>NC_041232.1:43700476-43708070 GCF_002837175.3 Physeter macrocephalus
ATCGACAGATGAATGGATAAAGAAGATGTGGCACATATATACAATGGAATATTACTCAGCCATAAAAAGGAAATGAAATTGAGTTATTTGTATTGAGGTGTATGTACTTAGAGTCTGTCATACAGAGTGAAGTAAGTCAGAAAGAGAAAAACAAACACCGTATCCTAACACATATATATGGAATCTAAAAAAAAAAAAAAATGGTTCTGAAGAACCTAGGGGCAGGACAGGAATAAAGATGCAAACGTAGAGAATGGACTTGAGGACATAGGGAGGGGGAAGGGTAAACTGAGCCAAAGTGAGAGAGTGGCATTGACATATATACACTACCAAATGTAAAATAGGTAGCTAGTGGGAAGCAGCTGCATAGCACAGGGAGTTCAGCTTGTGCTTTGTGACCACCTAGAGGGGTGGGATAGGGAGGCTGGGAGGGAGACACAAGAGGGAGGGGATATGGGGATATACATATACGTATAGCTGATTCACTTTGTTATACAGCAGCAACTAACACAACAATTCAAAGCAGTTATATTCCAATAAAGATGTTAAAAATAAATAAAGTATAAAATAAGAAAATAAATGTCAAATAAGAAAATAAGTGCTGTTCTCTAGGAAAAAAAATATATTAGGTACTAAATATTTCCCTTCCTCATTACCTTGTACTAGAAAGGGCCTTGGACTTAGACTTTCATTTCTTCCCTCACTCAACAAATACACATGTAGAGCTCCTTGACCATTTACATTAGCACCCTCAAACAAAATACTTAAGTATAGTTCTAACAAAATATGTACAGGATCTATATGAGAAAAACTACAAAACTCTTATAAAGATATCAAATAAGAACTAAATAAATGGAGAGATATTCCATGTTCATGGTAGAAGATTCAGGGAGGGGCACGATGTCAGTTCTTCCCAAGTTAAGCTATAGATTCAATGCAATCACTATAAAAATCCAAGCACGTTATTTTGTGGATATTGACAAATTGATTCTAACTCTTATGTGGAGAGACAAAAGACCCAGTGTAAGCAACTCAATATTGAAGGAGAGAAACAAAGTCATTGTACTGGAATTACCCAACTTCAAGCCCTATCCTAAACCAACAGTAATCAAGACATTGTGATATTGGTGAAAGAATAAATAACAGACAAGTAGAACAGAATAGAGACCCTCAATATAGGCAACTGAATTTTGACAAAGGAGGACAGACAATATAATTTTAGTATATATATTTTTATAATATGTAAGTAGTATTAATATATAAAATATTTATGTTAATAATATAAAGTTTATTAATTGAAGTAATAACTACAAATGTAAAAAGATTAAACACAGTGAGGAAAGTGACACGTAAACTGGGTATGAAAGAAGATTCAGCAATATGTAGCCCCCAAAGAGGACTATTTAAAAGATAAAGAATATTGGAAAAGAAAAGCTGAAAAAATACAAAGATAAATACTAACCAAATAAAATTGCTAAGGTAGTAACTTCAATATTAGGCAGAATAGAATAAAAGGTGAAGGAATCATAGAGAAATAATATACATTGAAAAAAGAAAAAAGATCAAGAGGATATGTCACACAAACAAATATATGCATTTACAATACAGCTTATATATTAAAACAATAATTTACAGGATTATCTGGAAGAAACAGAAAAATCAACAACTATAATTAGACATTTTAATGTACTATTTAAGAAGTGAATATATCAAAAATTAAAACTCAGCAAATTATTGGAAAGGTAAAAAAAAATCACAATTTATAAGTTTGAGTTTATATATGTATCTATGAACATATGTATATGTACATACACACACATATAACAACTGCTTACAGAAAAAACATGGAGTGCATAAACATTTTGAGACTACATGAAACATTCACAAAAATAAGCTATGTACTAGACCAAGATAGGATATTTTAGCAAGACCACAAAATACAGATTATTTATGGTCTCTAGCAAAAGTATGATACAATTAAAAATCAATGGTAAAAATTGATGTCTGAAAATAATAACCCTACATAACATTTAGCTAAAGAGCATTTCCTAAGGAAATTATAAAATATTTAGTATTTAATGACAATTAAAGCACTAATGGTAAAAGTGTCAGGGGATATAGTTAAGGCAATACTTAGAGGAGATTTTGCATATTTTTATCTATAAGGAAATAAGAAAGACTAAAAATAAATGAGCAAAAATGGTGAAAAGCAAAACAGTTATTCCACGAAAGGTAGAAAAATTGATTTAAAAAGGCCAGAAATGAGTAGAAAGGACAATAAAAGTAATTTATCAAAAACAAAACTGATTGTTTGCAAAGATACATAATCTAGACAAAAAAATGGAAAAAAAAACTGATCACCAAAACACAAAACAAATAAAAGCCAGAGGGAGGAGGGACAGAAATTAAAGATAAAACAAAGAGACAAGAGTTACAAAATAGTATTACAAACATCTGTATGTCAAGAAATTTTTGAACTATAGGATACGAATACATTTTGGAAAAAATAGAGTAGCCTTGTACCAATAGAAAAAATAAATCAAATTTTCCGTAATAATGAAAAATTTAACCTTCGACACAACAAACATTATTCTTTAAAGTAATATCAATTCTAAAATGAGGCTTCTGAATTTATTCATGTGTTCTTGTTTAGAAAATATGTGTTGATTGTTATAAGACAACTAATGGGAAAAATTAAAATGTCCTTATAAATAAAAATTAGAATTGAGCCACTTAACTCATTTTACCATATGTTTCCTAAAGACATCTTTATGACTATTAAATCTGATTGGAGACAGAGCTTTGAACCTTTGGTCAGATACCTTGCTAATATATGTACTTGAATTACACAGATTTACCCAGCAGAGTACCGCACAGGAAAATATCCTACCCTACTAAGACTCCCATAAAATTGGGAGCAGTCCAGGACACACTGTCTCTGCAGGTATAATTATTCCCAAAAGGAAGGAGGAAAGACCTAAACTAAACTTGTACAGACATTTTTTTCCAAAGATACCACAGAAAGGTATGAGAAGTAAGGAAGAAGGCAGAGGTGGTACCCATGGCCAATGGAAATCACTCCAGAAATAAATGAAGTAAAGGAGAAAGGACGTTCACCCCTATACCTACCGGTGAGCATAGTAGTTAAGGCACTTTGGTGTCTTCTAATAAATACTAAAATTAGGATTCTTATCTTTTCTACATAGACAATGAGGCATTATTCCATGTTTCCATATTAAAATCTATTCAACAAATAGGAATAAAGCTCAGATGAAAAGATATTCTTACCTATCCAGATCCATTAAATTCCAAAAGCCAATCCTCTGAAACGGAACCTATGTAGAAATGAAAGAAACTAATCAGAAAAGTTGTGGATGGCTAGAGAGCAAAAGTATACTGCATGAATCCAGCAGCTAAGTCCTGGGTATGTCAGATTGTTTGCACTGCCAAAAGCAAGTCTTTGGTTAATCAGGAACACTCTTTGGTCTGGTGGCTGGGTGAGCACAGTTAGTAATTTCATGCAAAGCAAGTGAAGTTTAGCAAGGTTGGCTCAGGTTCAGATACAAGACCAACATTTACCCCTGCAGCCATCAATAGTTCAGCCTCTTCTCTTAAAACAGATAAAATAATAAAATCTCACAGAGATATTTTCAATATTTCAAAAACTTTTATCACATAGTCTGTCCTCAAATACTTAACATAACATAAATAGTGTGGTTGTTATTTTCAGCATCTTACACAAAATTTTTGTAATAATTAACACCTAGCTGGTATGCCCAGCTCGGCTGTTTTGTGTTCAACTTTTAAACTGGATTAAATATATTCACCATTACGTAATTGATATGAGGATTCAAAGAAATCTGAAAACATTGAAGGTATTGTTATTACTAAAATTACAAAAGAGCAATATACCATGGTATGCTATTTTCTAAAAAGTCTGGGCTAGAAGCCAAAATCCTAAATTCACATCTTAACATCCTAGTTCTTTCCCTCTGTAATACATCACTTTAGGAAATTCACTTAATTTCCCTGGGCATCATGTATAAAAATGCCTTCAGCTTTGGCATTCTATGATTATAAGCTAAAACCATATTAACTAAAATCTAAGACATCTCATTGTCAATTCTTTGTAATTTCCTTAAAATCATTGTGCTTCATTTTTTTTTATCTCAACCTATTTTTTTCTATTGTTTACTACATTTGTTTATAATATATTATTTCTAGAACTTTATAAAGATCTTAACTTCCAAAGAGTGCCAATTATGGTGGGGACTCTCAAACTTTAAAAGGAAAGAATTAGATAAGGCTGGCTTTCTTGGATGTTCACAACAGGATGTTTTTTACTAAAAGTTTTTTATTCTAAGGGCCTAGAGTATATTCTAACTGAAAACCCTTCAGCCACAAAAACTGAGGAAAGAAAGCATGGTGTTCCTGGAAACTGGTTAAGGAGTTTCTTTAATAATATTATATTTCAGATTCTGGATCTAGAGGTACTGGGATTCACATATCTTGTAAAAAATGAATAGGATTAATGCAGGGTTTCTGACTCCAGCTATATTTAAGCAGAGTTGTTTCTGAGGAGTCAATCAGAGCTCATCCATGTATGACTACCTCATTTCCATGGTAACCTCAGCCATAGTAAATAAAACCAGGATCCCAGAAGTAAGCCACCAAATTCTCTGATAACACAAACATCTATGAGCCAAAATGTATGGACCACTGCCTTTACTTTTTGGAAAACACGTTTTGAAAAATTTTTACTTAAGGCTCTCTTTATTTTAAACCAAAATTTACTAGGTATGGTTATCTTGAATCCAAGGCTAGAAATAAGTTCACTAAAATATAACAGCAAAGGAACTGCAAAAATCAGGTATACTGATTAGGTGCCATAAAATAAACAAGAAGGAGGGAGAGAAAAAGATTTTTGATAAACATACAAATTACAAAGGCTTGGGGGCCATTTTTGTAAAGCTAATCAGCCATGTACAGCTAAATAGCTAAATAGCTTCCAAGTTCATCTTTGTAATAAAAGTAGACCAGAATAATCACCACATGTTAAATTATGCTTTTTATAGTCTGTTCCAAAGTCCACAAAAAATTGGTGTCAAAGTAAAAACTTTACCTCAAAAAGTTTTAAATGTAGAACATACAAACAAATAATGACTTTTACAGGAAGAAGTTTCATTTATGTGAAGTGCTTTATTTCTATATAATGCCTGAGAAGTAAGCCATTGTTTTACTCTAGAGCTGACTAAATGTCAACTCTTTGATTCTATAACATTAACCATCAAGATTTTAAATGCATTAAATTCCATGTTGCCTTAAGAGAAGTAAACATTTGCTTTACTTACCTGATTGTCTGTCTTCCCCACTAGAAGGATGGGAATTTTTGTCTCTGTTTATTGGTATATCCGCAGCACGTAAATTAATGCTGGCACATACTAGTTGTGTAATAATTTTTATTTTTGATTTATAATTCATGAGGAGGGCTTCCCTGGTGGCGCAGTGGTTGAGAGTCCGCCTGCGGATGCAGGGGATACGGGTTCGGGCCCCGGTCCGGGAGGATCCCACATGCCGCGGAGCGGCTGGGCCCGTGAGCCATGGCCGCTGAGCCTGCGCGTCCGGAGCCTGTGCTCCGCAACGGGAGAGGCCACAGCAGTGAGAGGCCCGCGTACCGCAAGAAAAAAAAAAAAAAAAGGGACTATAATTCATGAGGAATAAAGGAATATTAAAAGCATATTTTGTGATACCACTCTGCAAAACTAATATTAACCCATAGCACTTTTGTTATTTAAGCCTCCGTCTTTAATTCCTGGGAGCAAACCTCTTCAATTAAAAACCCATTCCTAACAAAGTTAGTAAAATGTAAGTAAATAAAATGACAAATAATGCTAACAGAAAAAATAGTAATAGAACTAATCCTAGTGTGATCTCTAGCATGTTAAATAAAAACAATTCTTTCTCTGTATATCCCTGGTAGAACTTTTTACTTTATTTTGTGTCTGTCTTTGCTTTATTTTGTTTTGTCTTTCTTCCCTTTAGCATTTAAAAGTTAACTACATTTTCCTAATGTACAGTTAAATAAAACAAGAAATAGATGGATAGATCTGCTTTCAAACCTATGAACTATACATGTATATATATGAGTCTCTTTATGCAAAACACATGTGCATACAAAAACTATGTGAGTTTCTGGACTACTTTCTAAGACACACAAAGTAAGGTGCAGGATACTTCCCAAAGTACAAAACACTGCCATAGCCAAAGAAAATAAAATATTGTTAAAATAATAACTATCATTCATGGAATCCTTACTAAATGCCACGTTGTATATTTATGTACCTAATTCATCTAATCTCATTTAATACCCACAAAACTCCTGTATTAGTTGTCTATTGCTGCTGTAACAAATTACCATAAAAATTAGTGGCTTAAACAACATAATTTATTATCTACAGTTCTGTAGAAGTCTGACTCAGGTCTCACTGGGCTTAAATCAAGATATTGTCAGGGTTGTGTACATTTTGGAAGCTCTAGGGGTGCATGAAAGTTGGAGTTAACTAAATGTAGGCTTGAAACACATTTCCATTCCAAGAAGGGCAGCTTTGGGCAAGTTATGCACGGTAACCTCATATGTGTAATGGAGATAATTCCTTCCTTACAGCAATTTTCTGACAAATAAGCCATTATGTATATAGAGCATCTGCCGCAATGATTGACATAATAACTACCTACCCACCTCTTGAATTTCACTTATTATGTGCATATTGACCAGTGAACTAAATTGCAGATTTGCTGTTTGTGAGTCATGTGTCCTAGAATAAACCATTTTGCCTCTTTGATCCACAGTTTCTTTACCTATGAAATAGGACTTAAAAAAATCAATTTGCCCTGAGAATTAAGTGAGATCCAGGGTATGAAAGCACTTGTAAACTGTTAAAATAATTCGCTAATGTTATTCTGGGGCCACTGGTTTAAAGTTCAGGAATTCTTAAATCTGAAATGGTTATCAGTGTTCCACATCTCAGAAGACAAAGGACCAATGAGCTGTCTCATTTTCAATTCCAACATTGCATAACTATTAAAGCCAAACCCAGGAAATACTTCTGAGCCAAAATTCAGAAGTTTTTTCCTAGGCTTCTAACACCCATTGTCCTTCTATGTAATACACTCTAACAAAAAAATTCTAGGAACTGTTCTCCAAGTGCATGTCTGCAATTTCAAACAGACTCACGCTGCCATCTGCTCCTTCTGATAAGAGACTCATCTGTCTGCTGAGAAAGGAGGGAAACGTCTCACTAAGAAAGGATAATGCGATTCTTCAGCCCCTACAGCCTTGCTGGGTGGCTCACGGACATGCACCAACTAATTAGGGGTCAAACTAACATTTTTAGGATGTATTTGGATGGGATTTGAATTCATTGTGACTGCACTCTGAACAGCACGACATACAGCTACTCGTGTAATTTGGACAATGAGCCCAGCATCTGCTACTTTTCAGCAATAAGGCATAACAAGAGAGAAGTGTGATTAAGGGAATTCACCTACCTCAGTGGTTTTCTTTTTTTTTTTTTTTTTTTTTTTTTGCGGTACG
>NC_041232.1:43708176-43751041 GCF_002837175.3 Physeter macrocephalus
ATCGGCAGGCGGACTCTCAACCACTGCGCCACCAGGGAAGCCCGGCTTTCATGAGTTTAAAAAGCTGAAATGAGAGGTGTTTCTACTTAGACAAAGGAACATGTATATGTTTGTGCTTGTGTATATATGATCTAAGAATAACTATAATGTAGCTTTCTCATGTTAATGAAAATTATAAAATTAAACTTTTTTAGATTTAAGGGGAAAATTAAACTTTAAAAAATAATCCAAATAAAGCCTTCAATTCACAATAATTATCAGGATTTTAGTCATTAACATAACACATTAAATTATATGTGATACAATTCCTATTATGTCTACATTGGGTTTATAGTTAGAAAGGAAATTGAGATATTTACCCACATACATACGCCTGTATATGCACAGAAAATTCCTGGAGGTACATGCAAAAAAATGTTAATAACGCATATCTCTTGGGAGTAAAATAAATTTTTGGTTGGCAGGGAAGTTTGGAGAGGAGAAATTTTAACTTTTTATCAATTACCTTCCGTACTCTGATTGTTTTGAAATCCTGAACCTATATTACTTTATATAATTAAAAAACACTCATCTAATTAAAGGGAATTGGAAATTAAATCTAATTTGATCTAATCAGTCTAGTTTTAAAGAGTAATTTTGCACTTGGAATCAGGAAATCAAGTTAGTTTTTCTCTTCTACTAGCAGTACTGCAATTGACATTGAGGGACTTCATCTGATTGATCTTTCTTTCTCATCAATGAAATTGCAACAATATAATCAGACCTAGTCGATCTTTCAGAGCTCTATTAGGGCTGAAACCAGACTTACTGTAACATACTGTATTATTAGTATTATTATGGTAGTAAACTGTGGTCGTGTCTAGCTATCAAGAGATGGAGGCAGTTTTGTATATATTCAGAAAATTTCCATTTGCTTGAATAATTCAAATAATGCTACCAACAAAACCAGATATTCATTCAAAATATCAAAATTATATTTTTAAATGAAGGCTATATGCTGACAATGTTGCAGAATATTTATACCTTAAAATAGCTATTTCATAAGTTTTCAAGACAAAAAGTACTGGAGGATCGATATTATTATTCAAAATCCCATATTTGACATTTCTTTCACTTAGCATTCATTTTAACTCATTAGGAAAGATTCACCAAGAGTGATGATAAGAGTATAGGTCTTTGACTTTTACCAATATTTTGCTTTGTTTTTCTACTTCCATAGGATACATTAACTGCAATTCTTGATTTGTATTTTTGAAAGTTCTACAAAACAACCTCCCAGCTGAAATGGGAAAGTAGGCTATAAACTGGAGAGATAAAAGAAGGCTGCAGTTTCCCATTTTATCCCTTTCTTCCCCCTTAATTTTTTTCTCCAGCTAATTCTGAGCCTACCTGAGAGTTTGGGGAGGGAGGGGAGGAGTAAAAATCAGTCTAAATGAATGAATGAATAAATCAAAGAATCAACCAATCTTGACAACCTGGGCTTCATGTCTTCAGCTACAGAGAGACGATGAAAAGGGATATTTATTTGTTTCAAGGCAGAGAAAGACAAAGAGTAAATGTAACTAATGGGAAATCTTCACAAAGTTTGCAGGATCTATAATCTTCTGAGGTTCTGTGAATGCTTATACGCTATTGCTCACATAATCCCCATGCTTCTGCAGCAAGTAATAGGTATGTACATGTGTTTTAATTCTTAAGTCCTCTACTGTTAGTAGGTGTGTGATGAAGCTAGATGAATCATCACATTTCTGTGATTATTTGTATGGTTATATGTATGCTATGGTTGGATTTGTGTATGCCCCAGTACCAAATGTCAAAATAGAATAATGGAAACAATAATGGCAAAAATAATCCATACAGGGAAAAGGGCTCCTTTTCTTTGCACAGGTTTTCAGCAACTTAGAGGAACATGCAACATCCTTCCCCAATAGGACATTCTTTTCTTCCAGCCAATGACAAGCTAATAACAATATAATACCTAGTATATTTCTAATACCTCTTCCCCAAGGAGGCCACAGCATTTTGCAAATATTATCCCATAAATCTCCAGATTTCTGTGCGCTTTGGAGGAACTATGTATTATTAAAGTCACTTTACTTAGCTGAATCAGGGCACAGAGAGGGAATATGTATTCCAAGAAAAACAGCAAGATGGTTATAGGACTTAAACTTCATCCCATTGAGTCTGTGTTTTTGTTTGTTAGTTAGGGATTTGTTTTCACGTAATGACGGTTGTTTTGCTCCTGAGATCCATGGACGAGCAGTATCAGCATCACCTGGGAACCTATTAGAAATTAGACTCTCAGGCCTCACTTCGGACCCACTGAGCCATAATCTGCATTTACCGAGATAGCCAAATCACTTGCATGTTCACTGAAGTTTGAGAAGTAAGAGACTATTACATTAAAAAGACCTAACAACTTGCATGTTTTTTAAGATTCTCCCTACACATATGTAGATGGCAGATACTGGGTAGCTATTCACCAACTTCATTTCTCTTTCCTTCTGAGAACACTGCAGGATTACATTTCCCACTTTCTCTTGCAGTTAGGTGTGATCACGGATCTGAGCTTTGGCCAATTACATATGGGTGGATGTGATAAGCACTCTTTTTAGTCTTAGCCCACGTGACCCTATGCTTGTTGCCTCTCTTATTCTTATCTCAGTTTAGAGAGTGACCAGGAATGTAGTGAATGCACTGAAGTTAACAGAGTTTTTGTTTTTCGTTTTGTTTTTTTTTTAATATTTATTAGAGTATAGTTGATTTACAATGTTATATGTTAGTTTCAGGTGTACCACAAAGTGAATCAGTTATACATATATTATACATATATCCACTCTTTTTAAAAATTCTTTTACCATATAGGCCATCACAGAGTATTGAGTAGAGTTCCATGTGCTATAGAGTAAGTTCTTATTAGTTATCTATTTTATATATAGTAGTGTGTGTATATGTCAATCCCAATCTCCCAATTTATCCCTCCCCCCACCTTGTCCCCTGCTAACCATAAGTTTGTTTTCTACATCTGCGACTCTACTTCTCTTTTGTAAATAAGTTCATTGGTACCCCTTTTTTATATTCCACATATAAGTGATATCATGTATTTGTCTTTCTGTGTCTGACTTACTTCATTCAGTATGACAGTCTCTAGGCCCATCCATGTTGCTGCAAATGGCATTATTTTGTTCTTTTTTATGGCTGAGTAATATTCAATTGTGTATATATACCACTTCTTCCTTATCCATTCTTCTGTTGATGGACATTTAAATTGCTTCCATGTCCTGGCTATTGTAAATAATGCTGCAATGAACACTGGGGTGCATGTATCTTTTCGATTTATGGTTTCCTCCAGGTATATGCCTAGGAGTGGGATTGCTGGGTCATATGGTAGTTCTATTTTTAGTGTTTTAAAGAACCTCCATACCGTTCTCCATAGTGGCTGGACCAATTTACATTCCCACCAACAGCGTAGGAGGGTTCCCTTTTCTCCACACCTTCTTCAGCATTTATTGTTTGCAGACTTTTTGATGATGGCTTTCTGACTGGTGTGAGGTGATACCTCATTGTACTTTTGATTTGCATTTCTGTAATAGTTAGAGATGTTAAGCATCTTTTCATGGGCTTTTTGGCCATCTCTATGTCTTCTTTGGAGAACTGTCTATTTAGATCTGTCCGTTTTTTGATTGGGTTGTTTGTTCTTTTGATATTGAGCTGCATGAGCTGTTTGTATATTTTGGAGATTAATCCCTTGTCAGTTGCTTCATTTGCAAAAATTTTCTCCCATTCTGAGGGCTGTCTTTTTGTTTTGTTTATGGTTTCCTTTGCTGTGCAAAAGCTTAACAGAGTTTTAAACAGCTTGGATCCCTAAATGCCTTGCACTGCATGAGGAAGAGAAAATGCTCTTGTGTTTAGCCATTGAGTTTCAGGGTTTACCTGTTTGGGGTAACATTTTAAACTTTTTCAGAGGTAATTATTAAGCTTTAAAAATAATAGCTTGAATTGTGATACAGTTAAAAGAATGTTAAGTGAATAATATTGGGCTAGTTTTATCCCTTTAACTGAATGAGCACAGCCTCCATTCCTTTGGACTCATTTTATGTCATGTTTCCCTTTCTTCATAACTTCCTTATTCATCTCTACTTAAAATCTATTATTCATGACGTCTTAGCTCTAGAATTCTTTACATTGCTTAATTATTCTCATTTTCAAAGTCAGGGAAAATGTAGAGAAAAATTACTAGTTATGATCCCAATTCTGTAGATGCACCATGCCCCCTGATCTACATTATTACTTATGTATGGCACCAGGGGGACTATGGCGGTTTATAGACATAATAGCATCCCTTATTCATTTTTCTTTTTGAGAATATGTTTAATAATTTATGTATCTATTCAGAATGTTTGTTTATTTAGTCTTTATTATAAGTGAGCCACTTGTGGAAAAATTATAGACATCCCCACTGGCAGAAAAATACCTCTTCTGACTGACGGAGTTTTAATAAATGATTTATAATTAGCTCTCTGATTTCTTGTTATGACTGGTCTCCTCAAATACACCACACTTTCAGACATAGATATAAACACAGTTTCTATTTTGAATAGAATCTCTACATTCACGTGGAGAAAATGATCTAAAATGGAGAATCATTGCACATCTTTTTATAAATATTTCTCTGTAGAATAAAACCATAAAATGCACAGTGTCTGATTATGTACTACACAGCTCAAGTCATTTGCCAGCCGTTCAATAGTAGTGACTTTTTTTTTTTTTTACAAATTTGAAGACTTATTACAAAGAAGGGAAATAAGACTTTACCAAGAAAAAAAAAATTTTCAAAGAAAATTTTTTGAAGAGTAAAATCAATGCTGGTTTATTTCTCTTGTCTTGTTTTACTTATAAAACATTCATAAATTGAAACAAAAAATTAATATTGATTAGTAACCATAATTTAAAGTGATTTGCATATGCTATTTAAGCTAAATTAATTTGAGACTAATGAAAAACGAGTATTTTAAAATATTTTAAAGATTTTGAGGGAAATTATCTTTATTTTTTTAATTTTTTAAAATTTTTGGCTGCATGGGGTCTTTGTCGCTGTGTGTGGGCTTTCTCTAGTTGCAGCAAACAGGGGCTACTCTTCATTGTGATGCATGGGCTTCTCATTGCGGTGGCTTCTCTTGTTGCGGGGCATGGGCTCTAGGCACGTGGGCTTCAGTAGTTGCAGCATGCAGGCCCTAGAGCACACGGGCTTCAGTATTTGTGGCACGCGGGCTCTAGGGCATGTGGGCTTCAGTAGTTGTGGCACGCAGGCTCAGTAGTTGTGGCTCGTGGGCTCTAGAGCACAGGCTCAGTAGTTGTGGTGCACGGGCTTAGTTGCTCCATGGCATGTGGTATCTTCCCGGACCAGGGATCGAACCCGTGTCCCCTGCATTGGCAGGTGGATTCTTAACCACTGCACCACCAGGGAAGTCCAGAGGGAAATTATTTTTAGTACTACATAGATTGCTCAATTCTTTTCTTTGAATTTTTAATATAATTTTAATCCTTGTGCCAAGATTTTAATTCTGTTCTTGCCTTGGTTTTCTTCATTACACAGCCACTAATATAATAATACTAATAAATGGGGTATTTATATCATCTCGCCTGGAGATTACAGGAAATATTCTTAGTCAGTTATTATGGGACAATTCTCAGGAAGCTTTGTTCCAGGTCGATTTATTGGGTTGCTGAAGGGGTAGGTCCAGAGCTCAGGTCTGCCTTATAAAAAAAAATAAAACTTTGTGATCACCCATTTTAGACAATTATAAAAATATGTTTATTGAACATATTCTGCTTTGGGGTTCCAGAAAATGAGTTATTTGAGGTTAAGTTTGGGGCTTTTTGTTTTTTCTATTATTTACAGGTTTAACTCCACCTGAAGATACATCAGAAAATGTCCTTGGCTTTGTTTTAAAAAATAATTCTCAACGAATAGTAAGGGCTATTATTTTGTACAAGGTACAAGTTGTTCGTTCGCATCTTTTTCTTAATTTATCCTGCATCCTCTTATACCTTGGAATGTGTAAACACATTATACCATGCAGCTTCTTTCCCTTTTTCCTTTCTGTACACCTTTCACAGTTTTGAAAAAGCTCAAACAAAAGTCAAACCATCCTCTTCAGAGACCCAGAAACTACTTCTTTTTCAGAGCCATTACTAGTTCTTCCTGGTGATCCACTGTTGCTAGTGCAGCTCTCTGTGATTTCAGGAGCCACCTGCTCAGGGTCATAGATGATCTGGCCCACACAAGGATTTTTCTCTACCGTCCCCTACATCCACTCTTTCCCCAACCCTCCGCCATTCATCATTCATTCTTAAAACTTTGATTTGTGGAAACTTAATGACTCTTCCACTAGAAAACTGAATATATGTACAAACATTAAATTCCAATTCCAATTTTCATAGGTCCACAGACTACTTAAAGTATTTTCATTGACCTCTGTTTAAAACCCTCTGTTTTAGATGGCTTGACATGATTGCTTAATCAAGTCTTGATTTTTAGTTTCCTTTCTGGATTAGAATCGCACTTGCACTGCCTGCACTTCAAAATATACACAATCCAGTGATTGGATAGGACTTGGAACATGCCACTCAAAGATAGAACAGGTTTGGGAATCATTTCCACCTCCAAATTCCATGAAATAACTACATTGTCTACTCAAAGCCTGCCACTCCACAAAGCTGATTGGATTTACCTCCTCTTCTGTTGCAACCTTTTTCTTCCCTAATATTAAGTTAACCAAAGTTATGGGAGGTGTTCTAAGATGCCCACCCCCTTTCTGTATTTTTTCATTCTCTGGTAAATTATAAGGGAGATAGATAGACACAGAAAAAAATAAACAAACACCTTTGAAAGGTGTTTAATACATTTTTGTCTATCTGTATTTATCATTCAATAACCTTGAAACAAAATCTTCTGCTTGAGAGGAAATTTAAGAAACTTTAATCAGGGTTTTGGAACTTAGGCCACCATAGTTATTGATGGTATTGCATTGAAGACTTGACTTTGTCATTGTTGTCCCCCTTCAGTAAGACATTACAAGTAAATAACTCCCTTTGTTCATTCTTAAAATGTGGAGACATTTTAAGATGTGTCAGGGAAAAATGAAAGTAGAAAATACTATTCCTCTCTCCACAGAGAAGGTGAATAGGCATCTTTGTTTGTAATGTCTGGGATTTGGCAGAGCTATACTCAAGGAAGAAAAATAAGTATGTGTGAGTTTCCAAGGAAGAGCCCTTTGTAGTGGACAGTCAAACTCAGTTGTCTGTGAATAAATCATTAAATGATGGAACATTATTTTGAAATTGAGAGCCAAAAAGAGGAGGACTGGGGTCCTGGAAGGAGTCTTTTGGAAGAAAGATGAAACAGATTTGAGTCCAACAACAAAAAACCAAACAACCCATTTAAAAAAAAAAATGGGCAGAGGATCTGAATGGACCTTTTTCCAAAGAAGACATATAGATTGCCAACAGGCACATGGAAAGATGTTCAATATCTTTATTTTATTATTATTATTTTTATTTGCTTTATTTATTTATTTATTTTCTTCTCCCTTTTCTTCTGAGCTGTATAGCTGACAAGGTCTTGGTGCTCTGGCCACGTGTCAGGCCTGAGCTTCTGAGGTGGGAGAGCCATGTTCAGAACATTGGTTCACCAGAGACCTCCCAGGTCCACGTAATATCAAGCCGAGAAACCTACCCAGAGATATCCATCTCAACCCTAAGACCCACCTCCACTGAATGACCAGCAAGCTACAGTGCTGAACATGCTATACCAAACAACTAACAATACAGGAACACAACCCCATGCATCAGCAGAGAGGCTGCCTAAAATCATAAAAAGTTCACAGACACCCAAAAACACAACACCGGACGTGGTCCTGCCACTGGAAAGACAAGATTCAGCCTCATCCACCAGAACACAGGCACCAATCCCCTCCATCAGGAAGCCTACACAACCCACTGAATCAACCTTACCCACTGGGGGCAGACACCAAAAACAATGGGAACTATGAACCTGCAGCCTGTGAAAAGGATACCCCAAACACAGTGAGTTAAGCAAAATGAGAAGACAGAAAAATACACAGCAGATGAAGGAGCAAGGTAAAAACCCACCAGACCAAACAAATGAAGAGAAAATAGGCAGTCTACCTGAAAAAGAATTCAGAGTAATGATAGTAAAGATGATCCAAAATCTTGGAAATATAATGGAGAAAATATAAGAAACGTTTAACAAGGACCTAGAAGAAGTAAAGAGCGAACAAACAATGATGAACAATATAAATGAAATTAAATTCTCTAGAAGGAATCAATAGCAGAATAACTGAGGGAGAAGAACAGATAAGTGACCTGGAAGATAAAATAGTGGAAATAACTACCACAGAACAGAATAAAGAAAAAAGAATGAAAAGAATAGTTGACAGTCTCAGAGACCTCTGGGAAAACATTAAATGCACAAACATTCGAATTATAGGGGTCCCACAGGAAGCAGAGAAAAAAAAAGGAAGTGAGAAAATATTTGAAGACATTATAGTTGAAAACTTCCCTAATATGGGAAAGGAAATAGTCACTCAAGTCCAGGAAGCACACAGAGTCCTATATAGGATAAATCCAAGGAGAAACATGCCAAGACACATATTAATCAAACTATCAAACATTAAATACAAACAAAAAATATTAAAAGCAGCAAGGGAAAAACAACAAATAATATACAAGGGATTCCCCATAGGGTTAACAGCTGAATTCTCAGCAGAAACTCTGCAAGCCAGAAGAGAGTGGCAGGACATATTTCAAGTGATGAAAGGGAAAAACCTACAACCAAGATTACTCTCCACAGCAAGGATCTCATTCAGATTCCAGAAAGAGGAAAAACCTACAACCAAGATTACTGTACCCAGCAAGGATCTCATTCAGAGTCAACAGAGAAATTAAAACCTATACAGAGAAGGAAAAGGTAAGAGGATTCAGCATCACCAAACCAGCTTTACAACAAATGCTAAAGGAAATTCTCTAGGCAGGAAACACAAGAGAAGGATAAGACTTACAATAACAAACCGCAAACAATTAAGAAAATGGTAATGGGAACATACATATCGATAACTACCTTAAATGTAAATGGCTTAAATGCTCCAACCAAACGACATAGACTGGCTGAATCGATCTAAAAACAAGACCCGTATATATGCTGTCCACGAGCGACCACTTCAGACCTAAGGACACATACAGACTGAAAGTGAGGGGATGGAAAAAGATATTCCATGCAAATGGAAATCAGAAGAAAGCTGGAGTAGCAATTCTCGTATCAGACAAAATAGACTAGAAGAAGATATAACAGTTGTAAATATTTATGCATCTAACATAGGAGCACCTCAATACATAAGGCAAATGCTAACAGCCATAAAAGGGGAAATTGACAGTAACACAATCATACTAGGGGACTTTAACACCCCACTTTTACCAATGGACAGATCATCCAAAATGAAAATAAAGAAGGAAATACAAGCTTTATATGAGACATTAAACAAGATGGACTTAGTTGATATTTATCGGACATTCCATCCAAAAACAACAGAATACACATTCTTCTCAAGTACTCATGGAACATTCTCCAGGATACATCATATCTTGGGTCCCAAATAAAGCCTTGGTAAATTTAAGAAAATTGAAATCATATCAAGTATCTTTTCCAAACATAATGCTATGAGATTAGATATCAATTACAGGAAAAAATCTGTAAAAAATACAAACACATGGAGGCTAAACAATACACTAATAAATAACCAAGAGATCACTGGAAAAATCAAAGAGGAAATCAAGAAATACCTAGAAAAAAATGACAATGAAAACACGACGACCAAAAACCTATGGGATGCAGCAAAAGCAGTTCTAAGAGGGAAGTTTATAGCAATACAATCCTACCTCAAGAAACAAGAAACACCTTAAATATACAGCCTAACCTTACACCTAAAGGAACTAGAGAAAGAAGAACAAACAAACCAAAACTTAATAGAAGGAAAGAAATCATAAAGATCAGATCAGAAATGAATGGAAAAGAAATGAAAGAAATGATAGCAAAGATCAATAAAACTAAAAGCTGGTTCTTTGAGAAGATAAACAAAATTGATAAACCATTAGCCAGACGCATCAAGATAAAAAGGGAGAAGACTCAGATCACTAGTATTAGAAATGAAAAAGGAGAGGTAACAAGTGACACTGCAGAAGTACAAAGGATCATAAGAGATTACTATAAGCAATAGTATGCCAATAAAATGGACAACCTGGAAGAAATGGACAAATACTTAGAAAAGCACAACCTTCTGAGACTGAACCAGGAAGAAATAGAACATATAAACAGACCAATCACAAGCACTGAAATTGAGACTGTGATTAAAAATCTTCCAACAGACTAAAATCGAGGACCAGATGCTTCACAGGCGAATTCTATCAAGCATTTAGAGAAGAGCTAACACCTATCCTTCTCAAACTCTTCCAAAATATAGCAGAGGGAGGAACACTCCCAAATGCATTCTACGAGACCACCATCACCATGATACCAAAACCAGACAAAGATATCACAAAAAAAGTAAACTACAGGCCAATATCACTGATGGACATAGACGCAAAAATCCTCAACTAAATACTTGCAAGCAAAATCCAACAGCATATTAAAAGGATCATACACCATGATCAAATGGGGTGTATCCCAGGAATGCAAAGATTCTTCAAATCAACCAATGTAATAAACCATATTAACAAATTGAAGGAGAAAAACCATATGATCATCTCAATAGACACAGAAAAAGCTTTCGACAAAATTCAACACCAATTTATGCTAAAAACTCTCCGGAATGTAGGCATAGAGGGAACTTACCTCAACATAATAAGGGCCATATATGACAAACCCACAGCCAATATCATTCTCAATGGTGAAAAACTGAAACCATTTCCACTAAGATCAGGAACAAGACAAGGTTGCCCACTCTCACCACTATTACTCAACATAGTTTTGGAAGTTTTAGCCAGAGCAGTCAGAGAAGAAAAAGAAATAAAAGAATCCAATTTGGAAAAAAAGAAGTAAAACTGTCACTGTTTGCAGATGACATGATACTATACATAGAGAATCCTAAAGATGCTACCAGAAAACTACTAGAGATAATCAATGAATTTGGTGAAGTAGAAGGATACAAAATTAATGCACAGAAATCTCTTGTATTCCTATACACTAATGATGAAAAATTTGAAAGAGAAATTAAGGAAACACTCCCATTTACCATCGCAACTAAAAGAATAAAATACCTAGGAATAAACCTACCTAAGGAGACAAAAGACCTGTATGCAGAACACTATAAGGTACTGATGAAGGAAATTAAAGGTGATACAAACAGATGGAGAGGTATACCATGTTCTTGGATTTGAAGAATCAGTAATGTGAAAATGACTATACTACCCAAAGCAATCTACAGATTCAATGCAATCCCTATCAAACTACCAATGGCATTTTTCACAGAACTAAAACAAAAAACTTCACAATGTGTATGGAAACACAAAAGACTCCGAATAGCCAAAGCAATCTTGAGAAAGAAAAACGGAGCTAGAGGAATCAGGCTCCCTGACTTCAGACTCTACTACAAAGCTGTAGTAATCAAGACAGTATGGTACTGGCACAAAAACAGAAATATAGATCAATGGAACAGGATAGAAAGCCCAGAGGTAAACCCACGCATATATGGTCACCATATCTTTGATAAAGGAGGCAAGAATATACAACGGAGAAGACAGCCTCTTCAATAAATGGTTCTGGGAAAACTGGACAGCTACATGTAAAAGAATGAAATTAGAACACTCCCCAACACCATACACAAAAATAAACTCAAAATGGATTAAAGACCTAAATGTAAGACCAGACACTATAAAACTGTTAGAGGAAAACAGAGGCAGAACACTGTATGACATAAATCACAGCGAGATCCTTTTTGACCCACCTCCTAGAGAAATGGAAATAAAAACAAAAATAAACAAATGGGACCTAATGAAACTTAAAGTCTTTTTGCACAGTGAAGGAAACCATAAACAGGACAACCCTCAGAATGGGAGAAAATATTTGCAAGTGAAGCAACTGACAAAGGATTAATGTCCAAAATATACAAGTAGGTCATACAGCTCAATATCAAAAAAAAACCCAATCCAAAAATGGTCTGAAGACCTAAATAGACATCTCTCTAAAGAAGATATACAGATTGCTAACAAACACATGAAAGAATGCTCAACATCACTAATCATTAGAGAAATGCAAATGAAAACTACAGTGAGTTATCACCTCACACTGGTCGGAATGCCCATCATCAAAAAGTCTACAAGCAATAAATGCTGGAGAGGGTGTGGAGAAAAAGGAACCCTCTTGCACTGTTGGTAGGAATGTAAATTGATACAGCCACTATTTAGAACAGTCTAAAGGTTCCTTAAAAAACTAAAAAAAGAACTACCATATGACCCAGCAACCCCACTACTGGGCATATACTCTGAAAATACCATAGTTCAAAAAGAATCATGTACCCCAATGTTCATTGCAGCACTATTTACAATAGCCAGGACATGGAAGCAACCTAAATGTCCATCGACAGATGAATGAATAAAGAAGATGTGGCACATATATACAATTGAATATTACTCAGTCTTAGAAAGAAACGAAACTGAGTTATTTGTTGTAAGGTGGATGGACCTCGAGTCTGTCATACAGAGTGAAGTAAGCAGAAAGAGAAAAACAAATACCGTATGCTAACACATATATATGGAATTACAAAAAAAAAAAGGATGAACCTAAGGGCAGGACAGAAATAAGACACCGACTTAGAGAATGGACTTGAGGACACGGGGAGGGGAAAAGGTAACCTGGGACGGAGTGAGAGAGTGGCACTGACATATATGCACTACCAAATATAAAATAGATAGCTAGTGGGAAGCAGCCGCATAGCACAGGGAGTTCAGCTTGGTGCTTTGTGACCACCTAGAGGGGTGGGATAAGGATGGTGGGAGGGAGACACAAGAGGGACGGGATTTGGTTTATAGGTATGGATGTAGCTGATTCACTTTGTTGGACAGCAGAAACTAGCACAGCGCTGTAAAGCAATTATACCCCAATAAAGATGTTTAAAAAAATACCATTATTACAACTGGCCAAAGACTTTCAAAAATTCCAAATCTGTAAAGAAATGATTCTCATCTTACCTAAATTAATGGAGAAAAACTCTATGAGCTAAATACAAGTGATAGGGTCAGGAAATGAAGAAAAAGGAAACATAAGAAAGAAAAATGATGGGTTTGGGGCAACTCTGGATATTCCCATCAGCTTGCATATAGAAATATTTTTGACAATTTCAAAGTTATAGAAAGACCACTTATCAATCTATATTATCTCTCTATAAAGGAGCATTCATAAGATAGCATTCTTTTGAATAGACCCCGGATAAACTAGGAAATCATGGATAAAATTCAGTGTTATACGGAAGAGAAAGAAGTTTTCTGAAAAGACTGCATCTTGAAGTTCATATATAATTTTAAAAATATGTAACAATAGAGAGCCTCTGGGAGAAATGAATCTACTAGGGAGAAGGAAAAGCAGCACCTGAGATATAAATATATTTACAACCAACCAATAAAATACTTTGAGTAAATAGAGGGGAAAAATACCAAAGGCACGTTTTCTTTTTAGAAATTCTGTCTTTTTCAACAATGGAGCAGTCAAAGGCCAAGTCCAAATGTCCAGTTCAGTCCAAAGAATATAATTTTATAAGTCAAAAAATAAGGCTTTTATAGAATACTTTCTTTGTAGTTATTTGCCCATGTCTACAAAAGGAAACTCATATTTGTTTCTTTATCTTCTTTTGTAATAATCTGGGAAAACGATAAAAGATAAAAATGAAGAAAGCTACTAAAGCTTTGGAAACATTATTTTTAAATAGTTTCTGCGTCCTTTAAGTTCCACATAGCCATGAAATTGGCCCTTTACCAGCATAATGTTACCTACATGCATAGATTTGCTGTAGGAATCTTCACAACTTCTTTAAATTAAGCATTCCTCTGTGTGTGTGTGTGTGTGTGTGTGTGTGTGTGTGTGTACTTGGACACATTGGATATTTTTAATGTCTACAAATTTTGTTTAGACTTGCTTTTCATTTTACTCACATTATTGAAATTAGAGTCAGTTTTCAATTTTCCATGACTATACTTATTATTTATTTGGGTATATTTTTAATGATACTTCAACCAGCTCCTACATTGCTAAGAGTTGAACGAAGTCAAGAAAACATCAGTGATGGCATGAGTATGTGTCTGAGCTTCTGTCTCTGTCTACATTCTTAAAAAAAGATAATACAAATTGACTTTTCACATTTTTAAAAATTGTATGTAGCCCTCATCATTTCTACAAGCTTACAAAAATGGTAATTAACTATATAAATTTGAGATATAGATATTATAAATTCATATCTACACATTTCACTAATAATTTTCAGAAGACAGGGAGATGAAGAAGGACAATAAATATGGGTAGCACAACCCCTAATAGATACGTGGCACAGAGGCCAAAAGAGCTAATGTGCTGTTAGATTGAAGAGTTAAGCTAAATCCAACACAAAGGAGGTGATAATCCTTGGCTGTTGTGTACAGGAGTATTCAGTCCCACGAAGCATCTAGAAGAGGAAAATAGAGAAACCAGAGGACACTAAGAGGTCAGTTACCAAAGTGGAAAGGAAAATCACAATCTCACCATTTCAGGAAGAATAAAAATATAGATCTGAAACAATGAGACATAAAATTGTCCACTGTTGTTTAAAAGACTTTTATAAGGAGTAAGGATTAGACACCCTTTATAGTTCAATAAGCTGGAACTGTAACTGCTATATTAGATTATTCTTAAGAGGAACTTTCTCATATAGTTGGAAGGATTAGATGAAATTATGCAATTTACTGTGTTAAAGTTGTTTAACACAGTAGTTAACACATAGTAATGACTCAAACATTTCCCACTGATTACTGCTAGTAGTAGTAGTAGCAGCAGCAGTAAAAATAAATTATCTTTAACCTAGAATTTCCATGATTTAAAAATTGATAAAATGGAGTGAATTTGTTTTAACATTGTGACACTGTCTGAACATTATAAACAGACATGCCTTATTATTTATTGACATGCCAAATTTTAAAGAAATATTTTAGTTTCTTTTCTGCCCTGATACATCTGCTTAGAATGTGCAGTTTCTATGGCCCTTGGATATACCAATGAGTACATGAGCACTTGGATGAGGAAGCAGCATACTGTCATAAACCATGAAATTAGTGGAAAGAACTTTGTCATTTATCCAAACATAATTGAAAGCAAGTGTGATTTCGTAGAAATTCACATTCCTGACATGCGATTTCAGAAAGTCTTTATAAGAATTGGATTTCATAGGCCTGAAACAGTGAATTTTTGACAGGAGAAGTTGATATATCAGAATCTCTGGCGCTAAGGATCTAGCATAGAGAATAACAGTTGAAAATGTTACCCAGCTGATTCTGACACATACACATTCCCTCTACTAACTGGTGAGAACAACTTATTCAAATACTTACTAATAAATTCAGGGGAAAAGAGCCGACTTCCCAGTAGAAAGATGGAATCAAGAACTGAATTCATTACACACTGATTAACCTGATTCATAAATCAGGTTAATTTATGATTCAGGTCAGTTAAATCTTTTGTTTTTAAAGTTCTTATTGTTAGGACCTTTGTATATCTTTTATATATTTTTTTGACTGTGGAAAGAAAACCGACATGGATTGACCACCTGCGGCACGCCTGGCACTAGGCACTGTGTTTCACATGCACAGCTTAAACAGATTTACAAGATTCCATTGTTTAGGAGGTGGATGGCAGTGCCCCCATTTTACAGATGAGTATGTAGACTGTCAGAGTGATTGACTCTCCCAAGGTCATTACAGCTAACACATGGTAGGTATTCAAGCCTGGACTGCCTGATTGCAGTAGTAACTTTACAACCCCTAGCTGTTCAGTGGAGGTGGAATTCAGTAGCGGTAGGTCTTGGAGCCGTACATTTTTAATATGTGCATAGAATTCATAACAGATAGCACTGCAGGACAAAATTCAGTGGCACCAGTTTTCCTGCACTGAATTTTTTCAAAAGAATTGTTTCTTAAAATCGTCCTTTATAGTAAGTTTTTACTGAGAAGGTTTTTCCTTTTATCTTTAAATTATAATGGAAGCTCTTCAGAGCTTTGGAAAATGTAGTCCATGTCACATCACCCCCAAAATTCAGCAAATGACAAATGATCATATACAAAAGTCCAATATTATTACAGGTTTTTCACAGAAAGCAGAATCAGCCTAATCCACGGAAGAGTAGTAATTAACAGATAAGAGGTTCATTAAATGAATATGCAGTGTCATGACGTTGGAATTGGGCACTGATCACTGTTAGATACAGGTTTTCCCCTTGCCTGGAAATTCTGACACCACATCTATCTCTCGATCTATTTTTAGAACTTTAATGAGTAGATCACTACGACTTACCTCATTAACTTATGTTCTGAGAAAACATTATTTACAGAGATAATAGTAGGTTAGAAAAGTTACTACTCCCAAATTTGTAAAGAAACAATACATGCAGAGAAAAATAACATTTATTTCATAGTGGGAAAATCTGACCTTGTTTAACAGGTAAGCTTTTATAACATTTGTTTTCCTAGAATTAATCATCTTAAAATATATATATATTTTTCAAGGACATGAGAAATATTTACCTAATTTTTATAGCTCCTATAACTCACAGCAGCACATCATTTAAAGTAATATTTAGTATTTACTCTCCTTATGCACTTGTGAATTAATAACTATTACATATTAATAATCAGTACTATTTTCAAAAAGTATTTAAAAGCATCTTTAGTCTGACTTTGTTTAACTACAGTAATAGAGGTTACACTATAATTACATGCAATTTAATGTATATTTTGAAGTTTAAAGTCATGAACTCAGGGTTTTAATAAATTAAATATAGCATAGAGAAAGCATGTACCCCTTCCACCAATTCTATAAAAATGATAGTGAAAATTAAAAATAATGGTATAAACCCAGAGGGACAAAGGGGAAAATGTAATGGGAGAAGTAATATGTCTTCAATAGTTTGGACCTTGGAAAGCAGATGGATAGACGTGGCAACTGACTAGTAGGTCCGAGGAGCCTGGAGGAGGAGGAAGACCAATCCGAGGCAGGTCGATTCCCTGCACGGGAAACAGAGAAAGTCTGGGAATGAAGGCATGAAGGAATCTTTGGAGAGCAGGACAAAAGAAACCAAGAGAATTGATTGCACATCATTATAAAGAGCGATTATACCCCAGATTCTCTTCTTAAGGCCCTTCAACAACAAAATTACCCCTTTTCCATCTGGCAAAAGGCAAAAGTTTTTCTCTGTAAAAATGTCAGAGCTGGGAGTGGTGGTGAGGTAGGCTGGGGAGAGGGTGTGGCTCTATGAAATACAAAGGGATCGAGTGAAAGTGTGGGTCTTAAATCCTGACACCCCCCAACCCCATTATCTTGCTCAGCAACAAAGCAGATTTTTAATATCCAGTCACATAATTAAAAGAGTTTTCTTTGGGGAAAATAACCAACCCAAGAGAAAAGGCACACAGATACTAACAGCCGTGGGCCTGGTATCATCCCAATCACTTTAGGGAATCTCAAATCAGCAAGATCTACTCAAGATTCCGTTTCCTATGTGCTTTTAAGGATGTTGGTCTAAATATAAACTAGACTCAGACATCATCAAACAGTTGAAGAGTACCTCCAACACAAAACATAGAAACCTAAGAAAATAAACAGAAATGAAAGGAGTCAGGAGAAAAAAAGATAATGGAAGACAAGGATAGAAAACATTTTAAAAACTTTAATAATCTTCAGAGAGATAAACGAAGATGTACATCCCTTAAGAGCAGAGTCCTTTTTAACAGAAACATTCGGAGAATAAGAACCTTTAGAAATTAAATATAATATGGCAGAAATATTTTCAAATCCATTAGTTTGAAATGTAATGTTGAAAATTTTTCCAGAAAATAAAATTTAAAAATTAAAAAATGGAAAATTGGTGAAAAATAAAGGATGGATTCAGAAAGTTTAACATATTAAACCTAGGGGCTCCAGAGGGAGAAAATAGATGAAGGAAAATTATTAAAGAAATAAATTTTTTTAAAAGATACTGGATCTGAAAATCACTTTCCAGATAGTAGCAACCCATTTAGTATTTTACACAATAAATAAAATAAAGCTCATATCAAAGCTTCGTGAAATTTCTGAATTTTGCAGTGAAAAGAGGTGAGAAGCTTTCAAAAAGCTAAGAACATTTCTTAACAATAACATTAGAGGTTAGCAGGAGAAAAACATCATCAAAATTCTGAGAAATAAATTTTAACTGATAATTTTTTGTTTGATTAAAGTATGAATTGATTCTAAAGGACAGAAAACAGTGTTTCAGATTTGATAGTTCTTTAAAAATTTATATCCGTCTATTATCCTTTCTTAAAGTGCTACTGGGGTATGTGATCTGAAATGAGGGAGGAAATAAAAAACACAAAAGGTACAGGGACTCAGGAAAAAAGTCTCCAAAGTAGGAGACAGACAAAGGGAATTCCCAGGATGGTAAGGGGACATCCCAGGACAATAGCTGTACAGCAGGCTTAAAGCATCCTGATCAAGAAATTCCCTGGAAGTCCAGTGGTTAGGACGCTGCACGCTTCCACTGCAAAATCTCGCATGTTGTGCGGTGCGGCCAAAAAAAAAAACAGAATTCTGATCAAGATTGAAGCATAGCTAAAGGCTCTAGTGAGAATATCTCTGTACTGACTGAATGTTTTTGAGTAAAAGCCACTCCCAAACTTAGTTATTTAAATTTTTTTTTATTATTACTAACATTTATAGACCGACTGAGCAGTTGATTGCATATCTGGGCTGGGCCAGACTGGTCTTGGCTAGACTTGTTCACTGATCACTATGTGATCAGCTAGTAGATCGTCTGAGGGCTGACTGTGCTAAATTGGTCTTGTGGGACAACTTCTCTCCTTTATATTTATCTCATACCTTAACAGCAAACTAACAAAAAAATAATCTCATGAAAGGAAGCAAAAATGCACAAGCACATTTTCAAGCTGCTCCTGATACTTAGTTTGCTACTCTCCTAGAGGCCAATGCAATTCATATGGCCAAGCCAGGAGTCATTGGAAGAGTGCTATCAAAGGGCATGGATGCAGGGAGATGTGAAAAACTTGGGTGATTAATGCAATCTCTCTGCCATAATCTCTAAGAAAAATGTAAAATGATACCTTTTTGTATTTCCTGATATTTTGAGAGGCGTTTTAATAGTTTTGAGTGAAAGTTTAGGGATAAATTAGTAATAGACACATAGAAAACCAGGCACACAAACACATTCAACAATTATTAATTCTAGGAAAAACAGAACTATAATAATGTTGAGACTTGAAAAAAATCAAGAACTAATATAAGCATGTAATTAATATCATAAGGAGTGTCTGGTGGGTGGGCAATAGGAAAAGGAGATTGCTGAGTTGGTTACAAGCCTTACAATAACATTTGAGTTTTTAAACTACGTGCATATATATATTTTTTTAATCTTACATGTAAAACAAAAATATATCAAAAGAACAGTAATAAGATATCTTCATAAAGAACACTTTACAAAGATATCAAGAGCTGAAAGACCCTGAACTTCCTTATCCTCATTTCCCTTAAAAACAAACAAAAAAACAAATGAGCTAATCAATCTCTATCATTCCTTTTTATTTAAAAATTTTAAGATCCACAGTTCCGACAAATCTTGTCAAAGACTTATTCTTTAAAATCACGTCTTTAATTTTAAATAATAATTTAATGTCTCAATTTAATGTCTATTCATCTATTCATTTCTTTTATATGTGTTTTGTCTATATCTATTTAACCCCAAATTGTGCTGTTTTGAGATCATCATTACTTGTTTGTTTAATAGTAGGGCCACTGTCCTTGTTCCCAAACTGCCTGAACCAAACTTACTCCATTTATTTCTGAGACGAAAAAAAGATTTTCAAAAAGGGATAGAGAGTGATATAAGTACCTCATGCAGGGAGGTAATTTAGAGCTCCTTCAGACAGATGTCTTTTAAGTTTTGGCTCAACAACTGTATAGTAAAATACAGTCAGTCAGAAACATTTTTTGTTTGTTTTTTAAAGTTATTCTTAAGGGTATTATCTACTGCAGGAAGAAATGAATGCATTTCAAAAGTAAGATGTTACAAATGGATGTACCATTTGGTATCATTTCTAATTTATTTCAGTGGTATTTTGTGCTTATGAATTGGTGCTCCAATCAGCTTCCTGACTGGCACTCCTTGTTATTGAGTTTTGGTCTCAAACACACTAGTATATCTGCAGTGCTCAACAAATGTCAGTGTGGTTCCTTCTTTCTTGCCTGGGGTCCATTTTTCCATGTTCACAGTTTATAAAGCTTTTTGGATGTTTCACCATTATCCTTGCTTTTCCTAGAGTGATGTTATACAACATGCTAACATAATCACAGACTCTTTCCTCTCCTAACTAGCCAAAGAAAAACCTTTCCAGCTTAATCACCTACTCCTTCCTACTCATCACCATTCTCTTAAGAGAGACATTTAGTGTGTGTCTAAATGTTAGGTTATTTTTTTTTTTTTAGGCAGAATCAGTGAGCAGACAAAAAGGATTGTAACAGGGATCTGGAGAAGAAGAAAGGTTCAATCATGGTAGTTTAAGTCAATCTACACCCTTGTTGAAGATCACTTGGCTGTGTATGGGTGAGTTTATTTCTGGGCTGTCTATTCTGTTCTATTGGTCTTTATGCCAGTACCATACTGCTTTAATTACCATAACTTTGTAATATATCTTGAAATCAGGAAGTTTGATGTCTCTAGCATTGTTCTTTTTTATCAAGATCACTTTGGCTATTCTGGATCATTTGTTGTTCCACATGAATTTTAGGAGTGTCTCACCTACTTCTATAAAAAATGTCATTGGGATTTGGATGCAGATAGCATTGAATCTGTAGACTGCTTTGGGTAGTATGAACATTTTGACAACATTAAGTCTTCCAATCCACAAATATAGGATGTCCTTCCATTTATTTGTGTCTTCTTTAATTTCTTTCATCAATGTATTATAGTTTTCAGTGTACCAGTCTTTCACCTCCTTGGTTAAATTTATTCCTAAGTGATTTATTCTACTTCAAATGGCACTGTTTTATTAATTTCCTTTTAGGATCATTTGTTGTCAGTATACAGAACAAAACTGATTTTTGTATGTTGATTCTGAATCCTTCACCTTTACTGAATCTGTTTATCAGTTCTACCATTTTTTGTGGTGTCTTTAGTTTTTTCTAGATATAAAATCATGTTATTTGCAGAGATAATTTTACTGCTTTCTTTCCTGCTTGGATGCCTTTTATTTCTTTATCTTGCCTAATTGCACTGGCTAGAACTTCCAGTATTATGCTGAATAAAGACATCTCACACTTGTTAGGATGGCTGTTATTAAAAGAAAGAAAAAAAGATAACAAATGTTAGTGAGATTGTTAAGGAATTGGAGCACTTGCACATTGTTGGTGGGAATGTAAAATGGTACAGCCGCTGTGGAAAATAGTATGACATTCCTCAAAAAATTAAAAATAAAACTACCATATGCTCTAGCAATTTTACTTCTGTGTATATATTTTAAAAAACTGAAATTAAAATCTCAAAGAGATATTCTTCACTCCCATGTTCATTGCATCATTATTCACAACAACCCAAATATCCATCCACAGATGAATGGATAAGGAATAAATTGAGTGGATATATATACAATAGAATATTATTCAGCCTTAGAAAAGGAAATTCTACTATTTGTGACAATATAGATGAACTTTGAAAATATTATGCTAAGTGACATAAATCAGTCACAGAAGGACAGATACTGCATGATTCAGTTTATATGAGATATCTAAAATAGTAAAATTTGTAGAAGCAGAAAATAGAATGGTGGTTGCCAAAGCCTGGGAGGAGGGGGAAATGGGGAGTTGTTGTTCAGTGGGTATAAAGTTATAATTATACAAAACAAACAATAAGTTGTAGAGATCTGCTGTACAACATAGTACATAATTCACAATACAATATTGTGCACTCAGAAATTCGTTTAGAGCATAGACTCATGTTAAGTGTTCTTACCACAAAAACAAAAGGACACAGGGAATTTTGGAATTGATGAATATGTTTATTACCTAGTATTATAAGTCCAAACTCATATGTCTAAACTCATCAAATTGTATACATTAAATACATACATGTTTTGGTATATCAATTATACCTCAATAAAGTTGTAAAAAATCAATATACCTCAAAAAAGCAAAGGATGGTGGGGGAGGGAGAGGGATGGACTGGGAATTTGGGATTAGCAGATGCAAACTATTACATTTAGAATGGACAAAAAACAAGGTCCTACGGTATAGCACAGGAAACTATATCCAGTCTCCTTGGATAAACCATAATGGAAAAAAATATTTTAAAAAAGAATGTATATATGTATAGAAAAAAAAAAGCAAAGGATGGGTGTCTGAGGGTGGGCAAAGAGTTGGAGCAAAGGAGAAGAATGCTGGAGAGAATTTTGTGAGACTGTTTCGTAAACAGGATGATCAGGAGTGTGTTGTTATGCTGGAAAATTGGAAATGAAGAAAAGAGAGGGTTTACGTATTATATTTTCTTTAATTTCTTCCAGGAGCTATGAGGGAGAATAGAATTTTTATTTAATTATTTTTACCCTCTCAAACTGTGCTTCTTGAAATGTTGTTCTGCTATAGAACCAAACACCACGTATCACACTCAGTAGAGCCACAGTGGACTGTCCTTGCCAGGCTGTGCCTCCTGACGCCTCTAAAGTAGCCACCCCTAGAGAGGAGGAGTGGATGGGAAAGGGTCAGCTTCTCAGCTCTTGCCACACTTTGTCACCAGGACCCTAAGCTGCTTTGCTTGTCTTCAAGTTCTCACGAGTTCTCTCCTGAGCTACTCTAACTTTGGTCCATCCTCCATAAAGAGGGGCATCAAGCACAACAAGCTAACTGATTATCACCTTATCCATCATCCCCAAATTCCTCTCTAGTTACCCCAAACTAAAAAAATTAAACCTTAAGAGAAAAAGGTATATATGATAGGTATGAGAGCTTCTGCCCCTAGAGCAGTTGGAACAATGTCCCCTGCTATATTAAGAGTGTCTATATTATCTACCCTGAAGGGGCATATGATGAAACAAGGTTGGGATATCCCAGCGAGCAATGGGATAGTGTATTTGTTGCTCAACAGATGTCAGGAATGAGATTAAATATGAAGGAGACAGGAGGAAGTCCAAATAATGATTTTAAATGGCTATAGATTTAGGGGGCAAATATGAATTTGAATTCTGTCATGGTCACTTTCTAGCTGCTTCACCTTGAGCACAACTGTCCTGCATCTCAGTTTCCCCATGTATAAGAGAAAAAGTTACATATGGAAAACTGTAAACTGCCAAGAGATAAAGCATTTGACAAACAGTAAAAGCAAGTGCACAGCTTTTCATGTACTTAACAAAAGATTTACTTAGTGGATATCATGTGCAAAATTTTTGAGATTGAAAGGATAAAATAAATATAACACTGATCCTAAAGAAACCAAAACTCTAGTAGAGGAGATAAGATGTGTGTGTGTGTGTGTGTGTGTGTGTGTGTGTGTGTGTGTCTGTGTAAATACACAGGGAAATATCACTAGTGTTGTCATAGAGAAGAACACAAGTACTACAGAAACTCAGGGAGAGAAGAAATGATGTACAGCTAGAGACACAGAGAGAAGGTTGCATTTCTGAAGAATAAAAAAGCTGGGAAATGGAATTTGAAGTGTCTCATAGATGTTAACACTGAGAAAAGGAAACAGCTCTTCTTCTCAGAGCAGTAAGATTACAGAAAGATTAAGTAAATTAAAAAAAAATGTTGATATGGAAAGAAAATATTGTAGGTATTTATCGATTGATAGAAATAATTCAGAATCTTTTTAATAAATTCAGAGGTAAGTTATCATTAAAGTAGAAAAAAAGAAAAGATGAACAGAGAAGTGAGAGTACTAGAAGGAATTAATAGAATTTGGTGAAATAATGGATGTTTTTTTCTCCCTGGATTGTTGTCTGCCTGCCCCCTCTCTAACCAATTAAAGCCTACATAGCCTTCAGCGATAAATTAGTTTTGTCTCCTTAAAGAAATCTCTGTTCCTTTCTTTTCTCTCTCTTCTGTGATTTCTCTTCTTAAATGTTCTTATCTTGTATAGTCTATCTTGATAATATAAACTTATACCATACACGCATGACATTTTCTTCCAAATATTTCATGCATATATCTTGTCTGTAAAAGCCTGTAAGCTCCTCAAGGCTAGAGATGCCATCTTATGCTTATCTTTCACTGTTCCTCAACATTCAAAATTGACTTCTTATACAACTTGTACAAAGATTTAGGGAGGGAGGTTTGTGAAGAAGTAAAGATTATATTCCCTTTACTATTCCAGAAACTATTTTATTTTTATGGGACTCGAATGAATAAAAGTTATTAAATCAGTCGTATTTATATTTGTATATACATAAAACAAGATTGCAACTGTATAGATCATGGGATTTTATGACTTTGTATTTATATATAATTCTTAGCAAAATAGTGAAAAGTATTTTGTAAAGATTTTCAGTAAGGTAGAAAATGAGCCCAAGTCTGGTTAGTTTAATGTCAAGAGAGGCTGAGTGGTTTATTACCTAACCATGCCAAATTCTGTATCCACCCTAAAAGGAGCATAATCAAAAAGACTATAGAAAAGACAAATGTAAAGTTAAATAAAACAATGAATCTAATACCCATTAAGGGCAGAGACTAAGTTGATTTATCCTTTTGTAAAACAACTAGAATAGTTATGATGATCATTTATTTATTTAAAAATTAATATAAAATATCTTTTATAATTTCAAAATTGATGTGAAATAATTTTGGGAAATTTAGAAGAGCATAAAACAATTAAAGCTATCCATGAACACTCCAACCAGAGATAGCCAGTGGTAACAGTTCAGTATATAATATTCCAAAGTTTCAATGCCTGTAAAAATCTCAGGGCACTTGTCTTGCTGAGAAATTAAAGAAGCTGAAGAGAAAGATGAAACCAGGACTAGAGTCTTAAAGGCACCCTGGGAAATATAAGATTTTCTGCTACATTATGATTCAATCTAATAGCATGGAAACAATATACACTGTATAAGCGACTCATTGGTAAATATTTATTGAGTTCTTACCCAATTCCAAAGAATTGGGCCAGGCAGAATGGGGATACAAAAAAAAGATTCTGTCCGTGTTCTTAGAGAATCATAATCTGGTAAGAAAGATAAGATAGAGAACTAGGTGAAATATTAAACATCACTAAAACATTTAAGTAAAAATTCAAGGCAGCAATGAAACAGATATCAGAAGATTATATCTGATAAATTACCAAATGAAGTCCGCAGACAGTAATTGCTCTTTGAGTTCACAATCACTTGAGTGTGACTTATGGCAAGGCACATTTAGAGAGCAACTCCGTTATAACTCCTAAACTTCCTAGGAGAACTACATGTACAAAGGATCAGTGTATGTACACTTTCAAGTGCACACCAATAAATTGAAGTTATCCTGTTTTGGTTGGTTTGTCCTATTTTCCCCACTTTTATGCATTGCAAAGAGCATTTGGGCTAGGAAACCCAGTATATATACCATGTTAATAACAATAAATAGTACCCTTTGGCCAAAGAAGCAGAATCCTGACCACCAAGAGTCTCATCCTTGTCCAACCACCTACAATGGTTTTAATCATCTTTTACAAGAAAAATTCATGTGCAGAGGACCAATCCTGACAATAGCTGTCTTTATTATCATGTGGTTTTCCTAACACACACCCTAGGCCTTGTGGAAACCTCTGTTTTCCTAAGCTAATAGGAAGTCTAAGTGACTTCCCTTTCTTGAAAGACCTCTGTCTCTTAACAATATAATATTGAGGGGAAAATGCATTCTGGGAAAACATCCTGAAGACCAGAAATTCAGAAAGGAAGCAGTGTTTCTTCCTAGGTGTTACTGCGGTCCTCACCTACTCCAACAACCCAAGCCTAAGGAGCCAAGAGTCCACTCATGAACACACGCAGGCCCTGTGCCATTGAGGGAGGAACGAATGGATTTCTAAGTGTCTGAATCCCAAAAGATGGCTTCTCTTTGAATTTCACAGAAGAGCTGAAATCTCTCTCTTGGGCTTGGGAAGGAGCTGAGAGCGAATCACACTCATTAGCAAGAATTCCTAAAGCTTTGGAACCCTAAAAGAGATGATGCCCATTTGAGATGCAGTTGTGTTCTTGCACTCCACCTGTCTACATCAACATTTCCTAATTCTGTGGATGGAATGATAGTAGATAAGGGATGGGGAAGTGGTTAAAGACGGAGTTTTTAGGTTTCCTTAGAAGCCAACAATATGGGCTGGTAGAAAACTCTGTAAAGGCATTACACTACAATTTTCAGAATTCTGCCGTTGTTATTTCTAGTGCCCAAGGTTCCAGAGAAAACAGCTGTAGGCTGTTGATAGATTGATTTCTATTGGCTCAAAAAATGCTAATTCTTTCAGCTATACATTTGAGGGTGTGGTGGATATTACAAGATTGCTCATACAACACTGTCTTCTAACTTGACATCATCTAATGTGAGGCTGAAAAGACAGAATGACCTTTCCCAGGCTCCCCTCAGCCCAAGATCATCTATGTCACTTAGCATTCCATCAACTATGGAATTGTGAGCTGTGTGAGATGAGGACATCAGAACTCTGGGGAACCACAGTAGCAGAGGCATCTGGTTTTTCAACAGTGGAGTTCAGGCCTCTAGGCAGCAAGAACACTGATGCTTCAGGCAGAGCAGCCCTGTGTCTGTGTCTGTGTCTTTTTCCTGGCCAAGGTATCTCTGACTTCATTATTCTTAAATAAGTAGCTTCCAGAGTGTACTTTCCTGACTGATTAAAATTGCTGACAAATTTGGGAAAAGTTGATGATTAATTAAGAGCAGTTTACCTGGTCATTCTGAGAGAAAAAAAAGATTTTAACCAAAAAGACGTAGATCAAAAAATCATTCTACAACTGAAACACATTCAGCCATCCCTGAGCATTTAATGAGCACCTGGTATGTGTCAGGTGCCATGCTAAGGTAACGGGACTACAAAGATGAAAAGATCTAGTCCTCATTTTCAAAAACTCACTGGTGAGGGAAACAAATACCTTATAATAAGGGCAATAACTGAGGAAAACAACAGATGCATTATAACATAGAAAAAGTAAAGAGTTCAGTGAAGGGCGATTGTCTCAGGAAGAATGCCTGGAGGGGAGGGGGTATACCTAAAGCTTAGAGTAGGGGTGTGGGGCATTTCCAGCAGACTGGAGAATATGAAGGAAGCATGAAATTAAGCCAGAGGGTGGTGTATGTTCAGGTGCTAAGTGAAGTGCTTGGGAGAACTATAGGATGAAGGCAGGAGGTACCTGCGAATAGGAGTCAGATGACAAAGGTCATTGTAAACCATGCTGGAGAGCTTGATGACACCTGTAGACACTATGGGGATTATTTATGGAGTTTCAAAGTGGTACTAAAATGCAGGTGTAAATTTTAAGCAGGTCACTTAATGGCAGTGTGAAGAAACTAGCAACAGCATTGCGAAGGCTGGTGGCATAGCCTCTAGGTGATACAACATGACTTGGAAGTGAAACAAAATAATGCAAGGGATGTTTGAAAAATATTTCAGAGATAAATGGTGTAGGACTTGATATTAAAAGTACAAGGAGACTTTCCTGTGACTTCTAAATTTCTCTTTTGAGCATGTAGGTAGAATGTAAGCAACAGAGCACAACACACTTGGATGTTAGTCAATGGAAGAATATTGTCTAGTTGTCCTCAGGTAGAGTTTAAGAGTATGGCAACCCCACTGGGAGAAGATTCTATGGAGACAGTTTACAGTTGCAGAAACAGTGCCTAACAGAGTGATCGGATGGTGTAGTACGCAGGTTATAGAGGCTTTTTTTCTCAATATTGTTTTTTCTTTACATTCTGGAAGCAACGTTCCTTAGTAATCTATTGCTGTTAATTATACAATTGAGCATGTACAAAAGAAGTAAAAATACAACATCTCTTCTCATGGGAGACAAGGAAACATAGCAGAAAATGATTAATAAACATTCCATGTCAACTTCAGAGTAAACATTTGCTTCAAAACATATTACCCATATTACTGATATGAGTGTGAGATGAGTGTCACACCTCATGGGTAAATGGAAGTAGACACTATATTGCATTGTTAAAGAATTATGAAATTATCCTTCTACTATATCAGTTTCATGCTTTCTACATACTGCTCAAATTTAAAAAGATTGCCTCTCACAGAATTAATGCTTAAACAACTTTAATGTAATTTAGTGATTCTGTCAAGTGAATTCAACAATGAAAATATTAGGACAATCCCAATTAATATGACAGAATGGCAAGAGAAGCAACTAGCTGAACAATATTTTCACCTCTGGATGTTGTCTTCAATTAAATTTTCTGTCAGATGAACTGATTAGTCTTTTCAAGCAAAAAGTCTTGCTTCCTGCAAGTAAACAGAACTGCTTCCATTAAAGCTTTCAGTACCTTTAAGAGGTTGTCACCTCTGGCTGGTGAAAGTTTATGGCATCTCAGCAGCTGCTTTCATTACATGCACTTATTTGGCCATCAGTGGCACGCTGCAGTTTCGGGAGCATCACCTACAAAGGCCATAGTTGGACTGCTGAAAAAGAGACCAAAAGGCCAGCCAGTTATTGCTGAACTCTATGATGTGTATTTATTTCTATGCTTTGATATGCAGTTGTGTAAACACAATCTAATTAGTGCCGATGCTAGCTTTATAATGAAAACAACCCATTTTCTTACTTGATATCCAATTTTCTCATTTGCAACATATTTGATTAAAAAGAGCACACCACACCATATTGTTGATTGCAGCAAGGATGGAGTTCATTATTACATTATTGAGGCAATACACTGGGTGATGAAATGAATTTGGCCAGGAAAAAAATCACATGTAAAATAATTATGTTGAAGTGGTTTTAATGGAGATAATCACACATTTATTTAAAAACACACTTGAGCTCCTAAAGCATGGGGTAAACTTTGAGTAAATATCTTGAATATTCAATTTGTAAAAATGTGTAAAAACTAATAAAGATGAATTTGGTGGTTCTCATTTAACATTAGGTCTAAATATGATTCAGTTCATGCATTGGCTGTATATGTATCTTAGTCATCAATTATTTTTTAGCAATTTTTAAAAATTGTGCTCACTGATTACTTAAGTTAACTTTCTGGTATTTATTCATGATACACTACTTGAGGAATACATTCTTATATTTACATAGACCACGTGCTTTTATATAGTTTATGATGAGCATCTACCCACCTTGTAATGAACCTCTAATGGTAAAGAATATTGTGCTTCCAAGATTTCTTTTCCCATTCTGTTTATGTATCATTTTAAGAAATGCACTTTTATATAGTCTACTATCAGGGATAGTGTTTATAGTCAAAAGACTATAAACATATTGGCAATTATTACTGAGTGTCATTTACAACTACCATGCACATATATGCAGATGCGTAAGTAGTGGAAACAAGGAATGTGAACATGTATTTTTAAATAAACCATATTTTATACTTATAGTTGTATATAAGTATAATGTTACCATATAAAGAAAGGTGATGTTTTTTGTTTCAGAACCTCATAATCACTGTCATTTCATATAGTACACAGGTGAGTTCACAGACACTTCCCGTACAGGTATAATTCATGTTGTAAAGAGTATTCTCAAATAGAAATCATATGTAAGTCTGAAACTTGTCTATCACAAAAGCAAAAAATTATTCTATGAGGTAGCTATTAAATATAGGCATTAGCTGGAGCTATAACTGTGCTATGATTTTATTCTTGCTTTGATTTTTATTTTGATGACTTTGCCAGTGTTGTGTGTTCCTTTAAATAATTTATATCAAAGGAACACTGCCAAGTCTCTGCTCTGTAAATCCTTACATCTAGAAAAAATGCACCTCTTAGTTCTCTGATCCATGAAGCATCTTCTTGCTTTTCTTTTCTTTTTATTATAAAATCAATGCATATCATTAAAGAAAGTTGGCAAACTGATAAATATAGGGGAAAATCACCATAGTCATACCACCTAAACACAGGTATTATAAAAGCTTTGTTGTGTTCCTATTATTTTTTTCCTAATACATGCTTCCATTTTCAGACTTTCAGCATACTGGACATATAATTGCATGTCCTGCTTTTTATTCTATTTATACCACAGACACTTTCATGGATCAACTTTTTTTAATTGAAGCATAGTTGACTTATTATATTAGTTTTAGGTGTACAGCACAGTGATTTGAAATTTTTATACATTATGCACCATGCAAAGTTATTATTATATAATTGAATATATTCCCTGTGCTGTACATTACATCCCTGTGACTCATATAACTGATAGTTTGTTTCTCTTAATCCCCTTCACCTCTTTCACCCATTCTTCCACTTCCCTCCCCTCTGGCAACTACTAGTTTGTTCTCTACAACTTTAAAAAAAATAATACACTTTATATTTTAGAATAGGTTTAGATATTTAGAAAAGTTATGAAAATAGTACAGAGATTTTCCATATAACCAATCCAATTTCCCTAATTATGAAATAATATTGATGTATTATTATTAACTAGAGCCAACACTATATTCACATTTCCTTAGTTTTCCCTAATGTCCTTTTCCTGTTCCACGATCCCACCCAGGACACCACATTACATTTAGTGGTCATATCTTCATAAGCTTCTCTTGGAAGGGACAGTTTCTCAGACTTTCCTTGTTTTTGATAACTTTGACAGTTCTTGAAGACCACAATCACATATTTTGTAGAATGCCCTCTATTGGAATTTATCTGATGTTCTTCTTATGATTAGACTAGGGTTATGTGAGGAGGACCTCAGAGATAAAGTGCCATTGTTATTACATCATACCAAGGATACATACAATCAACATGATGTATCGCTGTTGACATTGACCTTGAGCACCTGGATAAGGTAGTGAGTGTCAGGTTTTACAATGTAAAGATAGTCCTTTACCCCCCTTAAAATACTCGATACTTCCTTCTGTGCACAGCCCAGGCTTGAGGTCTGCTGCACTTTTGAGAACAGTGTATCTACATAAATTATTTGAAATACTATTCATAGGAGGTTTGTATATTCTTCCCCATTTATTTGTGCAGTCAATATCATTTATATCAGTGTGGACTCATGGATATTTACTTTATACTTTGAGTTTTGATCCAATATTACTTTATTTTGTTGCTCAAATAGTTGCAGGTTTGACTATTGGTATCTCTTCCAGTAGTTTCTGTACCCCTTTGACATCCCCCTATCAGTGCGGTGGTTGTTTTTTAACACTTTCTGATTTTCTAGCATAACAAAGAATCAACTTTTCATCTGCTTTTCTGTATCATCAGTTATCTAATGTAATACTTACTCCTCAGACCGCAGCAGCTGGGGGTTCAATAGAGTCATAACAACTGTTAATAAAATATTAGCTTTCAGACACCTCACCGTTTTGCAGCAGAATCACTGGCATGCTGTGTCAGATTCCTCCCTATGGCTCTATCGAATGGCAGAGGTTCCCCTCAAGCAGATGTGAAGAACCATGATTGACCACATCTTCCGCCTCAGAGTTTAAATCATTTATTTATCCCCGAGGGTTAGCTCTTTATTCACCCCTAGTGACAAGTTCAGTTCATGTCATAATTCTTGATATGATGCCTGGTGATAAACCTTGGACAAGTCAATTCTTGCTCTGATTGTTTCCTCATCTGCCCACTAAGGGAAAAATATCCTTGTCTAGCATAGCTATAAGGAAAATTAAATATTGTATGTATCACATAGATCGTATCACATAATGGACATTTAGATAATATACAGAAATCAAAACATAAAATGTGTTCTTTACACTCACCTTATACAAGCACGCACACACACACACACGTGCAGTAGATATTTAATACATGTAAGTTCCTCTACTTTTGTCCTCAGATTTAGTGGATCTCTGTGATGATACAGAAGCTTCATTGGATGGCTTCTTTACTTAGCTCTTCTTATTCAACATGCTAGCCCATGTTCTTAAGGTCTGGTACAGAAAAACATTGACTATCACTTAGTGATAACCTTTTCCTGAGCCCACTTATTGTCTCTGAACCAAGTTTGTGTCAGCTTCTTTCCCTTTCCCCCTTGAGTTCCTGATTAAGGAGACTAGATTGTGTGATGAATGCTTATGGGACATGGCCCTGGATAGATGGGATACTCTTGATGATTCCTGTGATTGTGCCTTTCAAGGGCACCTTAGGCTTTCTCATGAATATGCTGCCTGGCTCACACATGATCTGGGTATGACCAGCCAGGTTGGAGCCACAGTGGTACACAGGTCTCTCGCCCTGAGCCCTGATCATTTTCCTTCTCCGTATCTGTAATACCACCCGCATGCTCTTCTGGAAATATTACTTAACCCTTTGCGCCTCTATGAACACTTCCCTGTCAAAGTGGAGCAAAGTGAGAAAGTGCCTATGATTCCTAGACAAGCTGCCAGCTCTCAGCTGAAGCTGCATGAGCTAGAAGACCTGAAATGAGGAGAGAAATAGTGAGAAATGTAGAGAAAGAGGAAGGAACCCATTTGAATTTATTTTCTTCTTCCTTTGCTCTCCTATTTTATATTTTTAAGAGAAAAGTAAGACTTCATTTTGATTTTTGAGTATGTTAAATCAAACTTTCTAAGTTTTACTGCTACTGAATGATAAAAAACTATTTAGGCTTTATATGTGGAAATTTCTAAACATGCACAAAAGTGGGGAAAATTGAATTCCCCTGATCCCATTATCCTCTCCTATTACATTTTAAGGTTCCCTTATGTTATGTGCCAGATATGGTTAATTGCCTAACCTAGAATCATTCCTTCCCACCCCACCCACTTCCTCGTTAAAAGAATCCTGATTTGTGTTGAGATGGCAACATGCCTACTGTGATAAGCTTAAAGCAGCCTTTCCTTTTGAAAGACAGTTTCCAGCCAGCCCTACGTATGATCCATTTCTGACCAATGACATGTAAGAAGAGTCTTCATTCTCTTTGACAAAAGAAAGCCTCATTTTGCCCATATTTGTCCTCTTTATTTTATAGCACATATATTTTATATGTGTGGATGCAATACCTGAAACTCTAGCAGCTATTTTGTGATCAGGAGGTAAAGAAGGTCAAGGGAATGGCTGAGATGCCAGTCTAGGGCAACTGCCTACTTCCAGATTATTTATTGCGTGAGATGATAAAAAGGATAAATTGCTGTATCACTGTTGCAGGTAGCCAAAATATTTTGGTCTGCTTTTACAATGGATTAATATATTTGGTTTCATATCACAAGAAATTCGAATCATAAGATTAGAATCAAAATCATAAATTAGAATCATATCATAAGAATATAGAATCTTTAAATTTGTCATGTCCTAAATTTTGAGTTGAGATACACCTCACAATGTGACTGATAAATCAATGAAAATACTTAATCAAAATTCCCCAGTGGGAGCTGGAAGGAAGAGTTACTATAGTGAGCTCCAAAAAGAATGGTCAGGAGAAAGCATCTGAGGACTTATGCCTGGCTTTAAACCTGTGCCAGCAGCTCACCCAATGTGAGAGATTTACCTTTTCTGTTCAGTCCTGGTGGTATAATGATGTTTGCTGCTACCCATCTTGGAAATAATATTGACGCAGCTAATGTGGAATATTCTCTGTGTCAGCATATTCCTGCCAGCTGCTCTCTATACATATACAGGGGATATTTTGACCTAACACAGCAGTTAAGGCATTTTGAAAGGCTAAATTTAATTTAACATACTTTTCAAACTGATTACTTGATTCTTAACTGATTACTATGAAGTTTTGATTATATTTTCCCCCATGAATTTTCGTTGGAGGATGAACTAGGTAAACTCCTAGTTTGAGTCTAGGGTCTTTACTCTCTGGCCCCTCTGGCTGGAAAGCCCACTCTAGCAGTCTTCTTCACTTGTCCATATTCTCACACCTGGCACCAGGCAGTGATTACACATAAATATGCACGGTCTGATCTAACTGCTTCCAGATCTTCTTATTGTGCTGAGACATCTCTGGTATGTGCCAGAACTGTTCTTTTCAAAATTGCAGGGAAGAAGTCTATTTCCTTACAGCTGTACCTCATTTTTGAGGTGTCCATGATCATTTCCAGGCCCCAAATAGCTCCCATACACTTGGCCTTGCCCAGGCCTCACTATTCTACTTATTTCTATCTTGTCTGAGTCACTTAGGGCTTTGATGGTCAAGGTTTAAGCAAAAGACCCACTTTGATAATCAAGGTTTAAGCAAAACGTAGTTCCAAGATATGCCTTAACCCAAAGTAGTAGGTGGGAGTGGAGAGGGGGACAAGAGGACCCTTCCATTTATTGAGTGCTTATTACGTGTCAGGATCTCGGCTAAGTTCTGCACCTAGGCCGTTCCAGCAGACTGAGAGGACAGAACCAGGAATCAGGTGATACGGTCTAATGCACAGATGTTGCAGCACTCAGATGCCACTCCAGCCAGATTAACATGGAAACACTCACTCCTCTCCACAGATTGTTTTTGGCTGAAGAGGGCTGCCTCATCTAAGGTCATGTCCTTCATGCCCCATTCTCAAAGATGGCCTGTATACAGCGACTGGTGAATACAGGTGTACATAGGTCCCTTTGGCCAACTCTGCAAGGCCATCCCAGACCCAGAGCTCTGGAGCTGTGACCTTCGTTGTGACTTTATTCCAGCTCAGCTTCCCTCTCTGCCTATTCTGTTTCATTCACCCTTCCAGGATGTTGATTTGAAGAGCACTCCCCCAATAAATGTCCTACAGTCTAATTGCTAATTTCCTTCTCAGTGTCTGCTTCGCAGAGTAACTCACCTGCAACTCCTCTGCTCACCGCATTGGGTCTCGTGTTTCTAATTGGAAAATTAAGGAAGCTGGTTTTATTCTCTAAAGCCTACCTCCAGCTCCATAATTCTAACTTAAAAGGGGGACTCAGGGTGGGGAGAGATTTTGGCAGCCTTAAATCACACCAAAGTAGCCTCCTCTTCCTGAATCAAAGCCTTGGTTCTGAAGCTGTGTGAGGACCTGCATGGGTCAGAAATCCCTACAGTAATTCTTCACTGTCACTGATCAATGTGACCTATTATATATTTTATTCTTTTCTAGGCTTTTCTTGTTTTTCAACATGTAGTTATGTATGCCATGTGTGAGGTCATTTTTTCCCTTTCAAATAAATCACGTAACTTCTGTGTTTGTCAAGAAACCCAAACTAGAGAAATGTGAAATGCGAATTGAGAAAAGTTCAGGTGACTGGGTTCCATTAATTCTCAGAAATGACGAGTCAAGGTCAGTCAAAGAAGAATGAGAAATATCATAAAGTGATTTTCTTTTAAATGGGGGAAAAATAAGCCCTAGGAGGGTGTTTACCTTAGCTCTTTAGAAATATTTTATAGCTTATAAATAAGATGTTTATAAAAGGAGTTTGTAAAACAAAGCCCACAAATTCAATACTTTAGAGAAGTAAAAACTTGACAATTCGATATATTTTGACTATATTTAATGTAATTTGAAATAAAATCATTTGATTCTCTCTCCATGGTACCAAAGCTTCCTGAAAAACAATTTAAAAGGCATTGAATGAGCATATTAAACTTTTGAATTTCATTAAATGGACATCAATATATATTTAATAGAAAATTCTTGTATTTCTATTTGTATATTTAATATTTAGTGGTAGATGTTTGACATCATTTAAGAAAACATTGAGTTGATAATATAATTTTTTAATCCACTTATTTTAACATCACATAAATAAATAAGTGCTGGGAACAAGGCCAGAGATAATGAAAGCATAAAATTGCCCCAGATAAATTTTGTAAGGCATTTTCACTGGACCTTTTAATCTTTCTTCCTTCTTTTTTCAGGTCCACAGGCATCTCAATAAATAAAGCAAAAAAATTACACTTATTGGCCCCATACCAATAACAGTTCTTTAGAAAATGACATTTCTGATAAACTTTAATACACTTATCCAGTGTTGAAACCAACCAGTGATCCTGAGCTTTGTCCTGAGCTGTATGAACAGGCCACTGTCACTTTTCCTAGATGACTGTCATAGTCTCCACACTGATTCCTCGGCTTCTTCTCTTGTCTTTCTGTTATTCAAACAGCAGCCAGTGATGTCTTACAACTTGAGTATGATTTCACCACTCCTCTGCTTAAGGTCCTCTAAAGGAGCCTTATCACTTAGAAAATACACACACACACACACACACACATACATACATACATACATACATACATACATACATACATACATACATTTTTTTCCCCCATGGCTTAGAAGTCCTCACATCTCCAGTCTCCTGTCTTTCTCTCAAGCCTCATCTTCTTACATTTCAATCTCTCTCTCTCTCCCCCACCTCTCTCATTCCCCTGTTTGTATGTACTGTACCATGAATTCTCTATTTCTTTAACACACCAAGCTTTTTGCCACCCCAGGGCCTTTGCCCTAGTTATTTCATCAGCATAAACATCACTTTCATTTTTACTATACTAAGGAGATGAATTATAAACCATTCATCTTAACATTTTCTTTAGATTTACATGCCCCAAATTTTACATGACTGGCTTCCTTTGGTAATTCTGCCTCAGCTTCAATTCAGTTTCACATGTAAGAAAAGCTTTCCCTGACCACTGACTCTTAAGCAGCCTCCTTCCTCCCCCACATACATTATCACTTTAGTCTGTTTGTTTTCTTCTTTATTACTCTCTGAAATTGTCCTATTTAATAACTTGTTTAATGTTCGTTTTTCCTCACTCAGTAAATGTCCATGAAGTCAGGGAACTTGGTTGTATTCTTAATATGTAAAACAATTTCTAGAACATAACAGACACTATGACCTATGTTCTAGTAGATGTTGAATCAAAAAGAAAAAAATAGATCTTTGCCTCAAAAGCTGTAATCAACAGATTTATTTTCAAGAGATATAATAGGAATGTTTTAATTGAATCATTATAAACTAGCTTTTAATCAATTGCCAAATAAAGTGTATTATTTCCAACACTCATCTATGACGTTTTTTCTAGTCCCTCATAATCCATTGAATTTGTTTACTCCATTGAGTGACCAATATATAGGTAGTCCTATATAAAAACCAGTTAAAGCACAAGGCTGTTTTATTAATTTTATTATTCAAGCAATACAAGATAATTGTATAAAGTATAGAAGTTGCTGATAAACAAACAAAAATGGTAAAAATCTGTGATTCTATTAACTTTAGTTAAGAATTTATGTACATTTTCCCTGGGGCTTCCCTGGTGGCTCAGTGGTTAAGAATCCACCGGCTAATGCAGGGGACATGGGTTCAAGCCCTGGTCCGGGAAGATCCCACATGCCGCAGAGCAACTAAGCCCGTGTGCCACAACTACTGAGCCTGCGCTCTAGAACCCGCGAGCCACAACTACTGAGCCCGTGCACCGCAACGAACAGTAGCCCTCACTCACCACAACTAGAGAAGGCCCACGCGCAGCGCCGAAGACCCAATGCAGCCAAAAATAAATAAATAAATAAAAATTTTAGAAAAGTTTATGTACATTCTCCCAGCTTTTTGTTTCTTTATTCTGGATAATTACAGAATTGGAATTTTGACCTACAGTTTTGGCAAATCAATCCTGATGCTTTGGGTAGAAGTTACAAGATAGAAAAGAATGGAAATAAGCAGTTGTAGAAGATTTTGCAATATCAAAAAAGAAATTTAATAAAGGTATAAATTATGATTGAGATAGTGGGAATACAAATGATCAATTTGAAAGGTCATTCACAAAATCTAAAACAACTAGATTTGAGGGACAAGAAAGAAAAAGCATTCAAAATTAATATGGAAATTCATGAAATTATGAATTCATTTATTTATTGACTAGTTCTTTATAATACTCTTCCCACATTTGGGCTAGTTGTTGAGTTAAGCAGAGAACAAATTAGAAAAGAAATATACTTTCACAGGAGTTTACATATAGGCCTAGATGATATTCTTAACAGAAACAGCGACGTAAAGGGAAAAGATGTGGAATTCAGTTACGAAAAATGCGATTTGGTGCTGGAGGAGAGAGGTGGCCAGTGCAGGAAGTTGAAGAAGTGTAGAACCGTCAGCAAAGTGAGTCACTGGGATTCTATGAGAAGAATGTTGTCTCATTTTATGCGAGCGCAGATAAAATTTCCTGAGGAATATTGCTCCAGATTACACAGCACAAAACTGTTTTCACTCAAAAATTATTTCAAAGATCATCCCCAGGGTTCGGTATAAAAATGAAAGAGGATCTTGGCATTTTAGTATGTTAAAATGACACCAAACTGTGGTGCTATTCCCCTGCACCACCACCATGTCTTGCCCGTTCCCCATAGCTATTTTTTTTCATTCTCTTGCTTTCTCCTCAGGGTGCTCAGGGGGAAGAATCACAGGGAGATTAGAAGGCAGAAGGGGAAAGATGCTGTGCTTGTTCTTCCCTGCTGCTTCACTTGGGCAGTGGTATCACATCTCTCGTTCCCACCCATGACGACAGCTCCTGCCAGGTCCCCTTCATCCTTGGCTCTTGGCTCCATCTTGCACTGGCCCCAAGGAACACTATCCCCACACTTGTCCCTTCAGACCTAAAGCTGTTAGTAGCTTCCCACTGCTACTGGTAGTCTCTGGTCTCTGGTGCTTAATGTTCTTTCTCTGTTCCTTACACCATCCACACTTCTACAAGTAGCGCCTTCAATTAAAGTCTCTTGAACCATCTGAGTTGGATACAGTTGCCTTCTAGGACCCTGACTGATACACTGGAGGTTTTGTTTACTATTTTTAAATAGGAATGAGTTTGAATTACTACATTCAAGGTTTGTTAGGTGAGAGACTTCTGTTTTCCTTGAAACACCTAAATCCTACATCTGTTCCTTCATTGAAACTTTTGCTTATTCAGAATTCATTTTCTGTTGCTCACATACTTACAACAGCTCCATAAATTTTAAGCAAAACAAACAAACAAAAGAGCAAAACAAAAACAAGATTACTTTTAATAGCGGACAGAAGGAACCTGATAGAATTAGAAGGTCCCAATTCCAACTTGTACCTTGCATTAAAATTGTTCCTGGCATGTGGTGCTAATTCTATGGCTAGTTGTGAATTGCTGTCCTAAACACTGAGCCCGAGTTCCTTTTTTGTCCCATATTATGAATGTGTTATTGTCACAGTGTGCAATAAAAATTACTCTCAGGTGCATACAAACTCTGGATAGTAAATTGCCCCCCAAATAGGCTTACCTTCAATTTATGCTTTTGCAGGTTTCACCTCTCATAGTGATTAATATCATAACACCATATAAGGCTCAGGACAGTCAGCAATGTAGCCACCATACTTCAGAAGTCAGACAGTGGAAAAACACTGTTCTAGGAACATAGCATCCTTTGACATCCTGATTAATGAATATTTGTGTTACATAGAATAAAGATACAAAGAGTATCAGGAGTGAACTTGCAAACACACACACACACAAAACCTTCCTTCTAAAAGAAAAGGCAATTGCAAAAAGATATTTTGGCAATAAAAAAACAATAACTCACAGAGTGTACCCATTTAAATTTATGAAAACCCCACAGAATTAGAGAGACAATTTCTATCAGTGAAGGGGTCAGAGGGTGAAGTGGGACTAAGTAAAAATATGAGCTTGGGGTCTTGGGTTCAGAACCATTTGGGTAAAAATACTCCTAGCATTGGATGGACTGCATCTTGGATTCAATAAAAGAATATGTTTCCAAGAAAAGACCTTTAAAAAGATCTAGAAAAAATACAAAACTGAGCTTTAAAATAAACTCCAATACCTTATCTAGGTCACATATTAAAGCAAACTTTTTTGAAAGAAGCTTTATGTTTTTCTTTTGTTTACATTTTTAATTTTTGCTTTGACTTGAAAGCTAATTTATTTTGTTCTACACATTCTAATAAATATTGTCACAAAAATTTAATAGGTTACCTAGGACCTTCTTAAATTTAAGCTAGGAACTCCTCTTTCCTTGTCAACCACTCTTTTGAGCCAATATTGCACCTTGTACTTTGTACCTAGCCCTTGATATCTTATTGTAACTGCATTTAGTGCATCATAAACTGTGGGCTAACACTTTGCCTGGTGCTGAGGATACAAAAGCAATAAAGTCCTTGCCCCTGCCCTCAAGAGAGGTAGGTACATTCTAGGAAAAGAGAAACAACATTTAAACAAATAAGTCCAGTAAAATGTTATACAGTACACAGGAAAAGAAGGAAATGAAGGAAGAAAAGGAGACAACTCGTGGAGGAGGCCAGTACACTTCAGAGAGGAAGTGACCTTTGAACTGCATCTTGAAATATTGGAATGTCCGTTTTCAACACACACTGGGTCCAATATATTTCAGGCTACGGAAGCACTACGAATGAAGGCATGGAGATCATCATGTAGGCTTGACACTGAGGCTCTAGCATGAGGAGTTATTATTTCATTTTAATTCAGGTATTCATTAATTTTGTTAGAGAAAGTGGCGATGCAGGGAGAAAGGCTGCAGAAATAAAGCCAGATATGTCTGCAGAACCTTGACTGTGTACAGTTTATGTCCTTAATAATGATTTTGGACATTATTTATTAAGCATTCGAGGACTTCTGAAGAGTTTAGAGCTATTTGAATATCTGTTTCCTCTCTCCTTTGAAAAATGGGAACAATAAAAAATATCTACCTCCAGAAAAAGGATTAAGTGAGAAAAATTATATGACTCTGTTAGTTCTTTATGACTCTCAGTTGCTATTATTACATATTTGGCCTGGAAGATTTATATTGGTCTTGAAAATGACCTTATAACAAAGTATTAATATAAATATTTTTAATATAAATATTTTTGTAGAGAGGCAGAAGCAATTCCCTAATACTAACATATATAATTACCTTTCCTTTGAATATCAAATTTTAAACTTTAGCATTTTTTAAATGCTCAAAATGCTGGATCAGGCCAAATGATCATTCTCTCACTTTAAATAATTTTAACTTTGCAATGCACATAATAATAAGTTGTAAATTATTAAAATTAAATATTCAGTACTTTCTTGGCTATTTGAAAATCACAAAAGAGTACTATATATTTACAAGTTAAACTCTAGTTCCTATGAAAACTCTAAATTTAATCATGGAATAGTTCAGTAAGTTTCCTAAAATGTCAAGTACTAATCCTTGTTCATGTCATAGTGTGATGATTACTCTGTAAGAATATGGACACGACAGTGTTCAGTAAATACTCAGTTGAACAATATTTTTTACGATACTTGAAGAGTGGTGTGAAACATGTATTTCCTTATGCAGAGCTAGAGGTTTGAATCTTATAATTCTGAAAAGATTATTATTATTATTATTTTTTTTTTTTTTTTTTTTTTTGCGGTACGCGGGCCTCCCTCTGCTGTGTCCTCTCCCGTTGCAGAGCACAGGCTCCGGACGCGCAGGCTCAGCGTCCATGGCTCACGGGCCCAGCCGCTCCGCGGCATGTGGGATCCTCCCGGACCGGGGCACGAACCCACGTCCCCTGCATCGGCAGGCGGACTCTCAACCACTGCACCACCAGGGAAGCCCCTGAAAAGGTTATTTTTTATAAAATTGACAAGTGATAAAGCTGCAGGATTGTTGTGAATCTACAGCTACCTGTCATTATAATGTGAAGTAAATGATTCTGAGGAAATCCACAGAGTGAGGATATCAGCACGGACTAGAATGGTCACCTTCTTGTCCAATTTATTCAGTGCATTTGGTCTTGACGGTATGAAACGCTCAAGCTGGCAGCTGGCATCATTTTGAGCAACTGCAGGTTCACAGCCCAGTCAGGGACTATTTAGAATCCTGTTGTCTGTCCTGGATCTATGTGCATGGGATAAGGGTGTTGTAGCCTTCAATGTTTGTTTAAAAAGGGGCATGAGGAACTGACTTCTTGTAAAACTCATTTTATGACTTTATAAAGAAAGGTTTTCCACAGTTATTGGTCTTCTGTCACTCATTAGCAAAATTGCTTCCCAAGGTCAGTGTGACATGGCTCAATATTAGAGTGCAGTGTTCATACTGCAGTTGTCCGAAAGCACATGGGATGGTAAACAGTGAGAAACTGGCTCTTACTCAGGGATGAATGCTTCATGTTATTTGCCAAGAGTTCAGAATAAATAGGTAGAGTAGCTTTTGTCCAAATGGATTAAAGAAAACTCCATTTGTGATTTACAAGAGAAGAAAAGATGAGATGGTTATGGAGTTTTATTGCATGTTTTGTTCTAAGAGATTTGTGGATAAAATTTTGTCCTCAGATTTACATAAAAGGTTTATGGACTCTGTGTGCATATTAGAGCAGAAAAATTGCTTTTATTTAGTGATGCTGTTTTCCTGAAATGATATTTCCAAGCAAAATTCATTCATCATAATTTTTAAAATTCATATGGGCCTTAGTTACTCCAAAATTAACCCATAATGTATTTTTTTTTTTTTTTTTTTTTTTTTTTTTCTTATGCGGGCCTCCC
>NC_041232.1:43751168-43774957 GCF_002837175.3 Physeter macrocephalus
GCCATGGCTCACGGGCCCAGCCGCTCCGCGGCACGTGGGAGCCTCCCGGACCGGGGCGCGAACCCGGTTCCCCTGCATCGGCAGGCGGACGCGCAACCACTGCGCCACCAGGGAAGCCCTACCACATATTTTTAATCAAATCATAAATGTGGTATTTCTCAATGTAAGTGCACTGGGTCCTCCTGCAAATCTTATAATGTAGGAGAAAAAAATAACATTTCCTAGTTATCCAAATGATGAAAATTTGGGGGGTTTCAACTATGAATACTGTTTCTGTCTTTACTGAGAAACAGTAACCCCAAACCTCACTTCACATTTGAAAAATGAAGACAAGAAGGGGCCCTACCTCATCGGGCCAACACAATAGCCAATACAAATATAGTAAGCACTTGCGAGTATTATTATCTCACAGAATTGAATGGTCTCTTTTTTGTAATTCTATTTGCCTGGTATTTTTACATTTTGCCTCATTTGAATTCTTTAGCCAATAAAAATATGTAGTAATTGCACATGTTACTTATGGAAATGAAAATGTTTCTGCTATTTTCTGCCTACCATATTGAAATATTTGATGCTGATAATGAGTTTTATTAAGTGAAGTGAAGCATACAATCAAATAGAAAACATGAAGAAAGTTGAAATTTAACCAGGCCCTATAATACTTTGTGCCTTAGCCCAATAGCACAGTAACAGCATGAATTTTGAAAATATGTTTTTTACATTTATTTACAGTACATGTTAAATTTGTCCATCACATTTCAACTTCCACAATGTGTCTCTTATCTAACCCACCGTTATCTCCCACCTGCATGGCTGCAATGGTTTCCTAACTCACCTTTCTAGATTCAGTAGAATCTAATGAAAGTTGGGTCCCTCCAATTCATTGTCCACACAAAAAGTCAGAGAAATGCTTTCAAAACACAAAAATGTTTGTGCCACTCCCTTGCGTAAGGCCTTCAGTGCTTGACGATTGTACTCACAATAAAATCCAAAGACCTCAATTAGGCTGTCAGGTTCTGAAGGCCTTCCATCTTCATGCCTTGCCATGTTCCTTCATGTCCTATATTGACCTTCTCCCAGTTCCTTGAACTGATCCAACTCAGAGTGTTCAGAAAGGTTTGCAAAGCTATGTCTATCTGACTGTTTAATATGTGTCTGTCTCTCCCACTAATCTAATATTTCTAGGAGTGGAGTGTTGCTTCTATATTGTCCACTCTCCTGCCCTCAACACCTTACACAGTGCCTGGCACAACTAAATGATGTGTGATAAAGATTTATTCAAGAAATGAATGAATATTGGTTAGGCACTTCCTAAGTGTCAAGCACTGGGCTAGGCACTGAGATATACGTGAATATGAAAGTGTGCCTGTCTTCAGTGAGCCCCTAGTCTAGCGGATGGGATATGAGGTGAGTAAGCAAACAACAGTAAACAGTATTCTACCAGGACAAAGAGTAGGGTGCTAAGAGAGAAGAAGGAGATCAGGAAATTTTCTCAAGAGAAGTGATTTCTGAGCTGAATCTTAAAGGATGAGACGAGTTAGGCAGAGAAGGGGAGGGAAAGGTACAGTAGATAAAAGGCAAATGAGTGGAGTCATGCCAACGCAAAGCAAATGCAAAGTGGTCTGGGAAGATGGACAAGAAAGACAAGTGAGACATGTATCAGTGTTCATTTGGATCCCTTCACTAATAAGAAAACATCTCATTAAGAGCTTTATCATAATTTCAATTTTATATTTATTATGTATAATTATTATACGTAATTACTGGCAGAAAAGTTAAACATTTACCCAAGGTCCACAGCTAAGCAATATATCTGGGATAAAAAGTTGTATGCGTATATTTGTTATTGTTTACTCCAAAACCCATTTTTACTCCTTTTTATGGCAAGGTAGATTTTTAATTTAAATATCAGTATTATTAGTAAAATGATATAAATTTTCACTATTACTCACTGCACTAAAATTACAAATCAATCCGCCCCTTCATCCGATTAACTTTTAAGAATACTTCAGAGTAGGAATACAGATCCATCTGTGGCATGGGTCCTAACTACACCTTTGCTTACAAGACCATATAATTTGCCCCAAAACTTTTTTCCAGAAAATATTGTTTTGTTGGTTGACATTCATTTACTATCCCTCTTATAAACCATAAATCATAATCAATTTGTGTCTTTGGCCATTTTTAGTCTTCTTCCCTAATAGAATAAGCTAGAAAGCTTTTAAATCCTCGATAACAAAAATGTTGTGCAATGATGCATTTCATCATAGATAGCCCAGAGATTTGGGTGGTATTAATGATGCAATTATAGTGGAAACGAATGACTCTAAAACTGAAAAGATAAATAAGTATATCTTCTCTCACCCTGAGGGTCTTAACTATCACATTTCTTGAAAATTAAATTCCCTGTCCTTAAATGTAGTAGAGTGACAACAGCAAAACGAAGATCAACTATATATATTTAGAATGGAATACGACTTAGCCATCGAAAAAAAATGAAATTTTGCCACTTGCAACAACATGGATGGACCTGGAGTGTATTATGCTTAGTGAAATATGTCAGAAAGAGAAAGATAAATACTATATGCTGTCCCTTATATGTGGAATCTTAAAAACAAAACAAAACAATGAATATAACAAAACAGAAACAGACTGACTGATATAGAGAGCAAACTAGTGGTTACCAATGGGAAGACGGAAGGGAGCAGGGGCAAGATAGGGGTAAGGGATTAAGAGGTACAAACTACTAAGCATAAAAGTAATAAGCTTTGGGGCTTCCCTGGTGGCGCAGCGGTTGCGCGTCCTCCTGCCGATGCAGGGGGCCAACCTGACTTTCCTCAAAATCAATGGGACAGGATAGTCCATTACAGGTTCAAAGACTTGTCTGATTTCCGGTTTGTTTGAAAAATCTCACCTAACCTACCATTTACCCTGCAAAACCTTGTTCTCCTACTTTTGAAAAATTATTCCAATACAGTGATATAATAGCCTTTCTCAAATCACAGGTGAGAGAATTTCTTAAATAAAATAACATCCTGGGGCTTCCCTGGTGGCGCAGCGGTTGCGCGTCCGCCTGCCGATGCAGGGGAACCGGGTTCGCGCCCCGGTCTGGGAGGATCCCACATGCCGCGGAGCGGCTGGGCCCGTGAGCCATGGCCGCTGAGCCTGCGCGTCCGGAGCCTGTCCTCCGCAACGGGAGAGGCCACAGCAGAGGGAGGCCCGCATACCACAAAAAAAAAAAAAAAAAAAAAAAAAGTAATAAGCTTCAAGGATATATTGTACAACACAGGGAATATAGCCAATACTTTATAATAACTTTAAAATGGAATAACAAATCTATTATAAAAATAGATTATTTTTATAATCTATAAAAATATTGAATCACTTTTTAAAAAGTCTTCTAATCTTGTCAACTGACATTAACATAATCTATTCAAAAATGACTCAAGATTTTAGAAACCCATCCCACTCACCAAAACATTCAGGATCCTGCCCTATCCAAAAACTTGCCAAGTTGTCTTTGGTAGATTCAACTGAAACTTGGTCTTTCTGATTTTAGTTAATATCATAGTGAACTAACTCAACATTATACATAAGACTAATATAGAATGAATTACAACCTGTACATACACACACAGCCACAGAAAACCAACAAAATCCCCACACCAATGTGTCTGATATAGAGATCTAACTGTATGGGTCTTGTTTTGCTTCATTTTGTTTTTTAGGTGAGCATGAATATAGTGATGAAAGCTCAAGTACAAATCCTTTGTCTTTGAGCAAATTCAAATTCCATCAAGGTCTCATATCAATGAGATTTTGTACATAAAGCCTCTAGCAGTAAGCCAGACAGTCACTTAACAACACTTCCTGAGTATCTATCAGACGGGATCATATTACGGGGTGACTTAAACATCAAGGTAAACTCACGTACAGAAAATCTGGAAAATAACAGTTATTCCCCAAGAGGTCATTGTTTCAGAGATCATTTGAAGTAGGAAAAATGAACTGTCAGATCTAAGCAGTGAACACAATATTATAATATTAACCTGAAGTTTCTGCAAAGAGGAACTTCCCTTAAGTAAGTGATGATCAGTATTGGCTATTTTCAGCCTATCATTTGTATCATTGCTTATCTTCTTCCTAAAAGGGAACTCTAAAGTTGTATAAAAAGTTAAAATTTCCTTTGACATATAAACTAGTTTTTTATATCAATCATCTCCAATCTGACTTAATGAAATTTAAAAGGTAAGTTAAAGAGAATAAAGTTAATACAAAAGTTTATAAAAATCTAAAAATATGTTCTGAAATTTTTGTTACCAAAGAATGTAAAGTATGTTATTTATGCTGTTTTCAGCATTATACATCCATTTTGACCATACTGTGATTGGATCAATCAAGTTGATTACTTGTTACCTTTGAAAAGAGAAAATTAGAAAATTTATACCTTGATTGAAAACCTCTGGAAAAATTATTACATGATACAGTGATGAAATGCACTTTGAATTCATTAAAAAAACTCACATCTTTTCACTTTCATATGAAGCTTTTAGATGTACACCAGGCTTATAACTTTTTATGAATAAGGGCCTTGGTATAACACACTCAATTTATGATTCAAAGGGATAACTGACATTGTGTATTTGTTATAGTAGAGGGAGAATTCACTGTCCAAACTAGGGCATACAAAGACTCCCAGCGTAAACAAAGTTTGCCTCAGCTACTGAAGAATGGTCACTCTAGGACAAAAAGCAAATTAATTTAATCTTTGATATTAAAAGTATCAACATAAACTGTGTATATACACACATAAATAAATGTTTTAGGTATGTAATATATATATATATCATATATATAGCACATGTTTTATAAAAAGGCAAATGTAAGGAACGGACTTAAAATGTATATAGCAAAAAACTTTTTGTACTTCTTTTTTCCATTACCTAAATTATATTCCACTATTTCAGATATATAGTGTTATAACATATACCCTAATGGATTAGACACCCCTCAGAGTAAAATTACTCTGTAATGCTGGGAGTGGTAGCGAGGGAGGTCAAGATCTACAACTGTTTTAGATCATTGGGCTGCCACTTAGACAATATGATTCCAGGGAGTTAGAAGTTAATTATACCCTAGCTGACTGACGTTAATAAATTGTCTCTCTTGAATTGAATTGGCACTTCGATAGGCTAGGTCTTCACAAGATCATAAAAAGAAAAAACAAGATAATTTAGCCTAATCTATTAATCAGTGCATTAATTTTTGATGTTGTTTATTTTTATCCAGAATTTCACATCATACAATGAATTGAATGATACAGTGAATAGACTGATACAATGAATACATCAGTAATTTTAGCATACTATTTTAGACATGGGACAGAAAAATAATTCATTAGAGAACACTTCGTGTGTATTGCTTGGTTTTTGACATTTTACCATCCTCATATGTTAATTGATTCAGAACTTCACAATAATGTGTTGGGAACTTTGGATATTAACTCTTTCCTCTTACTTAGCTGACTGAGACCATTATTGTAATGGCCTAAAAGACATAATATGCTTCTCAAAAGTTCTAATTAATCCGGTACCCAAATCATAAATTATATTAAATTGCAGAGTCATAGACTCCTAGGTCCCATGAGAACTATGTAAGTCATTTATTCAAACCTCCCACCAGATGAATCAAATGGAAGCACTGGTTTGTTCTCAGAATGATTAACTAGCTCATTAGTTCTATAATTACCCCACATACCTCATCTCAGTTCTGTGCTGTATTAATCTATCCTCTTTAACCATGTCCTTGTCACTTCCTTTAAAAATATAGTTTAAACATCTGAGTTTTAGATCTATTTTTCTATAAATATTTTCAAGTAATAATAATAAATCAAAATATTAAGATTGGAACTCACATTATTGTTTCAAGGCTCAAGAGCTTCTTAGTAGTTGATGTCTCGTTAGTAGTAGTAGCTGCTTAGTAGTAGATTTCTGAGCCTACTACTGTAAAATGCCAGAAACACAGAAATACAGATATATTGCATTTCTGACACACACAGATGATTCATTCTGCTCTCAGAAAAAATGTACAATTGGCACTTCCTACCATTATGGGAATGTTTTTGCTCCCTCCCCCCAATATTGATTTACCATAATGTTTGGATTACTGTAGATTGAATCACATTGAACTAAAGGTAATTCTTGTCCAGGAATTTCATACCAAGTTCTATATCAAAGAATGAAATATTATCTACAGTGAGATTGTGAATCCATAACATAAATATAATTACTGTTTTAATAATTACTAATTTAAATCAGTTATAATATTCACAATAATGTATATAATAAATACATCTTATATTTGAAAAACTATTTGTAATAATTTTAAAAATAGTTCATTGTTTCCCTTGATCACAGAAGTGCAATTTTTCAACCTGGAAATAAAATTATAATTTTACTCATGAAATATTTTACTGCCATAACTTGTATGGAATATGATTTTCACCAAGCAATTCAATTCAGTGATGTAATTTTTCCTGGTTAAAAACCGAGGATATTTATTAAATTACCATTAAATTGCCATATATATATATATATGTATATATATATAATTGAACAATGAAGAGAAATTTATAAAATAACCCATAATTTAAAAGAGATGGCTGCCTGATCACTTAAACTCCCTGGAAATTTGACGAGCCTCTCTTTAGAAAACTGATCTGGAACTGGATTATAGAAAACAAGGCCATTGGTATGGACTGTGCTTGAACTTATCTGTAAGGTTTAGATATTGATTTGATTACTACCAAATAATGATCAGCAGTATGTGATACAAAATGAATAAGAAAAAATTAGCTGAAAAAATAATTAGAATTAGGATAATAGATGAACTTTATAAAATAAGATGGTACAAATTACAAGCACTATAAGTCTGTGTTTAGCCCCTACCACATTAATAAAATCCTTTTAACATCCTGTGAACTATAGCCATAAAAAGAAGCAGATCACGGACTGAGTCAAAGCCCTAAATATTTTATTCCTCTTCCCTTTGAATAACATCTTTCTAGTGCCATAGGTGAAACTTCCCATTATTTCATCACTTTATGCCTGAGGAGTGAGAAAGCCAAGAGAGGGAGGAAAATATAAAGGGGAAAGAAGGTCAAGAGGCATGAAGAAAGAACATAATATCAAAATATTGCCTTCTTTTCTTTTCTCTCACTTTCTCTTTCTTCTCCCAGATACCACGTTTGCAGTTGAATGCTAATTCTTTAGTAGAAAAACCAGACCCAAAAGTTGTGGGGTTTTATCAGTAACATGAGACAGAGAGAGAGAAGAGGAGAATAAGAGAGAGACAGAGAAAGAGATAGAGGGACAAAGACAGAGAGACAGAGAAAGGGAAAATTAGTTAATCAAAAGTCAAAGAAGGAGATCAGGAACAAGACAGGAATGCCTACTCTCACCACTTTTATGCAGCCTAGTACTGCAAGTCCTAGCCAGAGCAGTTAGGCAAGAAAAAGAAATAAAAGGCATCCAAATCTGAAAGGAAGAAGTAAAATTGTCTGTATTTGCAGATAATATGATTTTATATAGAGAAAACCCTAAAGAGTCCACCAAAATACTGTTAGAACAAATAAACAATTTTGGTAATGTTATAGGATACAAAAATCAATATACAAAAATGTGTTGTACTTCTACATACCAACAACAAACTATCACAGAGAGAAATTAAGAAAAAAAATGCATATACTGTAGCACTGAAAACATTAAAATACTTAGGAATAAATTTAACCAAGGAGGTAAAAGACCTGTACACAGAAAACTATAAGACTTTGATTAAATAGATTGAAGATGATACAAATAAATGTATAGATATCCTGTGTTTATGGATTGGAAGATTAATAATTGTTGAAACGTTCATACTACACAAATTAATCTACAGATTCAATTTAATCCCTCTCAAAATTTCAATGGCATTTTTCAGAGAAATAGAACAATCCTAAAATTTGCATGGAACCACAAAAGACCCTGAATAGCCAAAGCAACCATGAGAAAAAAGAGCAAAGCTAGAGGTATTACGCCTCCTGATTTCAAATTGTATTACAAAGCTACAGTAATCAAAAGAGTATGATAGTGGCATAAATGTCATATAGATCATATAGACACATAGATTGATGAAGTAGTATAGAAAGCTCAGAAATAAACCTATGCATATATGGTCAATTAATTTTTGACAAAGGTGCCAAAAATATAATGGGGAAAAGGTAGTCTCTTCAATAAATAGTGTTGGGAAAACTAGGTAGCCACGAGCAAAAAAAATGATATTGGACTCCAATTGTATACCATACACAAAAATCAACTCAAAATGGATTAGACTTGAACATAAGACCTGAAACTGTAAAACTTCTGAAAGAAAACATAGGAAAAAATCTCCTTGACATTGGTCTTGGCAATGATATTTTGGACAGCAAAAGCAAAGGCAATAAAAGCAAAAACAAGTAGGACTACATCAAACTAAACAGCTTCTGCATGACAAAAGAAACCATAACAAAATGAAAAGACAACCTATGGAATGAAAGAAAACATTTGCAAACAACATATCCACTAAGGGATAAATATCCAAAATATACAATGAACTCATACAACTCAATAGAAAAAAAGCAAACAAACAAACCTCAATTTTTAAAAATGGGCAAAGGATCAAAATAGACCTTTCCAAAGAAGACACACAGCTGGCCAAAAAGTACCTGAAAAGGTGCCCAACAACACTAAACATCAGGGAAAGACAAATCAAAACCACAGTGATACATCAGCTCACACTTGTTAGGATGACTATTATCAAAATGACAACAAATAACAAGTGTTGGCGAAGATGTGGAGAAAAGGGAACCCTTGTGGTGGTATGTAAACTGGAACAGCCACTATGACAAACAATATGGAAGTTCCTCAAGAAATTGAAAATAGAATTACCACATGATCTGGCAATCCCACTTCTGAGTATATATCCAAAGGAAACAAAATCATTATTTTGAAGAGATATCTTTACTCCCATGTTCATAATAGCAGCATCATTTACAAGACAAAATATGGAAAAACCTAAGTGTCCATCTGTGGATAAATGGATAAAGAAGTTGCGGTATATATATCTCTATATATACAATGGAACATTAGTATCCAGCCTTAAAAAAGAAGAAAACTTGTCATTTGCACAACATGGATGAAACTGTAGAGCATTCTGCCAAGTAAAATAAACGAGACAGAGAAAGTCAAATACTGCATGGTGCATGGTATCACTTATACGTGGAATCTTAAAAATGTCAAACTCAGAAACGGAGTAAAAAAGTGGTTGCAGAGACTAGGGGGTGGGAGAAATAGGTAGAGGTTAATGAAAGGGTACAAACTTCCAGTTACAAGATGTACAATTTTGAGGGTCTAAAGTGTAACATGTTGACTATAGTTGATAACATTGTATTATATAGTAGAAATTTGCTAAGAGAATAGAAAAATGTTCTCACACAGACACAAAAAGGTAACTATGTGAAGTGATGGATGTGTTATTTACCTCAAGGGGGTGAATCCTTTCACAATATATATGCATATCAAATCATTCCATTGTACACTTTAACAATTTTACAATTTTTGTCAATTATACACCTAAATGAAACTGGGAAAAAAGTCAAAGAAGAAATTTCTGGGTTTTAGCTGTATAGATCATCTTATAATCAACACCATTCAATTGACTTTTTATGTCACTTCTAAGGTTAAAGCAAGATTCTATATGTTGTGAATTCTTAGAGCTATTTGCAAGACATTTAACTTTCTTCATAAGGTAATATTACTATAGATTAAGGGCCAATTATTTTACAGTACACTTTGTAAAACTAAAACATGGACTTTTCACATATTTTCCATTTAATCTTTTAGCATCTCTTTTTCATCTGTAAAATGAGTTATTAATATCTCCTCAGGTTATTTTCAAGTGTAAAATGAGATAGAAGATGAGAAATTATTTTCAAATTTAAAGGCCTTAAATGAATGTTTAGTGATGCACCCATCCTTTAAAAGCAAAAATTTGAGCTTAAAATAGAAAACTGCTATAAGACTATTGGCTATGTATTGAAATTGCACCAAATACATATTTATCTAGAACGTTATATGATAAGATTTGCTTTCATTTTTGTTTTTTAAAATGACCAAACACCAAATTAACTATATGTATACCTAAATAACTAATGGGCTAACAGAATTTTACTTGAATACCTGAAAATTACATTTCCTAACACAAGGATTTTTTTTAGAAATTCTGACGTGGGAGACTCCTACATATGTATGTTAACATCACAACATGTCAGAAGAAACAAAATTTGAAACAATATTTGAAAGCCTAATTGTGCTTATTTATTAAATAATTTGAAAAAGAATAGATACATGTACATGTATAACTGAATCACTTTGCTGTACACCTGAAACTAACACAATATTGCTAATCAACTATACTCTTAATATAAAATAAAAATTAAAAAACAAAAAGACTACCATGCTTTAAAATGAATTATTCCCATAATAAAAGACAAAACCCAACTTTCATTCAAAAAAAAATACATGATTCATGTATAGAAATGTAATAACCCAAAATAAAAGTAAAAATATTCAGTCAAAGGAAACAATTTAAAATAAATGTATCTATAGATTATTTTCGCTAAGCTGTGTTTTAAGGATGAATCTAATTCTTCACCTTTGGAGAAAGAAGGGGTACCTACTCTATGCACAGATTCAAGACTGTTCCAAAGAAGGAATCTCTGCCTTCAAACAGAAACTGGTGCCAAGCCCTCCTTGGAGGCAACTGAAGAGCAGAGAAAATAGTCACATATGAATAATGTGTCCGTTGCTCAGAGTGGCCATCAGTATTTTCTCTGGTGGGAATTCCCTGCTGCAATTTTTGAGTCAGCATAATTAATTTTTACTTTATTTTTATGAGAATAATAGTTACATCATCTTATCTACAACTACTAGGCATCAACATGGCTGTACCATAGATTCCTGAAACAACATTGTCATAACAATTCTCTCTTGTTGTTGTTGTCTTCATAAACTTGCTCATTTTTCTGTTTTTCCTACTCACCCTGTTAACCAAATATAGTTAATCATGGAATTATTCCAAACTGTTCCCCATCCGCCACATTATATTATCCAACTGAATTGATTCCATCCCTGAATTCTCTCTTGCATTTCTTCTCTCCTCTCCTTCCACATTACCACTGTTTTAATTAAGGTCTGTTTACTTCCTGCCACACTTCTAATAACTATAGCTCCTCTCCCTGTCCAGTTTTTTCTACTCCAATCTACTCTTCATAGTTGCCAGTTCTCATTAAAGCAGAGCTGATTTTGGCACTTCCCTGTTGAGAAATCATTTGGAGGTTCTATATATGCATAAAGAAAAGTCTAAGTCTTTAAGGTGGTTTAACTAGATTGTTCTTGACCCACTCCTATACACCTGTTCAGGCTCACCCCTTTTCCCTCCACTCCACACCTTGGGGTCTGAAGCCTCGTCTCTTCAGACAGCCCACCATCCTCAGACACCAACATTTACTCAATCCCCTCACTAATCCTATTCCCTCTGCTGTAATCCTCTTCCTTCACTTGTCCTGGTGAATAACTCTTCACCCTTCAACATCATTCTCCCTATGAAGGTTTTCCATATATTTTCCCTTTCCTGATTTGGTTTAAAGTCCATCACTTCATATATCTACACTACCTTAAATTTTTATACATACTTCTATGTCAATACTTGTCCCATTGTAATAATATAATTGTTATGAGCTTAGGCTTTGGAGTCAGAGAGCCCAAGTTTAAGTATCTATTCTGCCATGGACTTGCTAGGAGACTTGGAGTAAGTTAGCTTCTTAAGCCTCAGTTTCCTAATCTGACAAATGGCATTATAATATCTACTTCATGGCATTATGGTGCTAGTTAAATGAGATCATTTATGTAAAATGGGAAGTACAGTTCCTGGTGCATAGTAAGCACTCCAAAGATGGAAATTATTACTATTTCTTATCACAATCAGTAATAGTTAATGCACTGCTCTCCTTTGCTGGACAATAAGCTATTTGAAAGGAAAAAAATACATTTTCATTATTTTATCTCCAGTCCCTGATTACACATTGCTCAGTCTATACAAAGCAAGTTATATTTATCAAATTAAAAAAGAACTTGGAATAAAAATGTCAAAGGAAAGATAAAATCTTACACTCCTTGAATTTATCTTTATCACATTCTGACTTGTAACATTACAGTACCATTAAGAAACCAATGACAGTCTTGATTCCAAAATACAAGATAAGAGACTACATATGTAAACAACAATAAAACACATTCTTTCTTCCTGCTATCTCCTTAAATTCAGATTGATCAACTTTTTAATGCATGAGTTTAGCCAACTGAGACACAGTTGAGGTGAGGTATTTTCATTACACGATAAAAGAATTGACTACATTGGAAGATGAAGATGAACAGTATGACACTTTGCAGAATCATATTTTTTTAGAAGCACAGTGTTTTAACTACAGTTCTTATGTTATCAATTTTCAAAGCCCAGTTGCAAGTTAAATTTTATTTTACTAATGCCCTACATATCATGTCTTTCTTTTCATTTACTTGCATTACTCATGCACCATTTAATAATTTATCTTTGCTCTGAAACTTACACTGTGTCACTTCTAGAAAGATTCATAATTGTTATTTTTTTTAAAAAAGCTAGAAAAGGGTTCGAAGAGTTAGAAATGACAATATGATTAGTATTTGAGAAAATATATTTGGTGTAAAATATCCAGTTGTATTAAAGTGCATTCATCACTAAGTGCATAGACAGCAATGTCAGTTTTTCATTAACCTCACAAAGCCCAGAGAACTTGGGGAATGCTGAGGAGTGGGGGAGCTGATTTCTAAATTGTCTGGTCTTTCATTCAAGAACAAACATGAAAAGAAAAACTATATCAAACTGGTGAAATTATCACTGACATTTCAAAATTTAGGGTGGATTATTGAAGCATAGTATATGGCTAAAGTGAAATTTAAAAGCGCCAAATTATGCTGAGCTTCAAAGAAAAGTTTTGAGCAGGTAGCAGGGCCAGGTTTATCACATCTATCCCTACAGTTTATACATGAGAAAATTAAGACTCAGGTAAGTTTCTATATTTAAAATCAGGTTGATTTAGGAGACAAGTAAGACTAGACCATGTATGTTAACATATATATTACTTTCATCATTACTCTTTCCTTTAAGTTCATGCCTTACGTTCACATTCTCACTTTGTGAGAAAAGGTTTCATCCACTTTTGTCCAAGAAGGTAGAGTATTAGCATCTGTTTGGATGCTGCTGAATTAAATAAATCAAACATTAGTTGATAGATTCCCATACTTCCTGTTGATTGCATTTGATTAGGATTATGTGGAGTTAAGTAACGTATATATCAAATAATGGTAGAAGAGACTAATGATCGGTATAGTGGTTCCTATCCTCACACTTAAGGTCATTCACAGAGTGGTTTACCAAAGAAGGGTTTGAAGTGTGACCAGCATCCTAGAGTTCTCTGGGGAGCCGAATCCTGCTCAATCCCACCCAAGGAAAGTCCAGATGAGCACTCACTGCTTTTCCTGGCCGCAGTTGCCAATAACATCTCACTGAAATTCTAATTATGGCTTCTTGGCCAAGTGCAGAAGAAGTTTCCTACACGTCCCAACAAGACTGTTCTCAGTTTGTTACTTTTATTTACACATGAATAGCCAAGGTCTATATATGAACGTTTTAATTAGTTTTATGTTGTGCCCAATTATCATGTAAATTGGAATTTCTTGTATATCTCCAATCTTTTTGTCAAACAACTCTTCTGTCAAGTTCTTGAACTAATACTGTTTCCTACTGAATACTTACTCCACACATAATTATTCAAAATTAGCAATTACTGACTGAATAAATGAATAACTTCTAAGCTTTTGATATCTCTGAGATATAATTTAAAAGAATGTTATAATAGCAGAAATGTGCAAACATTATTTTGGTAAGAAAGAGAACTTGCTGATTTCAATGAAATCTAAGTAGCATGAGCACCATACACTTCTAGAAGAAAACTTTTAATCTCTTTTCTTTAAACTATGTTCAAACCCAGCATAATAAAAAATTATCTCCCAACTCTTCATACTCAGTGAAAGCCTGGAAAAGAGCTGTAAAGTCAAGTACATAGCTGATAATAATGCCTTACTTTATATACTGCTTTATAATTTGTAGAGTTCTTTCTCAAAGTTATCTCATTTGAGCTTCAGAACTGCCTTTCACACTATACAAGTATAGATGTATGATCTTTTATCTCTTCTTTCAAAATTCAAAAATCTCTGAAGACCAAAAGGTTTTTTTAAAAAAATTTTTCAAAGTTTGTTGCCAAAACTCATTTAAAGGCAAAACTAATCTGAGCTTTCATCAGTATGTTTATAGACCTTGCTTTCCCCACTTAGTATAAATATTCATGAATCACTGCAAATATATGAATATGTTTCTTTGTGGGATGCTGCTCCAGACCCTATTTAGTATTAAATAAATATGATAGATGCACTACATGATTTTCCTAAATTTGAATTTAAACACAATTGGATCCACAGGTTTCATATAATATGTTGTGGGCCATTGTTTATATGGTCAATTTAATGATGAAAAAAACCGGTTCCTAGTGGTTAACGAAGCTCACCCAAGGTCACACTTCCAGGTAACTCTCATTTCAGGTCCAGTGCTTTGATGGCTTTCTTCGAAAACATATTTGCTAAATAAAGAAGAATTTTAGCCAGTGCAATAAACACTTAGAGATTTTAGATCACAGTAGTTCCGTTTCAAATATACTACTGGTCCAGAATGAGTAAAGGACAACATATAATTTTTATTCTTGTGTAAATTGGCCTATGGTCAAACTATTCACAAGTCCTCTAAGAAAAGATATATAGATATGTCTCTCAATCTATAACTTACTAAAGTGACAGACCTTCAAAACTGTAAGTGGATATTTACCCAAAGTGAAAGTAAACTTTTCAATTAATATGGTGCACCATCAAATAAATATTTGACTAATAGTAGACACTCACTGATGTTTTCAAAATAAGCATGTCAACTGAAAAGGAACATTTCTTTACAGATCCAGCTATCCTATTTCTTCTACCCTCAACAAACTTAGAATTCTCTTCAGAAATATGAAAGTTTACATACCAAAATTAATTAAAGAACTTTTTAAGGGGTTGTTATGAAGTAATACACCAGCTTCTAATGTCTCCTTTACCCACAAGTGGGTAACATACTATTTAGTTATAAAAGACGGTGTTGTGGATATCAGCATAAACTTCATCATTTTATGTATCAGTACTGCCCAGCTTTCCACTCTAAATGTTCACAAGACAAACAGATTTTTTTCTCACTTGATAGACAGAATTGGGGCCTGTAGCATGTAGTGTAGGGATAAAGAAAGTCTTCTCTGCCTAAAAATGTTACTGAGAGTTATGTAGGTCTTTAGAATCAAAAGACATCTCAGAGGCCATATAGTGTAAAGAGTCATCTCCTGCACTTATAGAAAGGAAAATTTCAATGCTTGCATTGCATTTTTGTCATCTGTATTTATTAGAAAGTCAAAAAAAAGCCTTCCTGTAGCTTCCATACATTTTAGCATATTGTCTCTGAAAAATAGAGAATAATTTCAATCCCTTCCATATAACAGTCCTTTAGATGGTTGAAGCCTGATACTAAGGCCTCCATTTCCCATAACTTTTACATCCCCACAATAATATAAATAGATACTTTACTTGATTTTGTAACTTGCAGGTTTTTTTTATAGCAATGAAAATAGCAAAGTTGTATTAAAAGGAAGTGATAAATTGCAAGGTTGGATTAAAGACAAATGGTAATTATTATAATGATAATAATTAATGTTTACCTGATTCTTACAATTGCCAGGAACTCTTCTAGAACTATTCTAAAATGTGTTCTGTGTAATAAAATTTAATCCTCACTCCCATCTATGGGCTATTTACTATTATTATTCCCATTTTATAAAGGAGGAAACTGAAGCACAGAGAGGTTAATTGACTTCCTCATGGTCACACAGTAAGTGGCCAAGCTGGAATTTAAACCAGTCGTATCATTATGCTTATCCTCTATGCCACATTATAGAATCTCAAAAGGGCTAATGGAGCAAAGCATGCCCCCAAAGTACTAAGCAAATTAACAATTGATAACCCAAATAAATGAGGACAAAGAGAAGGAACAAATGAGAAAACCCACATGTTGTCAGATAATATAATTAAACTAGTACAGTAGTGAGGTTAACTTCATGCAAAGTCACCTGAATTTTAAACTTTTAAAACCTCCAACCATCAATTAATAACTTGTTTGGAACAAGTTATTTCTCTGTAGGTGGGATCACATGGTCTCAGAACTGGATTATTAGAAGAGAAACCTAGAAATAATTAAATTGATCTTTAGTGGCTTCTTCAGTGGCATCTTAATTTAATATATATCATCCTTTTTTTGATAAAAATAATGGAATAAAAGCAATTTTACTCTCTATTATTGGTTCACCTTACATAAGACCCAAACATTCATTATATAAATCATTATTGTGTTATTACTATATTCCAGATACTGCTAAGCATCAAAATACCATAACAAAAGACACTATCTCTGTCTTTAAATAATTCATAGGCTGCTGAGGGAACAGAGAAGTAAATCAAAAATTATAATCCACTGTAAGTGCAGGGTAGGTGTAATCACAGGTCTTGTGAAAATAGAGACATTTTAGGTAACCTTGATGGAAAGGAAGGAATTATTGCATGGAGTCTTAAAGAATTTTTCAAGTTAACTATAGGGAAAAATGGAGAAAATAAGCCTTTGAACAGAAGTGAGGCATGTTACAAAGCCTAGAGGTAAGAGAAAGCATCTAGCATTGGGAAAATGGTTAAAAACTTGTTCCTATTTAGAGACCAGGTAAAGAGAGAATGCTGTTACATTTCCAAACAAGATGGACTAAAAGGAACCATATTTACCCACTTGCCTTGCACAACCAAAATCAATCAATCAATCACAACATATTTAAAAAAAATATTTTAAAGACAGTGGACATCAGCCACTGATCAAAGGTGATTCCTGAGAAACAGAAAACAAACAATGAGAACACTATGTCTGCCCCAGCTTACTGACTTCAATTTGTTTCCTGGCCATGGTGCAGGCAGGGGGAACCCAGCAGAACACCTGAGTTGAGCTGAAAGTTCAGGGTGACCAAAAATGCTAGCGTTGGCAGGACTGAGTACCTATGAGGAGAGTGCTGCTCAGAAAGCATACTCTAGATATGTAAAGGGTCCTTCTCAAGTATTCAGCTGAGTACTGATCAGCATATACTTCCAAGGAAGCTAGTTCAGGGCTGAGGGCAATCCAGAAGGATTAAAAGAAACAGTGCTGATGCTTACACATGGCAGAGGATAGTGACTGATCCCACTAGCTAGATTGGAAGACCTCGTGACTCACTGGGCATTGGCTAGAGTACTCAGAAGAGTCTTATCTCAGTAGTAGAAAATAGCCATACACTAAACCTTGGTCTGGTCCCATAAAACAAGTCTTAAAAGTAAGACCTAAAGGATAAAACTGTTCCAAGTACATAGCTGCATCCTACAACAAAATTCAAGAATATCTATAGGAATGCAAGAATATCCAGGACCAACAAGTTAAAATTAACAATGTCTGAAATTCAATAAAAAATTTCCAGGTATGGACAGAGACAGGAAAATATGTCCCATAACAAGGAGTAAATCAATCAACCAAAACCAACTCATAACTGTCACAGTTGTTAAAATTAATCTCTTCGTGCAGAATGAAATGATTCCACTTGGAATTGTGAATACACAGAAAGAAATGAAGGATATTGAAAATACATAATTATTGCCTAGTATTTTAATCTTTTAAAAGGTAATTGCTTGTTAAAGAAAAAAAGTATCAATTTTTGTGGGGTTTATTATATATTTAATACACAATATATGATAACATAAAGACTGGAATGGGAGAAATGCAAGTATACTATTGGAAAGTTCTTGTACCTGAAGTGCTATAATATCACTTGAAGGTATACTGTGATAACTTAAAGATGTATACTATAAACCCTAATGCAAATACAAAAAATAAAGCAAAGATTTATAACTAATAAAATAACAAAGGAAATAAAATAGAATCCTAAAAAGGATTTAATCAAAAAGAAAGCAAAAAAAGAGGGAGACAGCAATAAAGAACTGTTGGGGGAAAATAGAAAAGAAATAGCAAGAGGAAAGACTTAAAATCAAACTTATCAATAATTACATTAAATATAAATTGCCTAAAAATTCATTTCAACTATAGCGATTGTAGGACTGGATAACAAAAGCAAGAGTCTACTATATGCTGCTTATGGGAAACACACTTTAAATGTAAAGACAAGCATGGATTAAAATTTAAAAGACAGAAAATATATATCATGCTAATATTAATCTAAAGAAAGTTGGAATAATTATATTGATATCAGATAAATCAGACTACAAAACAAAGAATACTGCCAAGGCTAAAGAGGATCATTTTATAACGACAAAGTGGTCAATTCATTAAAAGGACATAACAATCCTCAAAGTTTATGAACCTAGAAAATGAGATACGAAATGTTCATAACAACTTTATGAAAAAAATAGTTTCAAAACTTCTAACCTACAAAGAATTCATTAACAAACTACACTTGACCCTTGAACAACATGGGTTTGAACCGTGTGGGTTCACTTATACATGGAATTTTTCAATAGTAAATAATACAGTGCTACACGATCCATGGTTGGTTGAATCCAAGGATGTGGAACTACAGATACGGAGGGCCAACTATAAGTTGTATTTTCCATTATTTTCTAACTGTAGAGGATATTTAGCAAGCTTTTTCTTTTTAATGTATTCTAACTTTTTAGGACTGGAAATCTACTAGTGTAAATTGTTAAAAGTCATCTTTTCTTCTTCCCATATCTACATAACAAACTCCTATAACAATGCTATTCTATCCATAGTGACAAATTAGGCTAATTCAGACTATTACATTTATGTAGCAAAATTAAAAAATAAAGTTAATCAATTTTTCTGTTACATAACGTTTTAATGTAAATAGGTAATATTGCATATCTCATGTACATTTACCCTAATATAACTCTAAGTCATGACACTTAAACAACTGTCATTTTTAAGATAGCACAGTTGAGATGATACATAACTTAAAAACTCTAATTTGAACTATACTTGTATGGGAAATATAGGCAAGATGTTTTTCCAAAATATACTCATTATAGTCCCTATTTTTATTCATACATGATTAACCAGACTTTAATGAAAATTTCTCTATTACTGTAAATATGATTATACCACTCTATTTTATTATGGGATCTCTCCTTTGCTCTCTTAGGCACTAATATATACTGCCTAAATTATTGCAAATGGATTTCCTACTGTTATGTGCAAAAGCTAATAAAAGCATAAGTTAAAAAAGACAGAAGACTTAAAAGCATCTACTGGCAACTCATAATTACAAATATATTGTCAAAGGGGAATAATACTTTAAAGCTATAAAAGCCAATAAAATTATAAAAATTTTAAAATATAAATCTTTGGCTTCTACCAGAGAATACAATTTTTAATTGTCTGTGCCCCTGGGGGCAGTTAAAGATTTTAATTGAATATTCTTATCATCACAAATCTTAGCAAAAAATATAAGATGCATAGATTTTTACTTGCTGTTAAATTAAAAATAAAAGAAATAATGACCCATTTTATACAAACATAAAACTAGCAGATGCATTCCATCAGGAAAATACCACCCACCTCTATTTGTCACCAGCAAATACACTGGACCAGTGTCTGTCTCTGGTCCAAGGTGTCCTTTAACTAGAAGTAAGGGTAAAACACAGCATGATCTATGTGAAATTTAGACATAAACTTGATTTAAGCATCCATATGCTGAACTTGACTAAATAAACTTTTGTAAAAACGTTAAGTTGAACATGCAACTTATAAAAAAATAAAATAAGAGGTTGGCAGTCACAGGTCGCTTAAATCTCATTTTTATGGGAGAAAAGTTGGAGTTTCCACATATAATATCTATATTCAAGTTCTAAAGTTTGCTTTAATTACAATGTATTCTTCTCAATGTTATTTCTTATTTGCAAAAACAGCCACATTCTCTGACTTTGAATGCTATGTTAAATTAGGCAGCACTTGTGGAATCTAGTTGCTATGAAAAGTTCTAAACACCCCTTGTTTTATTGGAAGGAAATTGCATTCATCAGTGAATGAGTCATAAAGATATGTATATCCACCTCAGCTGTGTTATCATGAAGGATAGGGCTGAAAGCTAAAGGCAAAAACCAAACCTCTCCAATAATTCTAAAACGGACATCAGTCGTTTTGTACTCAAAATCTCCAGAATTGATTATACCTGCAAAGTGAATTTTCATTAGCAATTTTAATGATTAAAAAATTTTTTTTCATATAAAAGATCATGCAGGGAATAGGTTAATATTTTTAAATTTCCTTATATTTTATCATGTTCTTCTCTTTTGCTTTAGGGACTATGCATCCTACTTGGATTTTGAAATCCATTGCAGCTTCCAATATTTCTCCTATTTGAGGCTAAATCAAGGAATTGTTTAAAATTATATCAACTTACAATGTTGAATAAAGATAATAAAAATTAAAGTTTAAACCCATCAAAAATGTTTTGTATTAAATAACGATGTTCAAGATATGAAAATTTACATACTCTTCCATCAAATTTATTAAACGGCTTTGAAGTAACTGATACATTAACAAATATTTAACATAACAAATATTTTAAGTTAATCTTCCTTAAAAAGAATTTGAGAAAAAATTAAGACCCCAAAACTTATTTCAAAACATAATGAAACATAATGAGAATGTCCCTTGTCTTTACAACACTTCATTAGTTTAATGCTATCTTTAGATTCCCAACTTCTTGCTATACATTACATGGTATACTGTGCTATATAATATAGTCCAGAAATGGCATGGATTCTAACAAATGTACTCAGCAGCTTTTGTTACATTCTCTGAAGACTCTGTCTATATATGATAATTATTTATCAAAACATGGTTTATAAAGTCCAAATTACTAGAATGAACTTTACACAGGCAACTCTTACCTTGAAAGTGAGATTCACTCCCAAACAAGCATTTCCACACCATCTTGGATACCAGATTGCCACCTTCATGTCTTCTAGCCATCACGTCTGCCTTGTGCTATTATCCCTTCCCCTAGACTGCTTCTACAGAGATATTTCCTCTATGTGTCTTGTCTTTACATTCTTCACGTTACCAAGGCTGCAAGGAAGGTATTTGGGCCAAGATATGTTGCCTTTGCATAATTCTATTGTTAATTTATTCATTTCTCCCTCCCTCTACCTCCTTTTCAACATGGGACTGCTGGATGAAACTTTCTTCGTTTTAATCTGTCCTTGTTTTCCTCTAATCAAAAACTACTGTCACTGGTTATGCCTTATCCATCTCCTTTTCCTTTGGAGAAATTCTTTTTCCTGGTATCAACTTTTATGCTTGCTTCTTTGACCACATAGCTAATTGAATGGATAAGAAGGCAAGAAGATGATTTGTGAACTGATGCTCTCTACTCTGTCCTCTTTAATACCAAATTTCCATTTCTCCAAGTGTCTTTAACTGGAATAGGTGTTACTTTAAATTTTATAGTAAGAAATGTGTAAAATATTCAGACTTCTTAGCTTCATTTTCCACAGCATCATTTCTCCTTGGCAATTATTATCTTCCTGTTTCTATATCTTTCCTCTTAATTCTTGATATCAGTGGGAAATGTAAGGGATTAGGCTACCTTTTACCTCAATCATCTTTCTGAAACTTTCGTATAATTTTTATCTGGAACTAGTCCATCAAGACAAAGACCTGTAGGTTATTCATCTATTTGATACCTTTAATGCCTTTACTAGATAGTACTATTTTGAAGGAAAAAAAGCCAACAATGGATATTGTTCCATTACCATTTACTGTATCTATACACTTTATCAGCTACATTACAGATTAAAACAACATTTCTGGATTTGTCTAGGAATATAAGCCCATTAATGATACATCGTTTGAGTTCCTTAGACTACAAATTGGAAATTGCCCTTTTTATTAGAAAAAAAATTTTTTTTTAATTTATTTGTGTATGGCTGTGTTGGGTCTTCATTGCTGTGTGCGGGCTTTATCTAGTTGCGGTGAACGGGGGCTACTCTTTGTTGCGGTGCGCGGGCTTCTCATTGTCGTGGCTTCTCTTGTTGCGAGCATGGGCTCTAGGCACGCAGGCTTCAGTAGTTGTGGCACGTGGGCTCAGTAGTTGTGGCTTGTGGGCTCTAGAGCTCAGGCTCAGTAGTTGTGGCACACGGGCTTAGTTGCTCAGCGGCATGTGGGATCTTCCTGGGCCAGGGCTCGAACCCGTGTCCCTTGCTTTGGCAGGCGGATTCTTAACCACTGCACCACCAGGGAAGCCCTATTAGAAAATTTTTAACCGATCATTCATTAAAGGTCTTACCAACTTTCCATTTCAAAGAAAACAGATTTTTTTTTTTTCTGTAAGAGAGTATCTTACCCTCACTCGCTGAACGTGATTCTTTTAACACTAAGAAGCCCATGACACTGTGATAATGGATTTTATTCTTTCATTGAAAAGTCTTAAGTCTTAGATTTCTTTCTGTGTACATCTTATTGCCTAAAAGTTTCTTAGGATCTGACCCTACAGCCTGTATCTATGCTGAATAACTATGCTATGATCTGAAAATAATACCTGAGAACTACTTATCCCAGAAGAGTAAAAACTTACTTTATTATCTTTTTTACAAAAAGGAATAAAAGCACAAAGGTTTTATGAAATCACTAGACTATCACAACCTGTTTTAAAATTTGTATGATCCGAATGGAATCTATGGTTTAATTCTTCACTAAAGGGAAACAAAACTGAACTTTAGCCACATAACAGGGAGGACTCTTAGGAAAAGTTAAGTTGACTTGCCTGAGAGCTGTAGCAGAATCATGAAGACCTAACTTAATTATACATGAGTAAGGAAGAGCCAGAATTCTCAGAAAAATCATGGGTCAAGGGAGCAGTTAGTTAGCCCTGGCTGGTAGTTTCAGGATCTTGGGAATGATAACTTAACATAGGCATGTTCTTTCCTTGGGATTTTTCTTTAGAGTTTTTATAAATTTGAAAAATGTTCTTCAACAGCCAAAGTACTATTCGCATTTAGAGACAAAGGATCCAAATATAACTATTGCTAGGGAACTGTCTTCTTTATCTTAGCCGTAAAATCTCCTGATGGAAGAGCCCACTGTGTGGGGAATGAGGGGAATGGGGTGGGTATTTTGACAGGCACATACAAAGACTTTGTCTCTACCACCTGGCCCTGCAGTTGTCTTTGAGGAAGCTGGAAGAAAGCCTTTTCTGTGCTCCAGGAGAAGGACAGATGTTCACAGAAAGTTCAAAAGGGATGGAGGATAGGGGGCCTTTGAGGGAAATTAGAACTGTATTTTTTTGGGTGACCTAAATTCTTATCCTTTTCCTGCTAAGGATTCTTTAGTAAAATCTACATTATTCACTAGTAGTTTGCAAAATTGACTTTCTTTATTTTTATTTTTTTAATTTTTTTTTTTTTTTTTTTTTTTTTTTTTTGTGGTATGCGGGCCTCCCTCTG
>NC_041232.1:43775056-43780918 GCF_002837175.3 Physeter macrocephalus
TTGCGGGGCACAGGCTCCGGACGCGCAGGCCCAGCGGCCATGGCTCACGGACCCAGCCGCTCCGCGGCATGTGGGATCCTCCCAGACCGGGGCGCGAACCCGGTTCCCCTGCATCGGCAGGCGGACGCGCAACCACTGCGCCACCAGGGAAGCCCTGACTTTTTTTAAATGTGATAAAAATGTTGTTTCAATATTGGCATAGAGGAATAATAGAGGCTGCCTCCAGGACAGCCAACCACAACTGGATTAAATGTTGCATGAAAAGGAGATTGTTAAAAAGCAGCAAAGATAAATCTGCAGTCTCAAACTCTGTTTGTCTGGATTTGGAGGAATGCTGAGAGCTGGAATACTCTCTCAGCTTGGACAATAAGAACGTTAAGAGCTTCTCATAACAACTGTGGCTGACACATTATTGGAGGTCATTGAAACTGCAAAGAGCACTCTTAAGAAACTTGTAGATGTATCAAGAAGCATCAGGATGATGGTGATCAAGATGGCCTTACAGTTCCTCTCAGCTTGAATGAACTTCAGACAGATTTCTTTCTGACTCTAGGCTCCTAACCTCCACTTTCTTAGAGCATTTATTTTAGAAAATTTGTAATTGTAAGTTCTCTCTCTGCCCCTTTGAAATGTTTGTGAATCTTCTCCTAGACTTTTGCCAACTTTACAAGCCAGGAAATGTCTTTCTCAAGACATTTCTCCCATGCATATTTTCCTCTGAGTATTTATTTGATTATGTGATTCCTCACATATGTTTAGCAATGTATCTCTTTCATCTGGCACCATGTCACCCAGGCAGCACTACAGAGTTTCCCAGTATGCCAACATGATGACAGTGTCCCTCTGGTGACCTCTGTGGTTTCAGCCACTTATAATGCTCTGATGGCAGCACATAGTAAAGTGGGGGGAAGTGATACATTTGGTTTTCAGTTTCTCACTATGCTTTATTAATGGGTCTCATGGTACTGTTTCTTCTGCTCCCATGGTACTGATCTTGAGCCAACAATTCAATAATACCAAGAAATGTCTATTCATCTCAGAAAATTATGTTTAATATTCATGGGACATTCTTCCCTCTTGTGGAATGAGTTTTCCTCAGAGACTCCTCATTCCTTGTGTAGCCAGAACACTGGCAACGACTCAGGATTCAGGTCCCCTCTATTTTACCAGACATACCCAAGCACATCTGATTTTCACTTGGTCTCTAGAGGGGCCCTGACACATTAAAACTAAACTAACTAAATGGAACTTTTACCAGCTACCTTTAAATGTAAATATTGGTCACCTCACTTTCTAACTTTTTTTCATTACATTACTTTATGTTTTAATTTACAATACTAAACCTAAGAGAGTTCACCATTTAATCAACTTTTCTTTTCTTATTAGTCATTTTCTTACATTCTCTACTTAATCTGATTGTTTTAATTACAACTTAAAAATACTTTTTTATTTTTGAATTCAACCCAGCTAGTATTAGAATTTATATATGTGCTGAATAATAATATCGTGTTAGTAAAATAGAGATGGACTCTCTAAAAATGGGAAAATATTGCTAAAACCCTCTTTTAAGATATTTTGCTCTGTTCTTTATGAGGTGCTATATAGGAACTTAAGTACATTTGCTCTTAACAAATAACTTTTAAATATTTAACCATCCTGACTTTTGATAGAAATATTCTTCATGTAAATATGCATGATAAGTGGCTGCACTTCCAGATTTTTAAATCTGTGCCTGATATTTAGAAAAACATAGGCAAAAATAGAATCTATGGTTTTCAAAAAATAACTTTATTACATCCACACATCTTGAAAATATGCTTTGCTAACCTCTCTCTCAGAGAGCATACACCTGGCGTCTCCAGGGCAGATGTTCTAATTTTCTTGGTGCACCTAAACATGAGCCCTAATGCTCAAGAGAATATACTCTGTAGAATGTGGAAAGTCCTCCTTTTCTGTATTAGAAAAGTAATGTTGTTAGCATCCTCCAAAATGTGTTTAGAGGTGAAATTGGTATTTTCCATGATGTTCTAAAGTTTCACGGAGAAAAGTAGTTTTAAGAAACAATTAACATTACATCTCCAAATACAACTTATCACTTTATTTCTCTGCTAGGTAAAATCAAGTTTTAGGATTGATGTTCTAATAAAAGAAAAACCTCTAAAGAATGATATCTTTTGGCAATTCTAAATTAAATATATTTTGTCACCAAGGAGAGGTCATGCTTTCAACTTGTTGTTTTACACCTGATGTCCATTTAGGCCCATTTGCAATTTTAAATAAATCTCAGATACATCAATTGATACCAATTAATCTGATTCCATGTACAAAGGTTAGCATCCATGTAGTAAAAATTTAAGAAACCCAGCAAATAAAACTGAAGCATAACTACTTTAAATGACATGGATAGAAAGAACTGTGGAAATTAAAGGAAGTAAATCCTGCAATATTATCCTAAATCCTAAATCAGCAAAGCATGAAATCCAACTCTGGAAGGATTTTGAAAATGTATTTAACACAACAACATTCCTTGAGCTCCATTCAGGCTTACTTTTGTTCCATGGTTTATACTGTGCCAATCAAATAATTTCACTTAGGCTTTATAGAAATCACGGAAGTAGAGATTATAATTACCTAGCAAGTTAGTACATGGCAAGGCTGGAACACAACTGACTTGGAAGACTGTGTCAAGAAATCAGTATTTATGATTAATGTTGATTTCCAAGACATCAACATTAATACTTTCTTGTCAAAAGATCTCTTGTACCAGTACTTTCTTACCAAGTGAGTATTGGTGACATTTATCCAGAGTTAAATCCATGACTTGAAATCAAAGGACAATCAGTAAGTCAGTGGATAGTGTCTAAGAGTCTGAGCTTTGGAGTCAACCAGACCCAAGACTGAATCCTAGTCCTGCATTAACTAGCTCCATGGCATTTAATAAGCTACTGATTCTCCCCATTGTGTGAAATTGGTCAAATGATAATTACCTTAAAGATTTTTTGTAAATAACAGTGTAGTCAAATGGCAGCTACTAAGAGCACTATATAAATTATTTCAGGATACATGAAATAATGGAAAGCAGAGTTCCCCAGAATGATGAACATGTACTTTGAATTGATCTTATGTGATATGTGAAAGAATCTATTTTGATAGTTATATACTTATTTTACATTAGAACAGCAGTAACTACTACCTCAAAACTATGATTTTATGGGCATATTTCCTTAAGTTGAGTGTTTCATAGCTTGAGGCTAAGACAATTCAGTGAGTTGGTTTAAGGTTAATTTTTTTAAAAATTACTATCTTTCAATGGGACCAAAAGATTTATAACTTGGTAAAAATATGGTCAATAAACTTTAAAAATCAATTTGGATGTTCCTCAAAACCCAAATTAATGTATTTGGGGGAAAAAAAGAAGAAAGGGGAGAAATAAATAAAATAATCTTGTAATCATTGTATAGAACATATGACTTGTAGGTTTAGCTAAATTTATTTTCTAATATTACATACAAAACCTAATTACATATTATCATATGAGTGACCTATTTTGATTCTACATAAAAATCTCACTATAATTTATAGAAAGATTGGTTCAAGATGGCGGAGTAGAAGGACATGCTCTCACTCCCTCTTGGGAGAACACCGGAATCACAACTAACTGCTGAACAATCATCGACAGGAAGACACTGGAACTCACCTAAAAAGATACCCCACATCCAAAGACAAAGGAGAAGCCACAGTGAGATGCTAGGAGGGGCGCAATCACAATAAAATCAAATCCCATAACTGCTGGGTGGGTGACTCACAAACTGGAGAACACTTATACCACAGAAGTACACCCACTGGAGTGAAGGTTCTAAGCCTCATGTCAGGCTTCCGAAACTGGGGGTCAGGAAATGGGAGGAGGAATTCCTAGAGAATCAGACTTTGAAGGCTAGCAGGATTTGATTGCACGACTTCAACAGGACGGGGGGAAACAGAGACTCCACTCTTGGAGGGCACACACAAAGTAGTGTGTGCCTAGGGACCCAGGGGAAGGAGCAGTGACCCCATAGGGGACTGAACCAGACCTACCTGCCAGTGTTGGAAGGTCTCCTGCAGAGGTGGGGGGTGGCTGTGCCTCACCATGAGGACAAGGACACTGGCAGCAAAAGTTCTGCGAACTACTCCTTGGCGTGAACACTCACAGAGTCTGCCATTAGCCCAACAAAAGAGCCCAGGTAGGCTCCAGTGTTGGGTTGCCTGAGGCCAAACAACCTTAACCCAGCCCCACCCATCAGCACACAAGTGGATTAAAATTTTACTGAGCTCTGCCCACCAGAGCAACAGCCAGCTCTACACAGCACCAGTCCCTCCCATCAGGAAACTTGCTCAAGCCTCTTAGATAGCCTCATCCAACAGAGGGTAGACAGCAGAAGCAAGAAGAACCACAGTCCTGCAGCCTGTGGAACAAAAACCACATTCACAGAAATATAGACAAGATGAAAAGGTAGAGGGCTATGTACCAGATAAAGGAACAAGATAAAACCGTAGAAAAACAACTAAATGAAGTGGAGATAGGCAACCTTCCAGAAAAATAATTCAGAATAATGATACTGAAGATGATCCAGGACCTTGGAAAAAGAATGGAGGGAAAGATCGAGAAGACGCAAGAAATGTTTAACAAAGATCTAGAAGAATTAAAGAACAAACAAACAGAGATGAACAATACAATAACTGAAATGATAACTAACCTAGAAGGAATAAATAGCAGAATAACTGAGGCAGAAGAATGGATAAGTGATCTGGAAGACAGAATGGTGGAATTCACTGCTGTGAATAAAGGAGAAAGAATGAAAAGAAATGAAGACAGCCTAAGAGACCTCTGGGACAACATTAAATGCAACAACATTCACCTTATAGGGGTCCTAGAAGGAGAAGAGAGAGCGAAAGGACCAGAGAAAGTATTTGAAGAAATTATACTTGAAAACTTGTTTAACATGGGAAAGGAAATAGCCACCCAAGTCCTGGAAGCGCAGAGAGTCCCATACAGGATAAACCCAAGGAGAAACGCACCGAGACACATAGTAATCAAATTGGCAAAAATTAAAGACAAAGAAAAATTATTGAAAGCAGCAAGGGACAAATGACAAATAACATAACAAGGGAACTCCCATAAGGTTAACAGCTTATTTCTCAGCAGAAACTCTACAAGCCAGAAGGTAGTGGCATGATATACTTAAAGTGATGAAAGGGAAGAACCTAAAACCAAGATTACTCTACCTGGCAAGGATCTCATTCAGATTCAATGGAGAAAGCAAAAGCTTTACAGACAAGCAAAAGCTAAGAGAATTCAGCACCACCAAACTAGCTCTACAACAAATGCTAAAGGAACTTCTCTAAGTGGGAAACACAAGAGAAGAAAAGGACCTACAAAAACAAACACAAAACAGTTAAGAAAATGGTCATAGGAACATACATATTGATAATTACCTTAAACGTGAAGGGATTAAATGCTCCAGCTAAAAGACACAGGTTTGCTGAATGGATACAAAAACTAGACCCATCTATATGCTGTCTACAAGACACCCACTTCAGACCTAGGGAAACATACAGACTGAAAGTCAGGGGATGCAAAAAGATATTCCATGAAAATGGAAATCAAAAGAAAACTGGCGTAGCTATACTCATATCAGATAAAATAGACTTTAAAATAAAGAATGTTACAAGAGACAAGGAAGGACACTACATAATGATCAAGGGATCAATCCAAGAAGAAGATATAACAATCATCAATATATATGCACCCAACATAGGAGAACCTCAATACATAAGACAAATGCTAAAAGCTATAAAAGAGGAAATCGACAGTAACACAATAAT
>NC_041232.1:43781333-43849089 GCF_002837175.3 Physeter macrocephalus
CAAAACCTATGGGATGCAGCAAAAGCACTTGTAAGAGGGAAGTTTATAGCTATACAAGCCTACATCAAGAAACAAGAAAAATCTCAAATAAACAATCTAATGTTACACCTAAAGGAACTAGAGAAAGAAGAACAAACAAAATCCAAAGTTAGCAGAAGGAAAGAAGTCATAAAGATCAGAGCAGAAATAAATGAAATAGAAACAAAGAAAACAATAGCAAAGATCATTAAAACTAAAAGCTGGTTCTTTGAGAAGATAAACAAAATTGATAAATCATTAACCACTCATCAAGAAAAAGAGGGAGAGGACTCAAATCAGTAAATTTAGAAATGAAAAAGGAGAAGTTACAACAGACACCGCAGAAATACAAAGCATCCTAAGAGACTACTACAAGCAACTCTATGCCAAATAAATGGACAACCTGGAAGAAATGGACAAATTCTTGGAGAGGTATGACCTTCCAAGACTGAAACAGGAAGAAATAGAAAATATGAACAGACCTATCACAAGTAATGAAATTGAAACTGTGATTAAAAATCTTCCAACAAACAAAAGTCCAGGATCACATGGCTTCACTGGTGAATTCTATCAAACATTTTGAGAAGAGCTAACACCCATCCTTCTCAAACTGTTCCAAAAAATTGCAGAGGAAGGAACACTCCCAAACTTATTCTATGTGGCCACCATCACCCTGATACCAAAACCAGGCAAAGATACTACAAAAAAAGAAAATTACAGACCAATATCACTGATGAATATAGATGCAAAAATCCTCAACAAAATACTAGCAAACAGAATCCAACACCACATTAAAAGGATCATACACCAAGATCAAGTGGGATTTATACCAGAGATGCAAGGATTCTTCATTATATGCAAATCAATCAATGTGATACAACATATAAACAAATTGAAGACAAAAAACCATATGATCATCTCAGTAGATGCAGAAAAAGCTTTTGACAAATTCAACACACATTTATGATAAAAACTCTCCAGAAAGTGGGCATAGAGGGAACCTACTTCAACATAATAAAGGTCATATACAACAAAACCCACAGCAAACATCTTTCTCAACTGTGAAAAACTGAAAGCATTTCCTCTAAGATCAGGAACAATACAAGGATGTCCACTCTCACCACTCTTATTCAACATAATTTTGGAAGTCCTAGCCATGGCAATCAGAAGAAAAATAAATAAAAGGAATACAAATTGGAAAAGAAGAAGTAAAGCTGTCACTGTTTGCAGATGACATGATACTATACATAGAGAATCCTAAAGATGCCACCAGAAAACTACCAGAGCTAATCAATTAATTGGGTAACATTGCAGGATACAAAATTAATGCACAGAAATCTCTTGCATTCCTGTACACTAATGATGAAAAATCTGAAAGAGAAATTAAGGAAACACTCCAATTTACCATTGCAAGAAAAAGAATAAAATGCCTACGAATAACCTACCTAGGGAGACAAAAGACCTGTATGCAGAAAACTATAAGACACTGATGAAAAAAATTAAAGATGATACCAACAGATGGAGAGATATACCATGTTCTTGGATTGGAAGAATCAATATTGTGAAAACGACTCTACTACACAAAGCAATCTACAGATTCAAGGCAATCCCTATCAAACTACCATTGGCATTTTTCACAGAACTAGAACAAAAAATTTCACAATTTTTTTGGAAACACAAAAGACCCCGAATACCCAAAGCGATCTTGAGAAAGAAAAACAGGCGGGAGGAATCAGGCTCCCTGACTTCGATTATACTATAAAGCTACAGTAATCAAGACAGTATGGTACTGGCACAAAAACAGAAATATAGATCAATGGAACAGGATAGAAAGCCCAGAGATAAACCCACACACATATGGTCACCTTATCTTTGATAAAGTAGGCAAGAATATACAGTGGAGAAAAGACAGCCTGTTCAATATGTGGTGCTGGGAAAACTGGAGAGGTATCTGTAAAAGAATGAAATTAGAACACTTCCTAACACCATACACAAAAATAAACTCAAAATGGATTAAAGACCTAAATGTAAGGCCAGACACTATCAAACTCTTAGAGGAAAACATAGGTAGAACACTCTATGACATAAATCACAGCAAGATCCTTTTTGACCCACCTCCTAGAGAATTGGAAATAAAAACAAAAATAAACAAATGGGACCTAATGAAACATAAAAGCTTTTGCACAGCAAAGGAAACCAAACAAGACGAAAAGACAACCCTCAGAATGGGAGATAATATTTGCAAATGAAGCAACTGATAAAGGATTAATCTCCAAAATTTACAAGCAGGTTATGCAGCTCAATATCAAAAAAACAAACCACCCAATCCAAAAAAGGGGAGAAGACCTAAATAAACATTTCTCCAAAGATATACAGATTGCCAACAAACACATGAAAGAATGCTCAACATCATTAATCATTAAAGAAATGTAAATCAAAACTACAATGAGATATCATCTCACACCAGTCAGAATGGCTATAATCAAAAAATCTACAAACAATAAATGCTGGAGAGGGTGTGGAGAAAAGGGAACACTCCTACAGTCTTGGTGGGAATGTAAATTGATACAACCACTATGGAGAACAGTATGGAGGTTGTTTAAAAAACTAAAAATAGAACTACCATATGACCCAGCAATCCCACTACTGGGCATATACCCTGAGAAAACCATAATTCAAAAAGTGTCATGTACCGCAATGTTCATTGCAGCTCTATTTACCATAGCCAGGACATGCAAGCCACCTAAGTGTCCATCAACAGATGAATGTATAAAGAAGATGTGGCACATATATACAATGGAATATTACTCAGCCATAAAAAATGAAATTGAGTCAGAAAGAGAAAAACAAATACCATATGCTAACACATATATATGGAATCTAAGAAAAAATAAATGGTCATGAAGAACCTAGGGGCAAGACGGGAATAAAGACGCAGACCTACTAGAGAATGGACTTGAGGATATGGGGAGGGGGAAGGGTAAATTGTGATAAAGTGAGAGAGTGGCATGGACATATGTACACCTCCAAATGTAAAATAGATAGCTAGTGGGAAGCAGCCGCATAGCACAGGGAGATGAGCTCGGTGCTTTGTGACCACCTAGAGGGGTGGGATAGGGAGGGTGGGAGGGAGAGACATAAGAAGGAAGAGATATGGGAACATATGTATATGTATAACTGATTCACTTTGTTATAAAGCAGAAACTAACACACCATTTTAAAGCAATTATACTGCAATAAAGATGTTAAAAATAAAAACTAAAACAAAAAAAAAATTACTGGGTTTTTGAGCTATTCATACAATTTTGTACTTATATCCATTGTATTCTCTTTTCTTATTGGATTGGATCATGCTAATAAATTTTCTGATAAATATTTTTATACAGATAATGCATTTTTGATCAATAAGATCAAACTGAATAATTTAAATCCATGGGCATAGACTTTTGATATATATATATTTGTAAAATATAACAGTTTACTTATATGTAGCACTTCTTTCTCAGTATGTAGTTTCACATAGCCTACATGCTTAAGAATGTGGGTTTTCAGTATTAGAATTTCAGTTGTGTTAACTCAAGGAACACCAGCTACTTCTGCACCTTCTCATCAATATTGCAACCATCATTCTTTCAGAGCTCCTAATCAAACCATCTTCTAATCAGTTTTTATTTAAAGAGCAGAGCATACTTCATATTTAACCCTCTAAAAAAAGCATGCTTTTTTTCTTCTGAAGGACTCAGAACAATGATCTTTTAATTCTGTGTCACTCTGAAATGACAGTGTAACTTAGAACAAATTTCAAAAAAAATAATTTACTATAAACTCGTCTTTATCTTCCAGTGTCCTTGAAAAACAGAGGCCCAAACAACAGTCCAAAATTTAAACTTAGAACAATATGTAGGGCACAACAACTTTGTGAATCTAAATTCTAATTTGGTAGAATTAATTAGTGAAAAAAGATTCCGTTTGGGAGCATTTCAGAGAATCAACAGATATATTTAAGTGCACACTACTACCATCACTTCAAGTAAGGAAAAGTAATTTTCGATAAAGAGCTATCTGTCAGAAGAGATAACACAACTGATGAGTTATTTTCTTAACTGCCATTATTTCTGCTGTTAAGATTTTTTTGCCAAGGAACCAATTTTAGGAAAACTCAAACTCTGAGCAAATCAAGCTATTTCTTCCACTCACTGACTTCAGATTACCTTAAGGTCCTAGATGTATAGTCCATTTCCTCACTTTTTTCACAAAAATAATTTGAATTTTTGCAATAATTCCAACACACACGGTGACAAAAGATGGGCACAAACTGAGAGACCGGCCAGTAAGCTACTTTGGAGAATTATGTTGGACAAGAAAGTAGTAGCTAATTATTCTGTCAGAAATTGTCAATGCAATGAATTGAAAGATTGGTTTCAATGACTTTTTTCTTTTAAAAAAAATCCCCAAATCAATAAGATAATTAATTATGGGTATGTGGAGATTAATTTGGGAAAGGCATTTCGTTAATGCGAAAGGCATTAACGAAAGTAAAAAGATAGATTTCAGTCTTGCAGGATTCACGAACTACACGTAGAAAAAGACTGTATACCACACATTGCACGCTGAAATCCAAATAGGTGAGATCAAGGGGAGCTTCAATCATTTAAGACACCTTCATGATTTCTTCATGGAGGAAGTAAGACCTCATCTGGATGAAGAAGGAGCAGGAAAAAGCATCATAAATATCAGAGGACATAGCAATTTTGACAAAAATGTGAAAGCATACGTAAATATGCTCAGAGCACAGGGTTTCTGTAGGACAGTGAGGCTGTTTTAAGGGTGGGGTTCTAATTCTGCATTAAATGCTAAGAAATTTAGCATAGGGTTGGGAAACTTGATTTTTTTTTATTTTTTAGCTATGGAATGAATTTAGAAGGCAAGCATTTGTTATGGGTCACCAACGTGATACTTCTATAATAATAATGTATGATCAAAACTTATTTTTTCTACTCCTCAATAATCTAGGAGTGTGTAGTGACTGTGCACTGTGCCCATTTGTAGGACTATCATTTTATGATGTAACGGCTGTGTGGCCTGCATCAAAATCTACCTTTTGTCAATCCCAATCTCACAATGTATCCCTCTCCTCTGTCCCCCTGGTAACCGTAAGATTGTTTTCTACATCTATAACTCTGTTTCTTATTTTTGGAAATGAGTTCATTTGTACCATTTTTTTAGATTCCACATATAAGCAATATCACACAGTATTTGTCCTTTGCTGTCTGACTTACTTCACTCAGTATGACAATCTCTAGTTCCATCCACGTTGCTGCAAATGACATCATTTCATTCTTTTTTATGGTTGAGTAATATTCCATTTTATATATGTACCACATCTTCTTTATCCATTCATACTACTGCATATAAAATAGACAACTAATAAGGACCTACTATATAGCACAGGGAACTCTACTCAGTACTCTGTAATGACCTACATGGGAAAAGAGTATAAAAAAGAATGGATATATGTATATGTATAACTGATTCACTGTGTTGTACAGCAGAAAGTAACACAATATTGTAAATCAACTCTACTCCAATAAAAATTTTTTTAAAAATCTAGCTTTTGGGATGTCAATCTCATTATGAAAGATAGACTCTATTTTGGGCTTGAGCAACAAGCTGGGAACACTGGTGTCCGGAGGAAGTGCACATCACCTCTGCTTGGGAATTCAGTCAGAGCCACCAAGTCTCTGAGCTACAGTGCAAAACCCTAAATCCACAATACACTGTCTAATCCAGTTTTCAGAAAGTAAATATTCCAGAATAAAAACTTTGATTGAAATATTTTTTTTTGGAAATTGAGGCAAAATGAGTTGAAAAATCTAGGGATATTGGAAAAAGAAAAAAAAAAAAAAACAACAGTTCCAAAACACAAACAAGAATGTTAAGGATTTGGGGAGGTTTGACAGCACATAAGCAAAAGCAGATAGCTGAAACAATTTTGCTCAATATAACCTTGGTAAACTAAAGGATAAATAAGTCATGTTAACTTAGAAAATTTCACAGATAGGAAAACCCTTCTTTCCAGAACAGTATTTCCACACTGCTCTGATACCTTAAACTGGTGAATAAATATTCCTGCTCTTGTATCCCTAGAGTAGAATGAAACCAGAAGAAATCTCTAAATGGTAATGCCTTCCTCTCAATAATAACAGCGTGAAAACTATGCATTTACAATTTCACCATTTTCTGCTCATCAGCACAGTTGGAACTTTAGATTAGTTCGTGCGGAGAGCCTCACTTCCCTCAAGTCTTGGCACAACAATCTGGACTTATCTGTGTGTCACAAAAAGGTTTTCTTGACAGACTGCTACCCTAGGGGAATCCAATATCCCAAATGTAAGGCCCTGGATTCAACCACCTGGTCTCAGTTTCAAAACCTTGAAGTTAATATCTGTAAAAAAATTCAGAGTTTTAGATAATAAATTGTACAGGCTAAACTGTCCAAGCTTCAAGCTTCAGAAAGGAAATAAAGAAAGGGAAAAAAACATTCATTCATTTAACAGTTACTGAGGTCAATTAGCATAGAAATAGTGTTCACATATAAACCTCACATGTATCTCATCTTGTAAAATTTCCACTTTGTTCGGTTTTTAATATTTGCTATTATAGTCATGATTACATGCCAGAAATTTCCATTTAAGTTGAAACGGAATTTTATGATTATGTCTTGTGCCCGGGACCAATTTGGAAAGTAGGAAGTAATAAATTCTTAGAGGCAAATTTTTCATGGAGCCAAACAGGGGAGGAGCATTCTTGCCACTAAGTGGTAGCACCGAAATTCACCTTTCAACATGCATGGGCTTCCTCAGAGGTCAGTACACGACCCCCCAGGCAATCTCGAGACCGAGAAATGGAACTGAGCATCCCTTCAGTTACTTTGTGCTCATCTCTGAGGTATTGAGAGACATTGCGAATCTGACAGTTATGAAGCTGGAGACTTGGGGACCACAATTGCTACCGTAGAGCATGGAGACTGCAGGAAAGGCGTGGTGGAGGAAACTCCTCTCCCATCTGTCTCCTGGCACATTTTTAGTTTGATATTTAAAGAGCAAAAAAGCATTACTTCAAATTTAGACCATTACTTCATGTTGATCATTCTTGAATTTATATCACTTTGGTTCTATCAAACTCAGTTAAATATTCAAAAATAAAATCTTTAAGTCTCCAGTAAGGTATGACTAGTCAAGAATTTCTAGTTATGGAAGAGCAATTTATTGTTTGTCTCTGGTCCATCTGTAAGCAGAACTCAGTTTAAATGGTGTTTGTTTTAATAATTTTTTAAACTTTCTGAATATATATTTTTTTCTGAATATATTTTAAAGATAATTAAAATATGATGCATGCAACTGATTATATAGTTAATGTTGATGTGGATAGAACAAGATCATTAGAAATATTTCAAATGATAGAAACATTCTGAAATAAAAAGATATATTTGACAAGTTTATTTGTAGATCTAAATAAGCAATAATAGACATTTAAAGTACAAAATAAGCATTCTATTTGTGTCTCCATCTGCAACAGAGAACAAAACTGGAGGCAATGCATGTCATAGTCCTTAGCATTGTGGGGCCTTTTCCTTAGGACTCATGCTACATACAATTCCAGGCCAGAGAGGCCCTTTTGGCCATAATAACACAAATTTCTCTCTCATGCAAAATAACACTCACCCCCGCCCCATCCAAAAACCCTCAAAAGTCTTATCTAATCATAGTATCAGGCTCAAAGACTGGGACCTGGTGTTATATATCAAGTTTAGATATGGATCCTCTTTATCTAGAGACCTATGAATGTAAATAGATCGAGAAAGAGAATGAAAGCGATAAACAAGTCAATTTTTTTACCTCATACATACTTCACACAATCTGTGGAATAGAGACAAGGACTCCCATAAACAATCACATTTGAAAAGGAGAAGCACGTAGAAATCACCATTCCATGGTAACTCAGAATCCTGCTATGCAAGTCTGTCCAGTCCCCCCTATCTGGAGGTAAGGAATGGTCCTTGATTAGGTCCAAGTCCTCGGTGTGGCTCTCATTCTATACCTCCCCATGGCTTTAATCTCACTGCTGTGGGGGATTATTCTTTTTTCATTATCATTATCCAATTCTAAAAAAGTTGTTAAAGAAGATACGCTCTGTGGCAGCTAAGTAGCTTTCTTAGTCTAATTTCTGCCTGCAAAACTGGGGACCAAGAGTTATTTTAGATTTTAAACAGCTTCAGTCCCTTTTAGCCTTGGCTGGTGGTGCTTTAGCCCTGTTCCCCAACATCCCTGAGGGTTTTATGTACTTGATTACAGTCAACTACATTTACAAAAGTAGCAAATTTGTGAGTTTTATTATGTATTCTATTACCATAAACTATATTTACAAAAGCCACAGACCTTTGGGTGCTCTGAGTACTATTGGCCCATCAGGAATTTGTGAGACCACGCTTTCTAGAGGCCTTTAATCCCTGTGAGGATGATCTAGGTGCCACCTTAATTCTTTCAAACATCTTAAGAAAGCATAGGAGGGTTATTCCTTAATTTGGTCTATACCCCTAAGCTATGTCTTAAAGACCCTTGATTTTTTTCTTTGCCCCAAAGCTGTATCTTAATTTGATAATATTTTACTGTCTGGCAGGGTTAAAGAGGCAGAAGAATTTTAAGAGTTTTACAAACCAGCACATTTGGGGAGCTCTCTATTTTCTCTTCATTCTCTTTACTAACTAGATAGTTCTTTTCTGAGATCATCTCTCTTTTGTTACCTTATTAAATACATCTAATGAAGCTAGATCACTCATTCTACACTCTGCTTGGACTCCAACTTGCCCAAATCCACAAATTAATTAAATCTGATGTCAGCCTTCCAGATGATCACAAGTGACAGTTTTTACAAACATTTCATGACTATATCTTATGGCTATTTTCTAAGCCTCTTATATTAGCTTCCTTGTCACTTGCCATCCAAGCCTGAAATCAGTGCCCCGTATTTTAATTTCTTGTTTTATCAGCACTCCACTTCAAGTACCAATTTTGGCATCAGATAGCTTTTGCTGCAATAACCACAAAAATCAATAACATACCAAAACAAGAATTTATTTCTCACACATTTTACACATTGACTGAGGTACCTCTGCTTTTGTTGGCTGGACTCACTCCCACATCAGTGGGCCTATTGAGTTTAGTTGGGCTTACCTGAGTAGTTCTACTTCAAACATAAGGCTGTGGATTGGCCAAGGAGCTCTGCTGCATGATTCACACAACCTCCTTGGACCTGCAAGCCAGCCAGGGCACAGTACTCTTATGTCAACAGCGAAGGTGCAAAAGAACATGTCAGGCACACAAGCACATTTCAGTCCCTACATGCTGAAAAAGCTCTTGCTTTTAACATTGGCCAAAGCAAGTCATCCCAGTATCCAAGCCCAGAATCTAAGTGTGGCGAAGAACTCTCTGTATTTTTAGGGAGGGATTGCAAAATTATGTGAAAAAGGTATCAGTTGAGGAAGGAATGGGATCTACTTTACTACCAAAACACTTTTGTAGAAAAGATAATGAGTTTGTTACATTTTATACTCAAAAATGTATGCAAACATTTGGGTATATCCAGGAGGCAACTGAGGTCAAAGACTTGGTGATATCAAAGCTAGGGAAATAGATTTGGGCAACACTCCTATATAGATGTGTAAAAACTTTGCAGTACGTACAATATGACAAGGATAAAAGGGATAGTATTTTGGAATAAATGCAAATGTGTGATGATAGATTGCGGAAAAGAAGATAGAAGAGGAGGCTAAGAAGGAGCATCCATGTATAAAGTAAAGTACGTGTCAGCAGTGTGGTAGATACCAGAAGAACAAAAGGGTTTGAGGGAGGAAGAAGTCATAACATGTACAAAAAGGTAAATAGGGCTAAGACCTAGAAATAGATAATTACATTTGGCAATTAAGAGGTATTATTTCCAAGATACACATATATATGAAGTAATCACATAATCTGTACATGGTTTAATTATATCTAAATACAAATTATGGATCACAGCATCTGACTTTAGGGCTGCCTACCCTAAGTCCAATTTAATGAACATTAGACCTTGCCCTTCATATTTCTAGGGGCAAATCAAATATTAAGATTCTTTGATATTTATATCTAATATACTCTTATAATTAGATGCATGTGGAAGGAGAGTAATTCAAATCACAAAAGTTGAAAAAAACAATTAGTCTGACAATGCCTCTTCAGTCTATCTCATTTACAATATGGGTAATAAAAAATATAATTAGAATAAAGCACATTAGGAGGAACAAATTCCCCAAGACTACCCTACAAATTTTGACTCTGTGCTCCAGAGGGAACTTATTTAAATGAGCAAAAAGGAAATGCAATTCACTGGGAATAACAAAATCATAAGTAATATCAGTAAAGATGTTTGCTCCCCACAATAATATCAGTTGGAATATTATACAAAGAGAAATAACAATGTTAGATTCTAACCCACCGGGAATAATTTTCTATCAAAATTTGTTCAGCTAAATTAAACAAAGAGAATGCTATACATGGAATATGCCTAGCAAAGGTTCATCTACCTTCTTTATACACATGGCAAGAAACATAAAGTAATTTTGGCCACAAATGTTGATTTTCATGTATGCAAGCATTAGGAGTTAAATTGTGTGCCTTCAAAAACTGTATATTGAAGTCCTACTCCCCAGTACCTCAGAATGTAACCTTATTTGAACATAAGTTTTTTGCAGTTGTAATTAGTTAAGATGAAGTCAACCTGGAGTAGAGTGGGCCTCCAATACAATATGCCAGTTTTCACAAGGTCGCGTCCCTTCCCAGGGTGTTCTACCTCCAATGACTCATCAGTGCATGCACAGAATGTCCTGATCAACTTGGCCTGTAACTCCAAAAGGCCATTCTAGCTCAGAGCTCACCATAACGTTGCCTGAGACCATGATTGGAGTCGCATCCTACACTGATCCTTTTGGTCACTTCTGCATCATCCCCTCCCTTTCACAGGTATTGATCCCAAGGGCTGTCCTTAAGAGGACCTTGCTCAACCAACTCCATCTCACAGTTGGCTTCCCAAAAAATAAATCTGCAAGGCCCACCTAAGCCAGCTTTATTTCAAAGAAGATATCACCATAAATGCTTGTCAAGGCAGGCCTTTCTTCTCCCTTTAGCAAATTAATCACAGTCATGCAATCATTTATTCATTCACGCACTTGTTTTCAAAGATGAGTAAACCATGCTTTCTTCTCTCTAGGCTTCTTTCCCTATAAACTAGGAGAGGAAAACAAACATGTAAAATAAATGTGAATAAAACAAGATAGTTGCTCTTCCAGAGGTAGGTGTGAAGTCCAGACAAGCACACATGAGGAGCTAGAAATCGCTGTTTCTGTGCTGATTCACAGGCCATTTTGCCAGCTTCCCTTTTCTTCTCTCCTTATGTAAATCCTACATATCTGATAATGACAAACTTGACATTCATCTCCTCTGGGGAACTTCTCCTGGCAAGTCGTCTCACTTTATTTATTTAGATTGTCAGTGCAAATTATGAAAATCTTTCTGGTTAAAATATCATTACCTTTACTTTCAATTCAAAATATGTGTCTGCAATAGGCAAAGTATAAGGTGCAGAGTTTCACAGAATTGATTGGAAAAATATGTATAAGTTAACTATTTTCCTGAATTCCAAAGTTGTCAGTCTGCAGAACTTTCTGGAATGTATAGAAATGTCAATAAGAGGTTTCAAGATTAAACAAGGCAGGCTGTCTTAGGACAGGGTTCATTACTCTCCAAAGGAAAAATAATATTGATTTCTACAGTTCTGCTAAAATAGTCTCTGTCTCTTTCCATATCGCCAGATAAAGTCTGGGAAGTTAAAGGAAATTGAGGAAATAACAAAAGTTTCACCTGACCTACAAATTTTTCATTGATCACTTCATTGCCAAATTATTCTACATACATCAAAATGACACCATATCATCTTACTCGGAACCAGTGGAACAAATTAGGAGCTCAGTAAACATGTAAAATGAAATACTTAATAAATTAATAGAAAATCACCTGCAGTTTATTTCCCATTAAAAAAATCTCAAAATTATACTCTTTGAAAAGCATTTTTGCATGTATATACTATGAGCATCATGCATTATAAGGCTTTGCCTCTAAATTTTTAGGGTTAAGTGAGTAAAAAATAGGGTTGCTAAAATAAAGCCAGGTAGGCAAGTAAAAATCTATATCCCATAGATCTGTGGAATTGCTACCATACTCCAGCAGAAGCAGCAACATATACAGAAGTTCTACTTTGCACCTTTTTCCTTGGGTAACTGCGTTTTCAGAAATTATATGTTTAAAGTTATTCTGCGCTATTATATTTATAGAATATTTCAGTGATAGTTCTGCCCAAAGTCATGTCTAAATAACCATTTCTCTATAAAGTTGCTCTAAAATTAATACTGTACTCAACATTTGTTCCTATGTGCTCTGGCAGCATTTCCGCACCTTGAAGAGAGGATATTTAAGAAAATTATAGATACTCTGTTTCTGATGAGCACACTAATCAATTACCCTTCCCAAGACACTTAAACATAACCTCAAAGAAGTAAAAATTCTTGGCTTTTTTCATTATTATGTGTGAGTAGCATTAATAACTTTGAAATAACAAACTGCAGTGAGCTGACTACTCCACCACCATTAGACTACCATAAACTATAAGAAAGGGCAACCAAGCCTTAACCCCTTGTGTGTTTGTACTGCAATGAGATTTTTACTGATTGTCTAAGACCTTCAACGAAGCATCAATGTTAGAATACTTAGTTTGAGCTCTGTAGGATTCTGGAGTAAATGGAGAATTTAGGGCTGAAGCAGCACAGCAGGATCTGGGATATAGCAATTGATGGGAGGGGGTGATAGATTTGAATCTAATTCTAACATTTGAATTCAAATGTGATCCTATACTAATCTCTCTAGCAGTTTACTGCCTACAGTTAAATTAACCTAGAAAATAAGTCATTAAATGCAGCCAAAGAAAGGTACGTTTATGTAGAATCTGCACAAGTTGGCAGTGATTCAACTCAAAGTAACATTTTTCATACACTCTGCATTTATCGTTTTTAGTACATTTGTACACCCAGGAACAAGCATTATTGCTAAAAGCATCTTCGGATGACAGGATTGTAAATTGGGTGAAAATATTTAATTACTGGTGCTCAATTCCAGGGAACATGAAAACAATATGATTGAAGGGAATGGGAAAAACCTGAGTTAAAGGAAATATTCTTTCTAAAAAGCATTTGATCCTTTTCTCCCCAATTTTTTTCAGGTTCAGAGGTTGGAACACTATGTCTCATTCTTTGATTGACCTTTCTTTCCCACGTAGTGACTAAGCAAGCAACATCTGCAGGGCATGTTTTACAGATTTAGTATAAGAAATGTGAGAAATAGCAGGCAAAATCTATAAGGAATTCACTATAAATATCTCCCCAAGATTTGTCAATCTTGAAAGTGACTACAAATCCTATTAAAGTTTATAAATTCTTAATACTTGCAACCTTTTTATAGTGAAAGATTTTAGACAGCATTTAAGTTGCCTAAGTTCTTTCTGTGATCAAACCAAAGATCTTTGAGTGAGGATGCTATATAGGAGAGAAGTAAAAAAAGAGTAATGGAAACAGAAAAAAAGAGAACCAAAAAAAGATCAAGCTTGGACACAGTGCCCTCCAATTACCTATTCAGTTACAATAATAGGTAATTATTGTAACTGAAATGAAGATAGGAAGAAACAATCAATGTTCAACTTTTGTATCAAAGTAAACAAATTAACCCTTTGGTCAATTCTTTAGCTTTTTGAGTTGCAAGAGGCTACATTACTAGAGCAAGAGCCAAGTTCTTGTTATTCATATAGGCAGAGGTGAATAAGTAATTGATCAGTTCATGATATCCCCAGGCATCTAAAACTGCTAAAGATTTTTGTGGTTTGGGAAGAAGGGAAAAAAGGCAGAAAGTGAGAGGCATTGAAGGGGCATTGGGTCTTGCCCAACCTAGCATTAGCTCCAGAGTGTATGTGCACCTGAGGAGGAGATTGATCCTACAGATGTTTCAGGGGTGACATGTGTCTTGCATGCTAGGAAGCAGCCTGTGGCAATGTCAAGAGAGTCCCCACATGCTCCGATAGCGCACAAGGAGCAACCAACCCCCTACCCCTTCCATGCCCCTTGGTGGAGAGTGTCAAGGATATGACACTCAGCTGGTGGTCCTGAAAAAGATGCCTTGTTGGGCTTGGAGAATGAATCAGATGGGAGGTCTCTGGGGACAAGCCAATGGGAATGATGCCAACAGCACTGACTGGGAGCTTCTACTCTTCCAGATATGATTCTATGTACAGTACACGGAGGAAAAAGTGTCCCTGGGAAGATGCAGGGTTGAGAAAGAATCCTAAATTCATTTTTTTAAACCTCATATTGACTGAGTTTGTATGAATTGACCGAGGAAGATTATATATTTCTCCAGTCAAGTTGAATGGGAACATTTCTGTTGAAACAAACAAAGTTACCACTTGGCACACCCGAGTTGTAGCTTGAAATTGTGTTCACAAAATTAGGTCTTTCTTTTTGTGAGCTTTCAATTATTTGCTTATGTTGTCTTTTGAGAAACTCTAGTCTGGTCTCTAGTCTCTACCTTATTAAATTTACCTGTCCTTGTTATATCTCCAATGCCTTGAGTTATACCTGTGCCATTAAGTTGGCACTCAACAAACATATAGTAAGAAAAGAAAGAAGGAAGGAAGGAGGGAAGGAAGGAAGGGAGGAGAGGAGGAAAAAAGGAATAAAGGATTACTTGTTTCCCAAAATAATGAAAACCATGGCTTAAATCTTAGCCTGCCAGTTAACTTTAACTCTCTAAGACTTATTTTCTTAACTGTAAAATAAAGATAATGATACCTGTCTCCCTGGATTCTTATGAGAATTTAGTCAGGTAATGCCGGTACAGTGTTTACTATGGTACAGCATTTAAAATCAGCCTTAAATATATAGTGGTTATTATTACCATTATTGTTTGTATTATTGCTAATAGTGTACACTGTCTATATCTCATCACTTAGCACTTATTATTTTCTAATTATTTCCCATTTATTCATTTTATTTATTATTTAGGATTTATTATTTATTATTAAATTGTTTATTATTAAATTATTTATTTATTATTAAATTTATTATTTAGGATGTAATGTGCCAGGTATGTCCTAAGCATGTAACAAAATTAAAAATATTTAATACCTAAACAACAACCCTATAAAGTAGATACTTCTATTATTTTCTTTTTACAGGTGAGAGTATCAGGGCACAGAGAAATTAAATAACTTATGAAAGATCTCACAGTGTACAAATGGCAGAGCCTTCTTCACCCCAATATTATGAGGCCTCTCACTTATAATCATCTCTTCCCTCCTACTAACTTTCAGATTTTTTGAAAACAAACTCCTTGTTCGAAATCTGCTTTTAAATCTCCTTTGACTCCTAACATAGTCCTGAAAACATGGCTGGTACTTTCTCTTTTTTTCTTTTTTTCTCTTTTCCGCATACTTTGTTACAAACATACAATTTTTAAAATATAGACTGTAAAACTCCATCTGCAAAGGTCTGCTATTGTAAGGAGTGCATACTAGCAGTCAGGATTCTTTTTTCTCTATGAGTTTTTCTGTCAGTTTTGCTAGATAGTGGTAAACACGGGACCCGCCATTTTACAGACCTGATTGAAGCTTCTGGCTGTATTCACATTGCTCTTTTGAAGCATACCTGCTCGCCTCAAAATTGAATGGAGTCTGAGCTTCAACCTCCAGGCAGTGAGATCAACAGCCCGTCTAGACTGTGGTTTTGAATGGTTTCCAGGAAGTATGATTTCTGAATGGGTACTGTACTTCACGGATTTGTTTGACTTGCCCATGCAGCTCTGTGTTTGTTAAAGAGCATTCTTCTTTTAAAAAAGAAGAGGAATAAAAATCTTTACTCTTTAACCAAGGAACTTTAAAAAATGAACTTTTTGGTCTCTCAGCAGATATTCCCAAATTGATCCTATCACTACAAATTTTAGTGTTCTACTTCCAAATATTTATAGGGTAACAGGTGGAGGGGACCTTATAAAATTAAAGGTGCAGCTTCTCTTGAAATGGCTGTTACTTTCTAAGCACTGATTAATTGAGTAATATAAATTCATCTATTTATTTTGGCCAGATGATGGCATCATTTCAGTTGTAAGGACAAAATGTGTTTGTGGTACTTACATTTTAAAAGATACAAAATCAGTGCTTTGCTAGACCCTTAGTCATTGTATATTGATATACCCTGTACATTATCCTATTCTATTTGATTGTGGTTGCCATGTTTTCATGGTCAATGTCAGGAGTTACAGGAATGTGTCTGTAATGAAAACTTTGGAAATTCCAAATAGACCTGAGACAAGGGGTCTCTCATTCATTGGGCTAATCATTGAGAAACTAATTTATTATTCGTGGAGATTTTACTAGCAGAGATAAAGCAAGTTAGTAATGCCTAATAGTGTGTGGGTGGCTAACACACATTCTGCCTAAAAGACACATGCTGTCACTTGTGTTGCATCTACTGCCATCAGCTGACCAGTTTAATAATTACTAGCTACCTATTTAGTAAATGAGGCCTGAAGGAGTATTGGGTCAACATAAGGGAAGATATTGAAACCCAAAAATAAAAAACAGAGATGTATGTTCTACTATTCAATGACTGGCCAAAGTAGCCAGCTGTATAGCATTGCAGTCTGGTCGTTGGAGAAAGGTCTTCCATCAGATGTTCTGGTGTTCCCCACTATGGTCCACATCCAGTCATAGGTCCCTCCACATTTTTTTCCTTAGCTCTTTCCCCAATTTTGCATTATTCCCTTTATTAGTATCCTACTTCCCATGTACTTTTGGGTATTTACCTGTTCTTTCTCTTCAGTGGTAATGGATGTCACTTGATGGCTATCGAGATACTGTTGTTAGCCTCTTTGGTATTTGCTTATTCAGGAACCTGCTTGTAAAAACTTCAGTTCAAATGCAGTTGACCAGCAGCATGGACTGTGATCTGAAACTTCAACATGAAATTGCGAACATCCTCCAAGGCTGTAAAACCAATGCCTCTGCATATCCTACTCAGTATCTCGAAAGGCATTGGAAATTCACTGCTTATTTTGCCATCATACTTGATACTTGATCTACCTGTTCCACTTTAAGAAGAAAAGGTAAAGCACATTTGGGAAGGAATAAGATACTAGTAGAGACAAGTAGTCCGTGAAAGGGGTTTCTGTCTGGGAATCTGACTGTTTCTACATGTATGATGATTTTCAAAGGTACTACAAGAATGTTTGGGGACTATTTCTTAAACTCAGGTTTGAGGAGTAATTTTCTAAGATATAAAACGAAGCCAGATATCATTAAGGAAAATATTTTAGATTACAGAACACAACAAATATAAATGGAAAGATATACTTCAAAAAGAGGAAAATATTTTAGTACATAGGACAAGAAATATTCCAAGTCAAATACAAAAAGATAAAATTAAAGAGAGAGAGTAAGCAATGAAAATGTATAAGAAATCATTAGAAAGTTACTTTAAACATATGATCACTAAAATATGAGAATTAACGTCACTAATAATCCAATAATTTAAATTAAATGAGTTTTTTCAAAAACTAAATTGGCAAATTAAAAATTGATAATAAAAAATGAGAATAAAAATGATAAAAGCCCAGTGCCAGATCCAACATTTTGGAGGGCAATTTGACAATAGATGTCACAATTTTTAATGTGCATATACTTTGACCTATAAATATCACTTCTGAAAATTTAGGAAATAAATAGACATATTATAAGTGGTAAAGACATTACAAGGATATGCACAGCTGAGTTGTTTATAGTGATTCAAAGTATCATTAGCCTAAATGCTCATCAACGGTATTTAGTTACATAGTCTAGATCCATACAACAAAAAAAATATTCTGTGGAAATCAAAAATAATGATGTCGTTGACTTTTGGATGGGTCCAAATTATATTAAGTGAAAAAAGGAAGCAGAACTAATCTAAATATTAAACTGCCTTTACAAAGAAATGAGATTAAAAAACAATATGTCACTTAAATAAAAAGGCAAATTATATGAACAAGAATTTCACAAAAAGTAAAAACAAAATGGAAATAAATTTAAAAATTAATGCTCAGATTTATTCACAAGAAATATACTACAAAACAACAATAAAGCCCCATTTCTAAAATGATTCAAGATAAAATATTTTATAAAATCATGTTAGTGAAGCTGTGAAAGGGTGGATATCGTCACCTGTTGTTGATGAGATATGTCTAATTTTGAAAAGCAATTTGGAAGTATTCTTACTGCAGATCAACATATCAGCAAACCCACTTTCAGAAAATATCCAGCAACTTTAAAACTAAAAGTTTTAAAGATATAAATGTCTGAAAACTCCTTTAAATAGTAAAAACAATATTAATATCAAGAAGTAGGATACAGATCTAATAAATTATTATAAATCTATACAATGGAGTATTATGCAGGGATTAAAAAGAATGTGGTAAATTGACAAAAAAGTGGATTGTAATAAATGCTTAGTAAACATAAAATAAAATAAAGGGTAAATCACAGAATGGTGAGTTAAGAATAATCATATTGTATGAAATAAGCTATTTATGAGTACATGTTTTATCATACAAAACTGGCTATTTCTTGGAAACAGAGGATGTGATCATAAAGACTGACTTTTTTTTTTTTTTTTTTTGGTGGTGGTATGCGGGCCTCCCTCTGTTGTGGCCTCTCCCGTTGCGGAGCACAGGCTCCGGACGCACAGGCTCAGGGGCCATGGCTCACGGGCCCAGCCGCTCCGCGGCATGTGGGATCCTCCCAGACCGGGGCGCAAACCCGGTTCCCCTGCATCGGCAGGCGGACGCGCAACCACTGCGCCACCAGGGAAGCCCAAGGCTGACTTTTTGAACTTTTATTCATATAATATACTCTCTGTATCTTTGTGTGTGTGCTATTGGTTTGTCATATACTGGTTTGTATTACTACTTTTTTAATAGACCATTTTAAATTATTGCAAAATATTTAAATATAAAATGCCAAGCAGTATAGTAAAAATACTGGTCTTCTGTGATATGGTCAAATTTCTATACTTATCCAAATATAAAAGCCATAATCAAATAAGTTTCAAAATTCAAAACTGGAATAATACACTCTAATATATTGATGCTTTTATAACTTTATATCTTGATATTCCTAATGCTAAAAACACACAAAATTAAAGATAAAAGTATTTTGTGTCATAAATATAGAGTAATTGTTAGTACTTACATAATAATAATAATATTTATAATATCTAACTTTTTTAAAGGCTCATAATGTCAAAGGCTCATATCTTATTTGACCTTCATAACAGCCATGTAAATTATAGATGAATATAATACAATTGTAATGGTAACTACTCCCAAATCCCCACATTCCACGCACATAAACATCTTAGAGACAAAATGTTGCATTTAAAAATGCATTGTAGGGCTTCCCTGGTGGCGCAGTGGTTGGGGGTCCGCCTGCCGATGCGGGGCACACGGGTTCGTGCCCCGGTCCGGGAAGATCCCACATGCCGCGGAGCGGCTAGGCCCGTGAGCCATGGCCGCTGGGCCTGCGCGTCCGGAGCCTGTGCTCCGCAGCGGGAGAGGCCACGGCGGTGAGAGGCCCGTGTACCGCAAAAAAAAAAAAAAAAAAATGCATTGTAAATATAAACTGAAACACAGATTTTAAAAATGTGTCTACCTTAAAATTTACCTCTCTGAAGGCTTAGAAGAATAAAAAGTACCATATTAGCATATCTTATGTACAATAGCAAATTGTTTATCCATATTTAAAATGAATACTTATAATTGTTCTTGTATATAAATTAAGTCTAGTTTGCTCCACATGCAGTGAATTTGTATGAATTAGGGTAAAAACAAAATTTCCTCCTTCCTAGTTGCAGCAGTATATAAAGCTGCTACAAGACATATTTGTCAACACCACACAGGTAGGACTCATGCAATAATGCAGCAAACTGATTTTTTTTCTTCCACTGTCCTTGCAAACCCTTTCAGTGAGGCTTGTCTCCTTTTCCGAATGAAATCTCAAGCAGTGCCCATATATTTTTCGGTCACTGTCTGCTTTTATAAAGCCCTCCAGTCACATTACTCTCTCTAATCATCCAAGAGATCCATTCCAGTAACTGGTATGTTCAGGCAAAGTAATAGCCAAAACTCCAAACTTCGATAAAGTTCAAAGCTTCTTCCCTCCCTTTTCTTGGGCCTATTGAAGGCTAGAACACTTCAAGTGGAAATCAGTAGGGAGCTGCCTGGCCCCTCTCCTTATTTTCTCCTCTTCCCCTTTCCTCCTCCTTCTCTAAGCTATTGAAAGAACAAGCAAGGAGTCAGGAAAATCTTATTTCTGTCTATTCTGAGGCCATGGTAGGCTGTCCATGGATTCCCTCCCACTTCCTGGGAAATAGGTCTTTCTTTTGGGCTTTCTTATCCCCCATCATACTTCATATCACTCCAAAGAACTATTGGATAGGAAATATGTATTTGCTTTTAATTTGTCAATTCAAAACGTTTGGCTGGAGAGACATGACGGTGAGTGTAGTTGAAGACGGCAGTACCCAGACAAGGAAGGGGGATCTCTAAACCCAGAAACCAAACTGGGTGAGTGGTTTGGGAGAATCATTTTCACACAGCACTACACCTAAGGCAGCACTTATGCTCAAACTCTGAAAGCTTGCATAAAAAAGTATTATCCAGTTTAATCGTATTCATACTACTTCTCAAGCACCCATCATGGTATCTTAATCTTGGTTGTAATTATATTTTGTGTATATACTTATAAATACAATTTATATAATATATATGTGATATATTATATATATAATAAATATGTAATATGTGATATCTTTGAGCTTTTTAAAAATAACTTTAGCATTAGTTTCTACATTGAGTGGTATGTAAGAAATTTTTCAAGATATTTTCTAGATCAGGAAAGACCCAAGAATAAATTATTTTAATACTTCTCCTATATATGCATAGATTCAGCTTATCAGGAACTTCAAAATAACAGCTTAAAAATAACCACTAGAAAATGAAGCAATTAGTCAAGTGAGGAATTTTCAAGTCAAAGTAAGTTGACGTTGTGACTTTGCATTAAACTGTTTGCAAAATATGCTATTTCAAATAAAAGAAATTCAATTTTCATATTTGTTGACAAAAACTAACATAAGGATGAATAAGGTATTGCTTACGTCTGCATCCCTAGCAACTACCTAACTCTACAGGATCTAATCAGTAAGCTCACCACCCACATACTACAATCAGCATCTATGTTTTTGAAATTGATAACGTATCTCGCCCTAGTCCTTGTAGGGGAAAATGGAGATGAGTATCTTATCACTTACTTATCACCACAGGAAAATAAAATACACATTTCTGTTACAGCTTTGATGTCACAGAACAAATATATACATCTGAATTTAGGATTTCTGCTTTCTAATAGACAAGATTTTTCACTTGATATTTGTCTGGCAACCAGTGGGAAATGATTCCCTGTTTATCACTATTGTCAAAAAGGATGGCAATGTCAGTGTCTATGTAGTTTGTCTCTCACAAAGACCAAAGAGTTTTAAGAGCTAGGGTTCAAGATGTGGTTATGAATGAGTAATTATTTAATCATATTTTGGGAAAGCTATCAAGTGTTTTTCTATACTTGCATTCAAGAAGAGATTATTTGGTAAATTTGTTTATTCTACAAAATATGTGCTATGAATCTACTCCGTTCAAGCACTACGTTAGGTACTCAGGGTACAAATATTGGGGAAGGGGGGAACTAGTTTCTACCTTCTAGGACTGTATAGAATGGAGATAGAATGAAATAGGCATGCTAACCAAAAATTATAGTGCAAAGTGTTGTTGCTGTAATAAAGTCACATACAAATGCAAGAAGAACTCAAGACTGACAGGATGAAGAGGCACTTGGGTGACAATGAGCGGCAGGCATGACAGATGAGAGGACTGTCAGACATGAAGGCATGAGTCTGACAGGGTCTGACAACACTAAGTGATTCGGAAACAGGAAACGGAATGTTGAATCAGGTGAGATACAACATTTAGGTAAGGTTCATACGAAGAAGAATCTGGTTTGTTATGCAGAAGACTAGATTTTATTCTTTAATTAAGTTTTTTAAATTGCATTTCCATTTGTAGGTGACCAGTTAGCTTTCCGTGTTGAAAAGATCATTGTGAAGATGATATTGAGTCTGGACTAGAGAAAAGTAAGCATAGAAGAAGAAAGATAATTAAAGAGATTAATATAATTATCCAAGTGAGAAGGAGGGAAGAGAATTAGGGCAGGGGCAGTGAGGATGAAGAGGAGGGGACCAAGAAGAGAGATGTTTAAAACAGTGAGAAAGTGCTAAATTTTTGACTCCAGAAGGTAACCAAAGGAGATGTCTAGGCTGAAGTTCCTCCATTTCTGGATTGGGCTAATGAGAGGATGATCTTAAGACAAGGGATATAAAATGGAAGATAAATTTGTTTTGTTTTGTGTTTAGCAAGAGTTTGAGGAAAAGAAAGTTCTCTTTATGTTACATTGAAATGGAAGTTCCTATGAAAACCTTTATGGATTTTCCTACTGGAGAAAAAAATATTTTAAAAACTATTTTTCTTTTTGTTTTACATGATTAGGAAGTTTTCATAAAATCTCTATAAATGGTCAAATAAAACTGATATCTAATGTTAGTAATATTTAAACCACTGATATTAGAGTAATTAATCCAGAAATTGTATTGGAAGTACATGGTTTAAAGAAAATATAAACTATTGGTTCTCTACTCTTTAAAAAAAGAATGTTTATTAATGCCAAATTATCATTTTTAGTATCATGCTCTAAGGCTTTGACTTCAAATGTTTTTGAAAATGGCCCTGGAGTACAGTAAGATGGATAACATTGCATTACCAAAACTCATCTTGAGCAGAATATTAGACATGGTTGGAAGGAAGGTGTTGATAAATCATGTAAGGTCAGGGCGGAGGTTTATAAGAATCCCATGGGCCATTCTTGAATAAAAACATATGGTCACTAAATGGTCTTCCAAGAAAGGTGAGTCCTATTATATATATGCAAGGGCTTTCTGGAAAAGAGCATGCAGTTTCTGAGACAGAACTAATCTCTTAGTTATAAATTAGGAAACAGCCGACTCTTCCTCCATGGGTCATCCTTCTCTGCCTCGGTCTCAACCTCTCCTCTAAAAATTGTCAAAATTTTACTTGTTTAAAAAGGTGCCAAATTACTTGGCCTGTGTGAAGCACCCAATTATTAATATTCTTAGAGTACTCATGCATTTAATCCACTTAGTCCAAGAAGATAAATTTAAAATGCCCCAAAAAAAAGTCCTTCATGGTCTAAAAGGTTTTGTTTTTCCTTCCATTTTTCACTTCTACCCATTTGCTATTATCTATGGTGTGCTTGCATGTGATAGAAACACCTCTTTTAGGGTCAGTATGTTTTATATTGGCATGTTTACCTCTAATGTCCAAACTTGAACAGGTTTATGATTATGAAAAAGAGGCAATATGCTGGGGATATTAGTATATAAATCATTGTCAGGAAACCAATCCTGTGTTTCAAAGCAGCAAAAAGCTTTGAAAGTATTGATACAGGTCCAAACAAAAGAGCATGCAGAATTTTTTCTTTTGTTCTAATTGGATATCTCCTAGAGATGTGGCATTTTTTAAGTCTTAAATTCCACTGATTGTAAACATTCTTATAAATAGATTCATTTAACAGACTTTGATGAGAGAAAGGCTGTCAAAAACTGAAATTCTTTTCTTAATATCTGTCATTTTATACTTCATTCTGTAAATTTTAGAGTTAGAAATGTAAATTGTTCTTCTAGAACTAGAGCACTCAACCAAAACAACTACAGTGTTTTTCTAAAACAGCAGAAATAAAGACAATCATTTTAATTCACGTTAAGAATTTAGAAGAGTAAAGATTTATTGTTAAGTTTGGTCAAATTCTAACATGCCAATCATGCTGAGATATTCAAATAATGTGTATTTTCTTTAGCATCGTTCAAAGCCTCCATTAAATTGTTTACATTTAGCCTATTATTTCATCCTTTGACCTTATGAAGCAAGTTTTGCTGAGGGATATAGTAAAACATGATCTGAATGACAATGTTTAACTTTCAAGTCACAATTTGTTTACTTCATTAAGACATTTCCACACTTCCTCCGTATGTAAGACAGGATCAGGACAGACTCTAGTGAACAAAAGAGGAGAACATCTTTAAATGTCTAATTAAATTAATTTTTTTTTTAATCTCTGAAGTTAGAATCAAAAGACTTGAGATCTGGTTCTGCTATGGGTTGTTTGTGCCTTTAGTTTGAATGAGTTTTAAATCCTTACATCTCAGTTTTTCCCAAATAGAAATGAATGGAAAAAAACAAAACCATTTCTATGCACCTAGTTTATTCCACTGTTCTATGGTTTTATGATAAAATAAGTTTAAATAATGAACTTTTTGTTCTGTTTATTTCCCAAAATCATAAACTCTGAGACAACTCCTTAAATTTTCTTTTGATAAAAATATAAATAAAATTAAGTTAAAATCATAGGCAAATTCTCTTTTCTTTAAAGAAACAGTGATTATCCTACACAACTAAAGTAAAACACTTTGACAATAAAATTACCTTTACCTGATTAAACACCACGGTGAAATGCAACTAAAGGAAAGAAATCCATATCAACAAAAGCAGTAGAACAAGTAGAAAGGGAAAATAAATTATTTGGAAACATTTCTTGCACAGACATAATAGTACAACAGATTAGTTAGCAGATGATAGAAATAGACATGAGTTTGAATTATGGTACCATAACTTCCTAATTGTATAACCTCTATCAGATAAATTATCCAGCCCTTTAAACCTCAGTTTTCTAATCTATACAATGGGGATAAAAATAGAAAACAACTCTGAAATTGCTTTGAGGATTAGATAAAATAATGCATTAAAGTTGCTTACTATAGGACCCAGCAAGCACTCAACAGGTAGAATGGATTTCACATATGCCTGGAGTTTAGTCTTGGTAGAAGCCTCAAGAATACTTGAAAATTTAATCTTCAGTTTACTAGTCTCATGGCAAATATTCAAGAATGAACAATTATAGTCTTGTAACGTTTCCTTGCTTGTGGAGACTAGAAAGACAGGTAGCAGCATCTCCAGAGACACTAAAAAGCAAAACGACCACGAGAGTATGGGAGAGAGCAAGTTTTTCCATCGGTCAGAATTCTCACCTGAGTGAGTGGAAGTATCAGTAACTCACGTCTCTATAGGCAACAGTGAGGTAACTGAGAACATTGTATCTTCATCTCGAATCATGACACAGCCATAATTGTATATATGACTTATATCTATTGCCGTTAAAGAAATATTTTATTTTTTTAACTTTCCATCACTCTCATTTTCTTCCCATTTTTCTGGCAAGGAGAAAAAGCATAAATGTAGGCTTTCCATGTTAAAGCCTTACTTACTCTAGCCAAAGTTCCCCTTTCAATCCCAATCCTCTATAGAAGGTCTCATGAGGTGTCTTAAGTCATGGACCCGGAACTAGACCTAAAATTGCCAGGATGGACAAGCTGGGAAACGGTATCGAAGGCAAATCAGAGATGGTTTCAACGAAGTCTTTAACAATAACTTTAACTTTCGTAAATAAATATTTTCCTGAATCTTTGCATTTCTTTAGGTTAAACTGCTCAGAATCATCTTATTTCCTCTCCAATGGCATGTCCCCCCTCCCACCAGATCCCTACTTACAATTTGTTTCTAATTATTGATTTACAAGCATGTCCTCCCCTGTGTTATTGGCTTGAGACTTTCAAGTAACACCCCAGTTGAATCACATGTTATCTTGAAATCACCATCCTCCAACTGAGAAACCCTTTGACTTTTGCTTTGGTTTTGGTGGTATTAGTTTTTGATAAAGATGGTACCTGTCCTTTTGGTCAAATATTGTCTTTTGGAGGAAATCCAAATGCCCTAAAATAGAATTATTTCTATCATAAAATAAATAACAAAAAAATCCAAAGAAAAATTTAATTTGAATAGAATGAGCTTCTTAAACTTTAATTTTGAGAACCTGAGACTTTTCAATGAATTTTCTGTTGCAAAATTCAGCTTTTCTTTGTCCTAGCAAAGTGAATTAGAACACAGGCAACTGTTCAAACTTCTAAATTTTGAAACAATCTCTATGTTTTACTCAGTTTGTTATTGCTCCTTCATGCTGTGACTATAGTAAATACCTAAGATGTGTTTGTTGAATGAGTCTAGTCCAAATCCATACCAAAGCCATATAAATCATGGGGCAGAAGGTACATTTATTTGTATTGCATTGCCTGAAGTGATTTTCTACACTGATTTAATTTAAAAGATAATTATTTTTCTCTTCATTCTGCCTAGTGGTCTTATTTGCATGATTTCTTCCCTTGTTGTGTGTGGGTTTTTGTTTTTTTTTTTGGAAGTGGGATCATATTGCAAAATTAAAACTTTTTGGACTATTGCATGAGTAGTATGTATAAAAGTAGTACAAAGCTAATAAAATCATTGTGAGTTACATGACATAATCAGCTTTCAGTAATAACAACAGAAACAAAAATCCATGATTTATGTATAAGAGCATTTGGATACTGCTGTCCAGAAAGTCACTCAAATTATTACACAAGCTCGAGTAATGAACAACGGACCCTCTGCCAGGTTTCTTTCTGTCTTTTAGAAATTGCAAAAGATACAACAAATATGTGCTATTGTGGTCTTTAAAATGTTGAAATGTCCTTGCATCCCTGGGATAAATCCCACTTGATCATGGTGTATGATTCTTTTAATGTGTTGTTGGATTCGGTTTGCTGGTGTTTTGTTGAGGACATTTGCTTCTATGTCAATCAGTGATATTGGCCTGTAATTTTCTTTTTTTTTGGTATCTTTTTCTGGTTTTGATATCAGGGGGTTGGTGGCCTCATAGAATGAGTTTGGGAGTGTTCCTTCCTCTGAAATTTTTTGAAATAGTTTCAGAAGGATAGGTATTAACTCTTCTCTAAGTGTTTGATGGAATTTGCCTGTGAAGCCATCCGGTCCTGAACTTTTGTTTGCTGGGAGTTTCTTAATCACAGTTTCAATTTCAGTACTTGTGATTTGTCTGTTCATAATTTCTCTTTTTTCCTGGTTTATCTTGGGAGATTGTACCAAATTCTAGGAATTTGTCCATTTCTTCTAGATTGTCCATTTTATATAGTTGCTTGTAGTGATCTCTTATGGTCCTTTGTATTTCTGTGGTGTCAGTTGTAGCTTCTCCTTTTTCATTTCTAATTTTATTGATTTGATCCCTCTCCCTTTTTTTCTTGGTGGGTCTTTAAGAAAGTTGATCTTTAAGCCCTGCTAGTTTCAGGAAGCATTCGCAATTCAGCAGCAGTATCTGATGAAGTGCGCATTGACTGTTCAAGCCAAAAATCAAGGTACAACATAGATAAACCCTGAAAACATTATGCTAAGTGAAAGAAGTCAGTCACAAAAGACCACATATTATATTTTGCCATTTATATAAAGATCAAAAATAATCTAGTGATTGCCTTGGTCTGTGAGGAACTGGGGCTGGGGGAAATGGGGAATGGCTGCTAATGCGTATAGTAGCTTTCTTTTGGGGTTGTTGAAAATACTCTGAAATTAAATAGTGATGATGGTTGCACAATTCTGTGACTACATTAGAAACATTACATTGTATGTTCTAAATCGGTGAATTATATGATATGTAAATTATACCTCAATAAAGCTGTTATAAGAAATGAAACTGAAGGAAAGGCTGCCCACAATCTTAGAAGAGATCTAACTGTTACGCTTATTGAAGGACTTGCTTCCAAATTCTTCCCTGTGGCCAAGAAAAATGACACACATGGCTTGGCAAAGCCTGAGTATTGCAATTCTGCTCATAAGACCATGGATGGAATCAGTTCCTAAAGAACCACTTGGATCTCCAAATGCAATTCAGGAGTTTTTGAAAGGAGGGAGTGGGCAAAGAATACAGTAGAGGCATAAACAAGTGTCTGTCAAATATGGCAGTCATTTTTGTTCTTTTTTTATTAACCTTTTTTGTTTTGACTGAAGTAGGGTTTTGTTTTTTTTTTTTTTGCGGTATGCGGGCCTCTCACTGTTGTGGCCTCCCCCGTTGCGGAGCACAGGCTCCGGATGCGCAGGCTCAGCGGCCATGGCTCACGGGCCCAGCCGCTCCGCGGCATGTGGGATCCTCCCGGACCGGGGCACGAACCCGTGTCCCCTGCATCGGCAGGCGGACTCTCAACCACTGCGCCACCAGGGAAGCCCTTGAAGTAGGGATTTTTATACTTCTTGGTAAAGAAAGAGAATCCCACACATTGCTTTTTAAAGCCTCACAAAAACTTAGTTAAATAAAATTTTTCTTTCATCCCCATTTTATGCATGAGAGACTGAATGATTTAAACAATCCAGAGCCAGTCTAGGAAGAGGCAAGATTGGAATGCAGATCTTTTAGCCAGAGGCTCTATGGTCTTTCCATATATCAAAGTGGCTGACTCTTTCAGAATTCCACTGACTCATGTTACTTAGAGTTCTCTTGTTTTGAAACTAGCACCTTCCTCAAAATGACTGCAGAAAGGGGAGAAATATTCTACTCTTTAAGTTCTTATTTAGTTGATTTAGCAGAATGAACATAATCTGAAGAAGATGTTTAATTAAATGAGTGTTCTATTCTGTGCCTACAGCATACTGCCATAAAAAGTGAAAAAAAATAATATTGCAAGAGGGCTACACTTCTATTGGGAGGAAAATTCAGGACAGTCACTTTGAAAAACCATTTGTCAGTATTGACTCAGGGTGAACAAATGCACACTCTGTGGCCAAGCAATTCTACTCCTAATCACACACCCACCAAACACGTGCACATGGTCACCAGTGACATGTTCAAGAATGTCCAGAGCCGCCTACTCTTAATAGCCAAAAAACCCAAAAATGATCCAAATGGAATACATTTGTTCTATTCAATTAGTGGAATATTATAGAGAAATCCCTGAAAAATCTGCAACTATAGAGGGCAACATGGACAAATCTTGAAAAACAGACAAACAGACAAAAAGAAGCCACACAAAAATGAGTACATATAATTCTATTTGTAAAAAGTTCAAAACCAGGAAAAACTAACCTAATGTCTTAGAAATCAGGATAATGGTTACCCCTGGTAGGGGGGACGGGAGGTAACAGTACCTGGAAGTAAAAATGAGGGTAGCTTCTCAGGGGCCAGCTTCTCAGGGCAAATAGCAATGCTCTTTGTTAATATGGGTGCTGGTTCATGGGGGGTGTTAATGCAGTAACAATCAACCAAGCTATCCACGCATGATTTAGTATTTTTATGGGTGTATGAGTGTTCCTATTCTAGTATTTATTATGTGAACTCCTTCAGGAGCGTTATCCTGAATTTCCAGATTATTGCCTGACAAAATATCCTATATAAAATATGCATGTGACAGATTTTCTCTCTTACACAGGGCAGAGGCCCCGGGGAGAAGTCCTCCACTATCATGGATTATATATGTGTTTGTTTCAAATAAGCACCTATACACAATCACACAACATGGCACTGTACACCAATGACAAATTGCTCCAGGGCATATACCTAAGGAGACCTGATGCCACCTGAGAACTGATTTTGACACTAAAGAGAAAGAATGTAGTAAAAGCAACTGTAGGACTCCAGGAACTGTTCCTGAGCAGTTGGCCTTGAGGAGGTAACATTAAACAAGAAAGAGCCAGCGGTGTGAAGCACTTGGGACAGAGCTGTCTCGGCAAGAAGCAACAGTAAATGGCAAGCCCCTGAGGTGAGGACGAACATGGAATTCATGAAGAATAGAACAAGGCCCGGTGACTGGCTACAGTGGAGGCACCAGGAGTTGACAGAGACGGTCAGACAAGCAGCCAGTGGCGGGGACTCAGGTCAATGCAGGTAAAGAAAATGAAGTTTAGTGCAACTCTGAAGCCACTAGAAGGTTAAAGCAGGTCAGTAACATGACCAAATTGGCATTTTCAAACGTTCATTCTGTCTACTGTATAGAAAATGGATTGTGGGGCGTAAATGGAAGCTGAAAACCCATCATGAGGTTACCACTGTAGCCTTGACGAGAGGCAATAGCAGCTTAGAGTTGATAGGATGCCCTGAAGAGTTGCATATAGGGGTGAGAGACATAGAAGAATCCAATGTCTGGGAGCTTGAACAAGTCAAAGGATGGTAGTTCCATTCACTGAGAAAACTTGGAAAGACAAAGATCATCTGAAAGGATGTATTTACAGCATTTAGCGCAAAGCATAGGAGTGTTTAATTAATGCTATTTTTGTTATTGTTTTCCCTATTGGATTGCCTGCATTGGAAGGTTATAAAACTCTTAAGAAAAACCATGACCTGTGCACTCGACCATGACGGCCATAAAAAGTCCCATGTAGAGCTCCTCAACATCAGCATTCATACTTAATTCTGAAATGAGCTTCCCTTTTACAGGTAATGAAACAAAAATTAAAGACATGATTTTTCTCAATGCCAACTTTATTCTCAAAGCCAAATTGTCCTGAAATCTATTCTTGTGAATATAAAATCTCTTTTAAATGGCTATATAGTGGAGTGGGCATATTATACTTAGAACCAAAATCTGCAGCAGTCACTCGCTCCCTCTCAGGGTAATGGTACAGCTCATATTATTTGGAAATACATCTCTATTCTTCAAATGCCAAAACGGATTCAGTATTTTCTGTGCTGCTAAATGATGGAACCTGAAATAGATCATTTATGTGTTGTCAAACAGAGCACATTAATGAGTGTTTTTTATAGCAAGGTAGAGTCAGAAGGAGTAGAGAATTAAACTTCTTCGTATGTTAGAGCAAATGAAGTTGAGTTTTCAAGAAGCTGACTCTTCGGTAGAAAAGGCCACACACAAATGTTTTGCATGAGATTTTTTTTTGTAGGTTAGAACATCATGAAAATTTGGTTGATGTTCCATAACTGGTTAGATAGAGGGCAGAAGGGACAAAGGAAATGAGGCAGTGGATACTTAGAGGATAAGTCATAAATTGTGTTAAGTTGAAACACACACCTGTACACACACACACACAAATACACACTCATATATGTATACACACATTTCTTAAGGCGCAGAGTGACTTCAACTGACGTCTGTGTTACACTTAGAATGTGTTGTGTAAAAGACTAACATCATAAGATCAATAATTTCTAGAGCTGCAAAAACATAAGTGTGCAGTATAAACATCTTTCTTGAAAGGGTAAATTTTACAGTTCATATAGAATAGTTTGGTTTTCTAAAACTGCATGCGGTATTCAAATATATAAGCTTCAACTTTATACCTAATATCAGACTCCATATAAAGATAATCATTTCCCATGAAGTTTATATAAAATGAATGTAATAAAATTTTTGATTACACATTATGGAAATCCATATGAAAAGACAGAAGATGCCATATGTATAGGAAACCTTTCAAGTTCTCATAATTTTTTAAATCTCATTTTTCCATAAAGAATAATGGTATCTCAGGATAAACTTCCTAAACTTCAAATGGTTCTCTTTTACTCTTTTTTTTTTGTAATCATGTGAAAAACACACACACAAAAATAAATGCCGTGAGCTAAAATGAGCTTAACGTTTAGCTTTAATGTCATCTCTCCCTATAGAGTGACTGTTTATGTGAGTAAAACATTCAGTCAGTATATCACACAAGCAGTAAATTTTCTGGAAGTTTCTTCTCATGTGGACAGCAAGTATCCTCATGAGGCTTCCATAGTTATTCTGCACAGTCCTTTACATTCTCGTCATAATTTGAAGGTGTAAAACAAAAGCCTAGAAATCCAGATTGATATAACATACTTGAAAAGAAAACTGTTAGAAGTAGTTGAGATATCTTTATGCCTTTGTACCAACCAGGCACACATGTATTAAAAGCTGGGTGACAGAAAATCAATAAAATGCATTAAGCCTGACTTGCTTCCACGAGTTAAAAAATAAATAAATAAAAATGAAAACAAAACCTATTATTCCATTCAAAATACATGGTCACTTACATGGTCTTAATCCTCTAGGAACACACCTGTCTTAAAGGATTTACTGATAAAACTAGTAAATAGGAGGGTCAAGATTAAAGATCCACACTACGTTTTATTCTATGTGTAAAGAGTATTCATTTTCCTCAAATAGCTGAGAAATATTTGGCCCATAACAAAGAAGTGCCACATTTGATCCAAACTGTTAACATATTGTGTTAAGGATTAAGTACTTTTTAAAATCCCAGCTCTGGTTGGTTTCTTTGTACTCAGCATCAACCAAAGCTATCCTGTCACTTGGTAGAGAAGCTTCTATGGGAGCAACTTTGCCCAGGGCTGATCCTTTGTGCACTGAATTGCTATCTCAGAGACCTGTTTGGTGTTCTATCTTGCAAAAGCTGCTGCTTCTTTGTGGATCCACCTGCTGTTTTAGACTCTGTTTGGTCCTTTGGTCTCAGGTGGTTATCTATTGCCCTGATGTAAAAGAAAGCATTTTGTTTCCACACAATTTGGTGTAGACCTTTCTGTTTGCAGACATTCTGAAACCATCACTCTTTGTTGGCTTTGATGTCTATGAGCCTGCTTAGAGTGTACGAAATTCCTTCCACCACCACATGCTCAGTAAAGGAGTAGAAACCCTGACTCCCTTCAGCTTCCAGCTACAGCTAGCCTAGCCGAGGAATCCTGCAATTCCCTACATGAATCCTAATGGACTGACTTTGCTCCATGACCTCAGTAATATCAACTTGTCATCTAATGTTAAAGTTTGTTCCAGGATTGTGTGTCCTTGAACATAACATTTCTTATCAGTGTGTCTCAAATTACTCATGGGTAAAATGGAGGACGTAAGGGATAGAGAAATTCATGTGCTATTCTAAATACGAGAAATGAAATAAATCATTATTTACTGTAAGTCAGTCAGTCATTCAGAAAGAAAGAGCAAAGGATTAGTTACTCACATTCATTCATTCATTTATTCACTCATTAAAATATAAGCTCCATTCAGACAGGAGACTTGTTTTTCTTCTCTGGGGATCCAGTACTAAAAAAACAATGTCTGGCACATATGCTTACATCAAGAAGATACAAAGATATATGAAAGAAATAAAATAAAAGTAACTTCTTACCCTCAAGTAAGTATGCCAGTTGTATTACAGTGAAAAAAGCTTGGGGTGGGGGCGAAATTCAGAAAACCAAAGTTCCTCCTTCCACTTTGAAACCTACTTGGTATATGATCTTTGACATCATTTAACCTCTAGGTGCCTCAGTTTAGTCATCCGGAAATGGAATAATGTGCACTGCATGAGGATAATATATTGAGTTCAGTCGTATATAACAGAAAATCTAAGTGAGTACTAAAGTCTTAAACAGGATGAACATATATTTTTCTTCAACTAATAAAAATTCCTTTTCTGGCAATTTAAGTCAGACTTTACAGCTCCACGGTACTATCAAAGACCCAATTTCTTCCTGCCCCCCTGCTCAACTGTCCTTAACATGTTCACCTCATTTTATGGTGACAGATGGCCGTTGGAGCTTCAGTATCACAATATTGCAGGCGAAAAGATGGGAAGAACAAAAGTTCAAAGGGTCAGTCTGGCTGAGTTAGCTTCCTTTTAAGGAGTTAGGCACATGCTATACCTTCCCTTATATCTCAATGGCAAGAACTATATCACATATTTACAAGGGGTGTTAGGAAATGTAGTTTTTTAACTGTTCGTTTGCATATCCAACATATTCAAAACTCTGTTAAGGAGATTGGGAAGAATAAATCTTGAGTAATAAACTAGCTGTTTTAGTCACAAGAGTAATCTGTTTATGTATATAATCAACATTTATTGCATAGGCATTTAGGGTTAAGTATTTTTCAGTGGTTGAGATGGAGAGCAAAGAATGTCCAGTGATGAATAAGATAAGTAAAATGCTTTCTCTAGACTATTTGTGTCCCCCAAAATTCATATGTTGAAACCTAATCTCAAAAGTGATAGTATTAGGAGATGGGACCTTTGGGAGGTGACTGGGTCATGAGAATAGAGCCTTCATGAATGGAAATAGTGACTTTTTAATTTTTTTATTAATTTTTATTGGAGTATAGTTGCTTTACAACGTTGTGTTAATTTCTGTTGTACAGAAAAATGAATCAGTTATATGTCTACATATATCCCCTCTTTTTTAGATTCCCTTCCCATCTATGTCACCACGGAGCACTGAGCAGAGTTCCCTGTGCTATACAGTATGTTCTCATTAGTTATCTATTTTATATATAGTAGTGTATATACCTCAATCCCAATCTCCCAATTCATCCCACCCCCTTCCCCCCCTTGGTAACCATAAGTTAGTTTTCTACATCTGTAACTCTATTTCTGCTTTGCAAATAAGTTCATCTGTACCATTTTTCTAGATTCCACATAAAAGCGATATTATACAATATTTGTCTTTCTCTGTCTGACTTATTTCACTCTGTATGACAATCTCTAGGTCCATCCATGTTGCTGCAAATGGCATTATTTTGTTCCTTTTTATGGCTGAGTAGTATTCCATTGTATGTATGTTAAACAGACCCCAGGAATCTCCCTCACCCTTTCCATCATGGGAGAACACAGGACCATCTATGAATGAGGAAGTGGATACTGGATCTGCTGGAGCCTTGATCTTGGACTTCCCAGCCTCCAGAACTGTGATATTAAATGTTTCTTATTTAAGCCACCCAGTCTATGGTACTTTTGAGGGCACCTATTTAGTGTTGTTCCTAATGTCTTGGGAAAAGATAATAAAATAATATTTATAAATCTTTTTTTCCCATCAGCAAGTCTATTTTAAAAGCTTAATAAAAACTTGGTGCAGAAATCCCAAGGCTAATATAAAGGATGGCGAAGCTGAATCTGTTACAGACTTGGGTTCTTCAACTCTTTAATCGATAGAAATTGATAAGAGGCCAGATGAGAAATTCAAGCAAGGCTTTATTGGGACTTCTGCTGCAGCATGAGGGAGCAAAAACAAGAAACAGGTTCCCTTACTCTCTTCTTGAGGGGAGGGCAAGCTGTACACTTAAATGAGGTAAGGGTAGGGTGGGATCATTGGTTAGGGCAGGGGGGTGGCTTAGGTTGTCCGCCCACCCTCTTGGTGGTGTCGTGTGCAGGGATCATAGGCAGTACCCTGTTTTGCTCCCAGCATCTCAGAGGTGGCAGTTAGATTTTGGCCTTTTTGTATCTTATTGTTCATAGGGCTACTGACTACTGGGCATGTGTGAAGTTATTTTTTAGTCCCTTAGTGTTTCTTTGTATTCTGTTGCTCTAGGAGACGTTTGTCCAGGTGCAAGCACTCCAGTAAAGGGTACCAGGTCCCAGGTCTCAACCTGTCTCAATTCTACGTCTTTGTTAGAGAATCATAGCAGGAATTTCTATATCCATTTATGAAAACAATTTTGTACATTTCATAAGGTGATCAATGTTATTTTGGTAGGCTGAGTGGCTGAATAACCGCCTGCTACGTTAGCTTTCCTTACCAAGGTCAAAATTCTCTGAAGTATGCATTCACTCGGAGACAGTACCCTGAGACTTAACTAATTTTAAACTCTCCACCTACATTTTTCAGGGATAGCTGCCCCATAAGAAGCATAAAATTCTCTACCATACTATTTTGTTTCATTTGACCCATTCTGTAAATTTCAAATTGGCTATCTTGATTATGATAGTTAGTATTTTATGAGTTTTCTCATATTTAAAATTGGAATGATATCACCTACCTCATTAATCAAAACAACTTTACGTGTTAGATCAAATAATGGAATGAGAGTTTTTCACCAGCCACAAATTACTGTACAAATATGAATTGTTGTTATTATTATACATTGCTTTGGCTCCTCTTGTTCTGCTCTATCAACATTATTCCTTCTCCCACACAAATTCTTTGCTCAGTAATGATTTCATAAAAACACATCATCTTCTAATGGCATGGCAATCCTTCATAATTAAAATGAAAGTAAAAGAAATTAAATACAGCCATGATTTTATATTCTTCTGAAAATTCTCCCCTAGTTTGCCATCCTACTTATTACTCTCACATCCCACTGCACTAACCAACGTGAATTTCAAAGTATATTTGAATATTTGAATAGTTATTTATTCATTTCTATAATTTATACTCTTTGCAATATATCACCCTATTCAAATAATTTATTTACAGAAAATTCAACTATTAACTATAATGAAGAGAAGCAGGGCACTGATAATCTAAAAAAGTGTTCAGGGCAATTCATATTTGCTTGAGGGAGGTGAATTTTTTCAGAGGATTTGTTTTCATGATTATATATTTTTTTTCTCACTAGAATTAAACTTTATTTGCATTCCTTGGGCAGGGAAGTGTGAGATACTGAGGAGAATTCTGAGTACAGAGAGAAGATGGTCTGGATATAAACAAAATTCCATCATGAAGAAGCGACACAGTTTTAAAATATACCAATCATTCACAGCTGATCACATAACACATTTGCTTATGTTCATTCCATTTCTCCACCATATTATAAAGTCACTGAGTAGATGGACCAGCTGCAAATAAATTATATAACTATTAAAGTGAAATGTACCATACCAAGCCCTTGGATGGTATCCAAGTCTGGATATGTTCAGTAACTCTAAGTAGCAAGAATATTGTCACCTAATTCTGTTGTTGTCACCAATTCTAGCTGTTGACTCCAAAGCTAATAAGTTCATGTGATTTTAATGTGTCTTTTATCCTCTCTTTTCTAATATAAACATTTGGTGTGTGTTTATGCATATGTATATGTGGAGAAAGGGAGGGAGAGGGAGGAAAGGGGAAATTGGATAGAATAATGAAAGAAAATGATGTTCCAACTGATTTTTCTTTTCTGCCAAAATTCACAGTGGCATAAAGAATGATTTTGGAGGAGAAAAACAATAAAATAAACATTTAAAACTCATATTTCATAAATATAAAGTGATTTTGGAGTTTACCTCAATGAATATAATAGAACATTTATTGCTTTTATTTAATTTAGAACAGGATATGCATTAGCTGTCTCTTTGCTAGGTCCATTTATAAACTATTAATGATTTAATTTGCATTTTCATCAAGAAGGAAAAAAAAAAACAACAGTTATTGCACAGGTCTCTTTTTCTCCAGACTCTGAGTCATTATTTAATTAAGTACTGTTTATGGTTTTATATACCACATTTGCATGTTCATCTAGGTGCTGCAATTGAGTAAATATATTTAATTTATCATCATATATTTTTTAATCTAGGCGTATGGAAATCATTAGCTTTTCTTATAATGCCATGTTTTCTTTCAATTCTTTAACTCACAGACAGTAGTTTCACTTCCTTTTCTTTGAAAATAGTGTCGCTAATAAGTTAGAGACCAAAAGAAAACCAAAATATTCTGTACAAATTTTCAGTGACCTAGTTCACAGATTCCATTTTAAAAGTAATTACATTTTTACTATATATTGTGTAGTATTTCCAATTACTATTTTACACAGACTTAATTTTCCCACTGCATGTCTCCTTTTAAGAACTATGTAAGTAGTTAAGCATGCTTTGAAAATTCTACAAAATCCTTAATAAAGCTTAAGCTAGCATAAAAGAATATTATTAAAATGGAAGAAATGAATACAATATATGAGCTCAAGAGACTGTGATTATTATCTACAATTACAGAAAGAATTGTTTTCAGGAAACAGAAGTATAAAATTACAAAAAAGAAAATTGATTTTGAATATTAGGGAAATAATATGGAAGTCTTTAAATTCTGTGATACTCTTCTGACCTACGTAAAATAATTCCCTTACGTGGAATAGTTTATTGGCTTCTTTAAAAGAATATGAAAGCAAAGTGGCAGAGAAAACTCTATAGCTACCTCTATATCATCTATCTATCTATCTATCTATCTATCTATCTGTCATATATCATCTGTGTCTCTATCTCTATGTCTATATGCAAGTGTTTAAAGAGAATATTGAGAACTTACCAACACTTCACCAGAGTGGTGAGGTGTCCCCAACCTAAGATTCACTCTTGGGCTTCCCTGGTGGTGCAGTGGTTGAGAGTCCGCCTGCCGATGCAGGGGACGCGGGTTCGTGCCCCGGCCCGGGAAGATCCCACATGCCGCGGAGCGGCTGGGCCCGTGAGCCATGGCCGCTGAGCCTGCGCGTCCGAAGCCTGTGCTCCACAACGGGAGAGGCCACAACTGTGAAGAGGCCCGCGTACCGCAAAAAAAAAAAAAAAAAAAAAATTCACTCTTTATACCTATTGCTTTCTTCAGAAATGGTAAGAGGAGTCCTCAGGCTCAACTTCTGCCACCTCCCCCACCACAAAAAAAAACAAAAACACGAGGTCAGGGGACCAAGAATTAGAATTTCAGTGGCCTGGAGTTGGAGCATCAGAAAGTTGGACTTGGAGATGGGGATGAGAGATTTGGAAGCATAGGGCCAAATACAGAGCAGCAGAGAGTTGGAGCAGACAAGCTGGTGTGCTGGCCTGAGCCTAGTTGCCCTTTGTCATATGACTATAGGAAAGTAGTGAGGTGAGAAAGTAGAACTTGAGACATCTCTTCTGAGTCAAAAGAGGAATGTAAGAGCTGTAAGTCAGGGGTGGCCACTGTCAGAATTAAAAGCAAACTATATCTGGAGGAAAGTTTCCCCAAGATAACTGCAGGATTAGGATTGCAGACAGAGACTATCAAAAACTAAGAAGCCAAGCCTCTATCATGATAAACAGCAGAAACAAGACACAAAAGTTTGAAAGCACGGACTGCAGATTTAGGAACTGCCAGATATAGAGGATAGGATAGCTATGTATAAAATGTAAGGAAATGAAAAATAGAGAAAAGGAAAGACTACCTACAATGGAATGACTGTTAAAAGGACCACAGGATCTCAACAACAGCAACAGAAGTCAGAGACATGAAATGGTGTCTTTAAAGGATTGAGAGAAGATCATTGTCAACACGGATTAATACATAAAATACAATGCATTATGTTATATTCTTATGATATTCTTTTATATAATTCCAAATTATTAACCTAAACACTGTATGTTATATAGGATTGCATAAATGTGTGATAAAACTATACTTACTGTATTTTTGGAATAGTGGTTATGCTAAAAGGATGGGGAGGCAGATAAAAAGATGGGATAAGGGAGGAGCACATTCACAGATGTATGTTACAAGCAGTGTTGAATTTTTATATGTGAGTTGGTTCATGGGTTTACATTGTATCATAATAAGAAAGCAAGCAATCATAGACCAAAATAATAGTGCATCATTAACCAAGGTCTGGGTTATAATAAAACACCAAACAAAAAAATAATCTTTATCCATTAATTAACTGAACATAAGAAGTAGATTAGGAGAAAAAATAATTACTTAATACAATTATTTTACTGTTAATAATTGTTAAAATCTTACAAAAGAAAGAAACAGCTCTCAACTTTATAGATGTACTCTGTGAATAGTCCTCATCAACATCGATTGCTTTTCTCCCCTCAGGGTTGAGATGGAAAGCACAGCTACAGCATGATTTCCTAGCGTCATGGACTCTGAACCTCTTTTCTATTACACACAGAAAAGACACCTATTATCAAACTAAATAGTTAATAATCTGCTTCTAATGGTTGTACACAGGCTTAGAAAGAAATAAGGTGAACTTGAAATGCTGCAGTAAGTACAGGAGGCATTATATGACAGATATAGCTTAAGGGCAATATCAAATATAAATTACCTAGAGAGAAATGATTCAGGATGACTATGTTCATGAACGTTCTCTGATTTCATTTTGCAAATTATTAGTTGTTATTTTAGATCACGATGCATTTTGAACTACTGTCTCCATTAGTTCTATATCACTTAATATTATTTCTGCCATCACTTTGTGTCACCTTGGCCCTGAGTAGCAATATAGAGAAAGAAAGACACTGATTTGGATCACAGAGTCTTGCCAGGATTTATTGATCCCATGATGGCTGCTGACAACATTGGCATAAAGCTACAGATAAATTCAGCCAAGCTCAAATGATATATTTTTGACCAAAATTTATATAAGCTAAACACACACATTTCAACTTGTTTTTTTATTAAAACAATCATATACTTGTAATGGAATCTTTATACTTTACTAGTAGTTTTTTTTTTATAATAATTTTTTTAAAAATTTTAAATTTATTTTTGACCGCATTAGGTCTTCGTTGCTGCGCGCGGCTTTCTCTAGTTGCAGCGAGTGGGGGCTACTCTTCACTGTGGCGCGCGGGCTTCTCATTGCGGTGGCTTCTCTTGTCGCAGAGCTTGGGCTTATTGTGGTAGCTTCTCTTGTTGCAGAGCTCCGGCTCTAGGTGCACGGGCTTCAGTAGTTGTGGCGCGCGGGCCTAGTAGTTGTGGCTTGCGGGCTCTAGAGCGCAGGCTCAGTAGTTGTGGCACACGAGCTTAGTTGCTCCACGGCATGTGGAATCTTCCTGGTCCAGGGCTCAAACTCGTGTCCCCTACATTGGCAGGCAGATTCTTAACCACTGAGCCAGCAGGGAAGCCCTACTATTAGTTTTTAATAAACATTATCAAGGGACTATATCAAATTCTTACATTTTCCATATATCATCTGTATTAACAAGTCTTTCATACCTGAAAATATAGATATTCAATGTTTGTATTAGCATATTTTTCTATCAAAAATACCTTTGATGAGGTTTAATAGAAGTAAATATGTTCCTAGAAAACTTGTTATAGATTCTTTCAGAAAAGAGTACTGCTTCAAAGACTTGAAATTAGCCTAATACATATATAGTAATCTTTCATTATAGCTGCTGATGTAAGAATAAGACTGTAAATAACTTCAGCTCAGTTCAAAGAAACTTTATAATGTAGTTTCCAAGATTTCTTTCCTTGCATCACTGAAGATTTAGAGCAACAGCCAATTTGTATACCATAACAAGAACTTGAATAGCTGTATAGAAATATAATATATTATACAGGCATAAATGAGATATACAGGCATAAATAAACATAATAAGTAAGACATATTATTCAATGTAAGGTACGTTTAGCCCCCAGATTAATCTATGCTGTCACAAATGGCAAGATTTCCTTTTTTAAGGCTGAATAATATTCCATTTCTTGTATATACCACATTTCTTTATCCATTCATTTGTCAATGGACATTTAGTTAGCTTCCAAGTCTTCACTATTGCGAATAATGCTTCAGTGGATATGGGAGTGCAGATATCTCTTCAAGATCCTGATATCAATTATTTTGGATATATACACAAAAGTGGGATTGCTGGATCATGTGGTAATTCCATTTTTAATTTTTGAGGCAATTCCATACTGTTTTCCATAGTGGCTGTGTCAATTTACACTCTTACAAACAGTGCACAAGGATTCCCTTTTCTCCACATTCTCAGCAACACTTGCTTTTTTTTTTTTTTTTTTGGTGACAGCTATCTTTACAGGTGTGAGGGTGTGAGGTGGTATCTCACTGAGGCCTTGACTTGCATTTCTTTGGTGATTAGTGATGCTGAACACCTCTTCATATACCTGTTGGCCAGTTATGTGTCTTCTTTGGGAGGATGTTTATTAAGAACCTTTGCTCATTTATTAATTGGATTGTTTTCTTGCTATTGAGTTACATATTTTAGATATTAACCATTTATGAGATAGTTGGCAAATATTTTCTCTCATTCTGTAGGTTGCTTTTGATTTTGTTGGTTGTTTCCTTTGCAGTGCAGAAAACTTTTTTTTCCTGCATTTCTTTTATTTTCTTAAACCACTGTATTGAACTATAATTGACATATTAAAATCTGTACATATTTAATATAAACAATGTGATGGGTTTGAAGACAAGTATACACTTGTGAAACAATCACCACAATGCAGACCTTCTATTTATCAGGAGTTTACATATTGTTTATGAGAAATTTATAAGGCTTTACTTTTATGAGAAATCTAAAAGAACCAAGCAGAAGGGGAGAGGCAGCACGGTGAAAGGAGGGCCTCTGGAGTGTGGAGTTCCAGAGTTTGGAGCCGTGTGGCTGACAGGGTCTTGGTGGTTTGGCCGGTGTCAGGCCTGAGCCTCTGAGGTGGGAGAGCCAAGTTCAGAACATTGTTTCATCAGAAACCTCCCGGTCGCATGTAATATCAAACAGCAAAAGCTCTCCCAGATATCTCCACCTCAATACTAAGACCCAGATCCACTCAATGACCAGCAAGCTACAGTGCTGGACACCCTATGCTAAACAAATAGAAAGACAGGAACACAACCCCACCCATTAGCAGAGAGGCTGCCTAAAAATCATAATAAGGTCACACACACCCCAAAACACACTGCTGGACGTAGTCCTGTCCACCAGAAAGACAAGGTCCAGCCTTATCCACCAGAACACAGGCCCCAGTCCCCTCCACCAGGGAGCCTACACAACCCACTGAACCAACCTTAGCCACTGAGGACAGACACAAAAAACAATGGGAACTATGAACTTGCAGTCTGTGAAAAGAAGACCCCAAACACAGTAAGTCAAGCAAAATGAGAAGACAGAGAAATACACAGCAGATGAAGGAGCAAGTTAATAACCCACTAGACCAAACAAATGAAGAGGAAATAGGCAGTTTACCTGAAAAAGAATTCAGAGTAATGATAGTAAAGATGATCCAAAATCTTGGAACTAGAATGGAAAAAATACAAAAAACGTTTAACAAGGACCTAGAAGAAATAAGGAGCAAACAAACAATGATGAACAACACAATAAATGAAATAAAAAATTCTCTAGAAGGAATCAATAGCAGAATAATTGAGGCAGAAAAACGGATAAGTGACCTGGAAGATAAAAGAGTGAAAATAACTACCACAGAGCAGAATAAAGAAAAAAGAATGAGAAGAATTCAGGACAGTCTCAAGACCTCTGGGACAACATTAAACACACCAACATTTGAATTATAGGGGTTCCAGAAGAAGAAGAGCAAAAAAAAAAAAGGGACTGAGAAAATATTTGAAGAGATTATAAGTGAAAACTACCCTAATATGGGAAAGGAAATAATCAACACCAGGAAGTGCAGAGAGTCCCATACAAGATAAATCCAAGGAAAAACGTGCCAAGACACATATTAATCAAACTATCAAAAATTAAATACAAAGAAAAACTATTAAAAGCAACAAGGGAAAAGCAAAAAATAACATACAAGAGAATCCCCATAAGGTTAACAGCTGATGTTTCAGCAGAAACTCTTCAAGCCAGAAAGGAGTGGCAGGACATATTAAAGTGATGAAAGAGAAAAACCTACAACCAAGATTACTATACCCAGCAAGGATCTCATTCAGATTCAATGGAGGAATCAAAACCTAACAGACAAGCAAAAGCTAAGAGAATTCAGCACCACCAAACCAGCTTTACAACAAATGCTAAAGGAACTTCTCTAGGCAGGAAACACAAGAGAAGAAAAAGACCTACAATAGAAAATCCAAAACAATTATGAAAATGATAATAAGAACATACATATCGATAACTACCTTAAATGTAAATTAATTAAACGCTCCAACCAAAAGACATAGACTGCCAGAATGGATACAAAAACAAGACCCATATATATGCTGTCTATAAGAGACCCACTTCAGACCTAGGGACACATACAGACTGAAAGTGAGGGGATGGAAGAAGATATTCCATGCAAATAGAAATCAAAAGAAAGGTGGAGCACCAAGCCTCATATCAGAAAAAATAGGCTTTAAAATAAACACTATTACAAGAGAAAAAGCAGGACACTGCATAATGATCAAGGGATCAATCCAAGAAGAAGATATAACAATTGTAAATATTTATGCACCCAAAATAGGGAAGCCTAAATACATAAGGCAAGTACTAACAGCCATGAAAGGGGAAATTGACAGTAACAGAATCATAGTAGGGGACTTTAACACCCCACTTTCACCAATGGACAGTTCATCCAAAATGAAATCAAATAAGGAAACACATGCTTTAAATGATACATTAAACAAGATGGGCTTAATTGATATTTATAGGATATTCCATCCAAAAACAAGAGAATGGATTTTCTTCTCAAGTGCTCATGGAACATTCTCCAGGATAGATCATATCTTGGGTCACAAATCAAGCCTCAATAAATTTAAGAAAATTGAAATCATATCAAGTATCTTTTCTGACCAAAACTCAATGAGACTAGACATCAATTACAGGAAAAAATATATTAAGAAATACAAGCACATGGAGGCTAAACAATACACTACTAAATAACCGAGAGATCACTGAAGAAATCAAAGAGGAAATCAAAAAATACCTAGAAACAAATGACAGTGAAAATACGATGACCCACAACCTATGGGATGCAGCAAAAGCCGTTCTAAGAGGGAAGTTTACAGCAATAAAATCCTACCTCAAGAAACAAGAAACATCTCAAATAAACAACCTAACCTTACACTTAAAGCAATTAGAGAAAGAAGAAAAAAAATCCCCAAAGATAGCAGAAGGAAAGAAATCATATATATCAGATCAGAAATAAATGAAAAAGAAATGAAAGAAAAAATAGCAAAGATCAATAAAACTAAAAGCTGGTTCTTTGAGAAGATAAAAAAATTGATAAACCATTCGCCAGGCTTATCAAGAAAAAAAGGGAGAAGACTCAAATCAATAGAATTAGAAATGAAAAAGGAGAAGTAACAACTGACACTACAGAAATACAAAGGATCATGAGAGATTACAACAAGCAAATCTATGACAATAAAATGGACAACCTGGAAGGAATGGACAAATTCTTAGAAATGCACAACCTTCTGAGACTGAACAGGAAGAAATAGAAAATATACACAGACCAATCACAAGTACTGAAATAGAAAATGTGATTAAAAATCTTCCAACAAACAAAAGCCCAGGAACAGATGGCTTCACAAGCAAATTCTATCAAACATTTAGAGAAGAGCTAACACCTACCCTTCTCAAACTCTTCCAAAATATTGCAGAGGGAGGAATACTCCTAAACTCATTCTAAAAGGCCACCATCACCCTGATACCAAAACCAGACAAAGATGTCACAAAGAAAGAAAACTACAGGCCAATATCACTGTTGAATATAGGTGCAAAAATCCTCAACAAAATACTAGCAAACAGAATCCAACAGCACATTAAAAGGATCATACACTATGATGAAGTGTGTTTTATCACAGGATGCAGGATTCTTCCATATATACAAATCAATCGATGTGATACACCATATTAACAAATGAAGGATAAAAACCATATGATCATCTCAATAGATGCAGAAAAAGCTTTTGACCAAATTCGACACCCATTTATGATAAAAACCCTCCAGAAAGTATGCATAGAGGGAACTTACCTCAACATAATTAAGGTCATATATGAGAAACCCACAGGCAACATGTTCTCAATGGTGAAAAATTGAAAACATTTCCACTAAGATCAGGAAGAAGACAAGGTTGCCCACTCTCACCACTGTTATTCAACATAGTTTTGGAAGTTTTAGCCAGAGCAATCAGAGAAGAAAATTAAATAAAAGGAATCCAAATTGGAAAAGAGGAAGTAAAACTGTCCCTATTTGCAGATGACATGATACTATACATAGAGAATCCTAAAGATGCTACCAAAAAACGACTAGAGCTAATCAATGAATTTGGTTAAGTAGCAGGATACAAAATTAATGCACAGAAATTTCTTGCATTCCTATACACTAATGATGAAATATGTGAAAGAGAAATTAAGGAAACACTCCCGTTTATCATTGCAAACAAAAGAATAAAATACCTAAGAATAAACCCACCTAAGGAGACAAAAGATCTGTATGCAGAAAATCATAAGACACTGATGAAAGAAATGAAAGATGACACAAACAGATGGAGAGATATACCATGTTCTTAGATTGGAAGGATCAACATTGTGAAAATGACTATACTACCCAAAGCAATCCTCACATATACACACTGACAAAAATTAATATCAAGGATATATAAAGAACTCCTACAAACCAATATAAATAAAAATAACAATAGAAAAATGGTAAAAGACATGAACAAACATTTCACAGAAGAAACATATAACCAATAGACGCACATAGAGATGTTCTTTTGCTGTAATTAGAGAAATATAGATCAAAACCAAGATAAGGTAGATTTTTTTGTTTGACAAAAATATAAAAGCCTGACAATGCCAAGTGTTGGAAAGCATGTGGATACAAGAGATTCAGGCCTTAGAGGAAAACATAGGCAGAACACTCTATGACATAAATCACAGCAAGATCCTTTTTGACCCACTTCCTAGAAAAATGGAATTAAAAACAAAAATAAACTAATGGGACCTAATGAAACTTAAAAGCTTTTGTACAGCCAAGGAAACCATAAATAAGACAAAAAGACAACCCTTAGAATGGGAGAAAATATTTGCAAATGAAGCAACTGACAAAGGATTAATCTCCAAAATTAACATGCAGCTCAATTTCAAAAAAACAACCCAATTCAAAAATGCGCAGAAGACCTAACAGATATTTCTCCAAAGAAGATACACATATTGCCAAAAAACACATGAAAGGATGCTCAACATCACTAATCATTAGAGAAATGCAACTCATAACTACAATGAGGTATCAGCTCACACTAGTCACAATGGCCTTCATCAGAAAATCTACAAACAGTAAATGCTGGAGAGGGTGTGGAGAAAAGGGAACCCTCTTGCACTGTTGGTGGGAATGTAAATTGATACAGCCACTATGGAGAACAGTATGGAGGTTCCTTAAAAAACTAAAAATAGAACTACCATATGACCCAGCAATCCCACTACTGAGTATATACCCTGAGAAATCCATAATTCAAAAAGAGTCATGTACTACAATGTTCATTGCAGCACTATTTACAATAGCCAGGAAATGGAAGCAACCTAAGTGTCCGTCGACAGATGAATGGATAAAGAAGATGTGGCACATATATACAATGGAATATTACTCAGCCATAAAAAGGAAACGAATTTGAGTTATTTGTAGTGAGGTTGATGGACCTAGAGACTGTCATACGAATGAAGTTAGAAAGAGAAAAACAAATACCGTATGCTAACACGTATGTATGGATTCTAAAAAAAAAAAGGTTCTGAAGAACCTAGGGGCAGGACAGGAATAAAGACTCAGATGTAGAGAATGGACTTGAGGTCACGGGGCGGGGGAAGGGTAAGTTGGGACAAAGTGAGAGGGTGACATGGACATATATATCAAATGTAAAATAGCTAGCTAGTGGGAAGCAGCCGCATAGCACAGGGAGATCAGCTTGGTGCTTTGTGTCTACCTAGAGGGGTGGGATGGGAATGGTTGGAGGGAGATGCATGAGGAGATATGGGGATATATGTATACATATGCATATATATATACACATATACATGTATAGCTGATTCACTTTGTCATACAGCAGAAACTAACACAACATTGTAAACAATTATACTCCAATAAAGATGTTTAAATAAATAAATAAATAAGCCAAACTCTTAGAAACGGAGAGTATATACAGGTTGCCAGAGACTGGGAGAAGGGGGAAAAGGAGAAAGTATTAATCAGAGTACAAAGTTTCACTTCTACAAGATGAATTAGTCCTAAAGATCTACTGTAGCACGTAGAGCCTATAATTAATAATAATGCACTATATACTTAAAATTTGCTGAGAATAGATGTTAAGTTTTATTATTACAAAATTGATACTAATAAAAAGGGTGGGAGGAAACATTTGGATGTGATAGATATGTTATGGCATAAATTGGTGATGGCTTCACAGGTATATACTTATCTCCAAACTTGTCAAGTTTATACATTAATTATATACAGTTTTTGATATGTCAATCATACCTCAGTAAAGTTTTCTTTAAGAGCATTTTTTCCTAAAATAACCCTACCTTTTTCTCTATGTTTTCACATATGCATCCAAAAATCTCAAATATCAGTGATTGAATTATGATACTCTATTTACCCTAATAAATTAAATGTTTGGAGGAGACCTCAGATATGATGCAATATTTTGGTGGATATGCAGTATAGAAGAAGAGCTTGCAAATATAAACATTTAAGATAAATATCATACAGTCTATGAGCACAGGCATAAGAGATAGAACTGAATTTGAAACTTGGCTCCATTGCCTCCCAGCTGGTGACACTGGGCAAGTTTCCATATCAGAAAATGGAGATGGTAACCATCCTAGAGGCACGTTTTTAACATTAAATGATAAATGCACATACTGTCTCGGCAGAAGATCTGTCATTTAATAAGCACTCAGTAAATGGTCATTATGTCACTAGCTTATTTTGAAGGGTAGCATAGGAAGAGAAAGAGAAATGCTCATCCGAGTGCTGATAACCTAAATACTCAGTGAGCTTAATAAAATTCAGGGTTTAGTCTGAGGCAACTTAATTAAATATAGTCATTCTCTCACTTCGTTTCCCTATAACTCAGTTTTGGAAGGAATCTAAATTTTAAAAGAGATGGACTCTATTTTTTTGCAAGTGCTTGCTTTAGCTTCATGATGTGAAACAGCAAAGCAGATGTGATACTAGGAAATGTGAGATGGCAGAGAGCAAATTTGGTGGGCCAAGTAGAATTTCTGTGGGTGTAATGACTTTTAGGAACTGACAGCAAGCTGTCTAATACCATATTTCCATATTCATCCTCCAGTAGTATGAACCACAAAATTCCTAGCTCAAAACCTTCCTGGTTGGCTGGGTGATAACTTTGGGAAGTTTTATAGCTGAACTTTAAAATAAATCCACATGATTTGGGGCTTTAAATTCAACTTTTGGAATATTAATCTAAGAGAACAACAGACATTTATTCTGTCCAAATGTGCCATTGGCTCTCTTAAAACCATGCTGCATAATTCTTCTGTGAATGATTGAGAACCTTATATTGCCTTCTTGTCACCATAAGTTCCATGAAAGGCAGTAACTCCTTAATGGATATTTGTTCACCTGTCTCATCTATTCCAATAAAAAGCTGAAATAAATATACACTTGAATTGCTTTGAGGATTTATTCACAGAGAAATGATCTGTCAGGAAGTTAGTTATATCCACGAGACATTCATTTCTTCTCCGTGTGTAGTCGGCCACCAGATGGTAGCTCTCCACAGCTCTCATGGACTGCGAATTGGCAGTAATTGAAACATCAACACTCACTTCAAGGCTCCTATAGAAGAACCACGTCCCCAGTTTTCCAAGCCCTCTGAACCATGAATTTGGAGTGTTCTGCATTTAATGTTATTGTTTTTATTTTGCAAAAGCCAATAACATCTTCACAGAAAATGTTATACATGTGGTGGAAAAAATCCTTGAAGTTTTATCATTTACATTTTACATAATTTTATCCTGATTCTAAATGGCTCCAAAGAGCATTTTTTTCAAGATGGTATAAAACATTGCGTGTGATGAGTTTCACTCTAAGAAGGATATTATATTGAATGGCTTTGATTTCATTGAAGACATACGTAGATTTTTTTAATGATGGGAAATAAAAATAAATTACTATTTGATTATCTCCTGTATCATTTTCATGATTCTGAGCTAGACAGACAAAAGGACACAAACTGATTATAGCTACTCAAATAAACAATGCCCCATCTCCTTATTTTTCCAGCAAATACTTTATATTGGTCATCTTCCTAACTGTTGACAAAATACTATAATAAAATCTTGATTCAATTTATCAAATGTTTATTGAAAACACACATGTACTATCCATCGTGCTTGGCATGGCAGAAGAACAAAGATGGCTATGAAATAATATCTGACAATTTGAGGCTTCCTTTCCAGTGGGAGAAACCGAGCATAGAAGAAGACATAAAAAGAATGATTTCAGGGAAATTGTGGTGTTATAATAGAGGCATAAAGAGTAACTTTTCCTGGAAGGAATTTTTTTAAAATCATTGGAATGTAATAAAAAATAAATTGGATTATAATAGATGAAAATGGGGCAAGGACATTCCAGACAGTGACAACAAGATTATAAAAGAATAAAATATAAAAATAGCGACATAAATTCCAGAAAAGAGACTGAGTACACGAACAAAAGGAGAAATGGACTCTACTCTGGAAGTTAATTGGTGACTTTACAGGGATATAGTTCCCACTGATATGGAATTTTCTTGATATTACTAGAAAATAAGACAAAATAATTATTTTTATTGAGATTAATAACTCTTCTTGTAGCTCCAAGCTCATTTTTACATTGCACATCTCCTCAGTACAAAATGGTGAGGTTGAAAGTCAGATTACAAAGAAATTAAGGATTAAAGGGTAACCAAGAAGATCAGCATAAGAAGTGTGGATGGTGTGACATGTCAGAAAGCATCAGCCCTTACAGATTAGACAGTGTAGAAAAAAATATCATACTTAATGGAAATATGTTTTAGATTGGTTGATTGGATTGCCCAAAAATTCGATTTTGTCATGAAATTACTTTAGCAGGAAAAATTCGAGCATGAGAAAACCTGGGAGGCTAAAGAGAATAGTATGAAGAAAGTAATTAAGAACATGAACACTGGAGTCAACACCTGAGTTCAAATCCAGACTCAGGCTTGTAACCTCCTGCAAGTTATTGAAACTCTTGGTGTCTCTGTTTTCTCATGTATATGAGGTAACTAATACATACTTCAAAGTGTTGCTGTGGATAAATTAAATAACTTAAAGTGCTCAGGATAGTGCCAGAATGCAGTGATCGCTCGATAAAAGAAACCTATGAAAAATTGATCACAGTTTACAAACAATAAACTAGTGAAGAACTGATTATAAAAAACAAATTATCTGTTTAAAAAACCTATAACTGCCTCCTCTTGTACATCGAAAAGGAGTAAAATTCTTTTGGCAAAATGCTCTTTCAGAGTTTAATATCCACCAATTATTCTGTCTCTCCTCAAAGAGAACAGCCATGGTAGCGATGTTCTCATAACAGTATTTTGAGTGATATTAGTTGCTTCAATTAATTTTTAATAAATCATTTAGTATATTATTATATATTTAATGTCTGCTAAATCCTACAGGCAAATGAGCTGAAGTACAAAATACATCACAAGTGTTCCAAGTACCAATACTGAGGATGGTTTTTTGTTGGCTTTGTTTGCCATTCTCACAGGATCTGAATCAGTCTCTCTCTTTCTCCTTCTCTTCCCTCTCTATCACCATCTCCATCTCCACCTCTATCCTTAAGCAAACACTAATCACCATATGCCTGGACTCCACAGTGGATCTCATCAACAGAGTTATTGCTTCAGATCTGGGCTATAACCGTTTCACAGAGGTCACATCATTCAGACAATGCATAGAATGCCATATTCCAAAGGAATTTCAAAGTTGGAATGCTTTTAGTATCAATTAAAATAAGCTGAGTGGTTTGTGACAGCAAAGAATCAAAATGTATGTGTCCCACATCTCTAAAAAAAAAATCTCATGCCAATAAGTAGAAGTGAAAAGAACAACCAATTGATTGTTTGAACAAGTTTATTTTTATATTAATGAAGAATATTGTTCAACTTCAGAGGAAAAGTTCAAGGTACACACTATTATGCAATTTTACATACTATGTAACATTGTTTTCTTTCATTTTTACTTATGTATATGGCACAATGTATCTTTTTTTACATAACACTAGTATTGAGAACTACTTCAAAAAATCAGAAAAACATTTTGAAGGCAGTATTGTAGAGGGTTAAGAAAATATGATGGCCTTGTCTCTAACCCCAGCATTACCACTTTCTGTTGTCTGCCATGGTCTTTCACATAACAAGAACCAGCAGATTACAGTAAATATCAATCAAAGGAACATTTGTTAGATTGTTAAACGTTTACAGAAATAAAGTGCACTTAGAAACGATCCAAGCAGAATTTATAAGATGATATGAGATAGTTGAGCTAAACTTTAAAGGATATGTATAATTTTTAATTTATTTTATTTTTTATTTTAAATATATCAAGCATACAAAAGACTACATCTACATCTATAGCTGTAGTTTAAGGAATAAGAAATAATGTTGACAAGCCTACCACCCACCTTAAGAAACTAAACTATTTTTACCTCTGAATGCCTGTGCATCCCCTTCCTCAGTGATGTCTCACTCAGAAATAGCCACTACCCTTGAATTGGAGACTAATCATTCTCTTGCATTTCTTTATACTTTTACCAAATATACATGTATCTCCAAGAAACGATCTTTGTTTCATCTAGTTTTTTAACCTTCATATAAATAACACTATTTGTATTTTCCTAAGACAAGGTTTTTTTTTTAATTTTTATTTTATATTGGGGTATAGTTGATTTACCATGTTGTGTTAGTTTCAGGTGTACAGCAAAGTGGTTCAGTTATACATATATAATATCCATTCACTTTCAGATTCTTTTCCCATATAAGTTATTACAGAAAAATGAGTAGAGTTCCCTGTGCTATACAGTAGGGTGTGGAGAAAAAGGGAACCCTCCTACACTGTTGGCAGGAACGTAAATTGGTACAACCATTATGGAGAACATGGATGTTCCTTAAAAAACTAAAAATAGATCCAGCAATCCCACTCCTAGGCATATATCCAGAGAAAACCATAATTTGAAAAGTTATGCACCCCAATGTTCATTGTAGCACTATTTACAATAGCCAGAACATGGAAGCAACCTAAATGTCCATTGACAGTGGAATGGATAAAGAAGATGCGGTACATATATACAATGGAATATTACTCAGCCATAAAAAAGAATGAAATAAAAAACAAACAAAAAGAATGAAATAATGCTATTTGCAGTAACATGGATGGACTTAGAGATTGTCATACTGAGTGAACTAAGTCAGACAGAGAAAGACAAATATCATTTGATATCACTTACACATGGAATCTAAAAAAATGGTGCAAATGAACTTATTTACAAAACAAAAATAGAGTCACAGATGTAAAAAACAAACTTGTGGTTACCAGGAGTGAATGAGAGAGGTGGATAAGTTGCAAGATTTGGATTGACATAGACACACTACTATACATGAAATAGATAGCTAATAAGGACCTACTGTATAGCAACAGGGAACTCTACTCAATACTCTGTGATGACCTACATGGGAAAAGAATCTAAAAGAGTGGATATATGTATAAGTATAACTGATTCACTTTGCTGTACTGCAGAAACTAACACAACATTGTAAATCAATTATACTCCAATAAAAATTTTTGATAAATAAATAAAATGGATTTAGTTCATTTTCCATGTTTCTGTCTGCTTCATAGGCATTTGTTTAGATGTAACTTAAAGAGAGTAGACCTATTTACGCTTTTGTTCCTTTTTCTCTTCTCATACAATGATTTTTTAAAGTAACGTTCAGTATTCTTTAAGCACCATGCTGGAATACTTTGCATAAATACCTGTATTGTTCACATTGCTTCATTGTGCCTTTCTTGGTTCTCATTGCCAAAATCAGGACAGAATCTATATAAATCTCTAAAATCCTTAATCATTAACACCATTTCCCTCACATTAAACTCCAACTCAGTCATGAAAATATTAATGAATCTTAATATGGCTCCATGAAGAGTCTCAACTGTGATGGTCCTGAGTGTGTGACCAGTGTGTGTGCCAAGCTGATTGAACCATTTTTTTAACAATAGCTTTTTCGTTCAGTGTAGGGAAGGAAAGAGCCTGCTTTTACACAATGCCAAACCTTGAAGAGTTCCAATTTCAGCCTAATCACACAGTCCTTAAATTTTCACTCTGCTTGAATAATGAAAAAGAGTGATATGAAAATTGTATGAAACTAGCATGCCCCAGGACAGGTAGGGTAGGATGAAATTACATATGCTTCAACAGCTGTAGCAATGTGCTGTAAGGAAGGCTTTTAAGGTGGCAGAAGTTAACTGCACAGGTTTTAGGGAAGAAGAAAATGTATGTGAAGAAGCAAAGGGAAAGGACACAAACTCCGAAAGGGTTTCAGATTTAGAAATTTGAGAGAAAAAGGATTATTCCAAATTAGAAATGGACATAAAAAGGTAAATGGTGAGCCACTTCTTTCAATAGAAGAAATAAAAAGGAGAATCTTGGCTGAGTGGAAAGCACTGTATTCCTTGCTCACCTCCCAAGCATAAAGCTCTTTATGATGTACCTGCATATAAAATAGGGTGTCCTCCTGTAAGCCAGGCTGTGATATTTCCCCAGTGACACTGATCCACAAGGCAGCTCAGTAAGAAAAAGCACATTTTACTGCAATATCTGTAATGACAGTGGCGTCTATCTTGGACTAGATATTTAGGGCCATAGAAACCACAATGCATTCAGTCTTGCCTCCAGCTGAAAAACACAAAGCTTTTGAAAGCGACCCTCTGGGTGGCATTTCTCTAATGAAGGCTGAATCACTTTTTGCAAGCTGTGTGAGTTTGTCACAAAGAAGAGAAAGAGACTGTGTATGATAGTAGGTGTCACATTGAAAATAAAAGTTTCAAAAGGAAAAGGAGTAAGTTGTGTTATCAATCTTGGTCTACTCCATCTTCCCCAGAGGGCTACCTTTTTACAGATCTAGCTGGACATGAGCTATGCTGTTCACTCCTGGTGGGTGTACAATAAACACAATATCTTACAAACATATTCTTCACTTCACAAATGTTTTCAGAAAGAGTATGTGATAAATCACCAGAAAAGAAATCTTCTTGGATTTTGTATAATTACAGACTCTTGTAGAAATGTGGAGAGGTGTACAAGTATTTTTAATAAGGCTGATACTGTGAATTATAACATTTGCTAAAGGATATTATCACTAGATCTTTAAATGATACTAATAAATTAATTGTATGGCCCTAAAATAATAAAGATGGAGGCTTGCTCAGAGAATGAAAGTTTACTGTTGAATTTTAATGCATAATTCAAATATATCAGTTTAATTGCTCATTCTTCCCCATTCTTTGGACACTTCATTTTGATTAGCTAAATGTGTTTTGAAGACATTTTTTCAGTTTGCTGAAAAAGTCAAAATCTTTCCTAAGCTAGAATGTAAACACAAACACTAAATCATTTGCGAAATATCTGTCAGCAATTTACAATCTCATAACCTCATTTCAAATTCAAATCTCTTAATGCTCTGTCATTCTCCCCAGGGGAGATCAGCTTGAAATTCTCAAGGCAAATACAAATTTTTCATCCAGATTCAACTTAATTCTGATTTCTCATTAGAAGGCTTATTTAGAGTAACATGATGTAATCTGCTTTCTCATTATGGACAGCTGTGTTTATCAGCCTCCAGCTATATTAAAGGTACAGATATATTCATTCATGATTTTTAAAAAATAAAGCAATTTGAGTCACTTTTGTAGTTCTTTTGTATACCCTTGCATGAAAAATTTCACCTTAATTCTGTATGTGGTCAACTTCATTTTTATCTCAACAGTTGGTTATTTTTAAAAAACAGAGTATTTGGGAAAGAAAGAATAACCCAGATTTTACTTGTCCTTACGTGTTTTTAATGAGTGAATCTATACACTTTCAAATTAAATTATAAAATTAAAGTACAAAATTGAAAGATCCATACCACATTAATGCATAAGATACACAAATATTTGGGAGATTCATGGAAGGGGGTAGTTGGAAGGAATTAAGGCTCATCTTTAAATTATCCTCCAATCTCTAAGCAAGATGTTACATAAATCATACCAGAGGAAAATGTTGAAGTTTTTAAGATCTCCAAAGAAATTCACTCACTGGCCTATCTCCAAAAGACTCTTCCTTATATATACATGAAATCTAGCATAGTGTAAAAACTATTTTTTCCTTATCCTTTTCTTGGTATTGATGAAGAGTAATGAATTATGATTTCAAAATAATAATCTTTCTCACACCAGACATCTTGCAAAGTGGACCAGGGACCTGTTACACCATCATATTCACCAATGTTGGTTGCCAGCTCTATTCCAGAATGTGCATGAGCAGAGAACCAGTCCAAAAACAGATTGACATCTCTGGGGCCTTCAGGGAAATGGAATAGTCCCCCGAATCTCTCTGCTCCTTTGACAACAAGAAGGAGTTTATAGGGCATAGCTTTCCATCTCAGAGGGTCAAGAGTAAGCTAGATACTGCCTTTTGATGTTGACCTCATTTTAAACCCCTAAATCATCTCTATGATTCTAGAATAAATTCTCTACTCTTCATTGATTGATATTTAACTGTATATAGCACCAGTTCCAGATATAGAGATACAGAAAGATGATTCTGATTTCCTTCTTATTTGATATTATTCAAGTTGATTAAAAAAAAACTGTACCACAATTACTTTCTTATAATAGTCAAAGTCTGTTTGATGAATTTCTTACAAGCAAAGTATTTCTCTGCTAAGCAGCTATTTCTTGAACACCTGTCATATGAACAGGATTGTTGGAGACATTTGGGGGACACCAAGGAAAGAGGAAAAAATAATGCAGTTGCTGGCCTCTAGGAATATACGGTCTCTGAAACAATACATAATCAAGTATAAGAGATTGTCATTGGGCTTCCCTGGTGGAGCAGTGGTTAAGAATCCGCCTGCCAATGCGGAGGACACGGGTTCGAGCACTGGTCCGGGAAGATCCCACATGTCGCGGAGCAACTAAGCCCGTGCGCCACGATTACTGAGCCTGCGCTCTAGAGCCCACGAGCCACAAGTACTGAAGCCCATGCACCTAGAGCCCGAGCTGCACAACGAAGAGTAGCCCCCCTCTTGACTCAACTAGAGAAAGCCGCACGCATCAACAAAGACCCAATGCAGCCAAAAATAAATAATAAATTCATTTTTTAAATATGTTGAAGAAATAGTCATAATTGTATATTGTTTGTATATATTTATGTACATATATACACATATGAATTAATCAAATATAATAATTATATATATTATATATGAATATTATATATTGTGTATACGTACATGTGTGTATGTGTATGTATAAACATATGTGTGTATATTTATATGTGTGTGAGAGAGATAAAGAGAAAGAGGGATATGGCATTCAGAACTTATCTAATATTTGGGCTAGGAATTTCTAGTTGGATAAGAACCATTGATGGAACAGAGAAAACTTTCAACAAAAGAATAACAAGTAAAAATTCAACACAAAAGAGAGAAAATGAGTTGAGACATCTAAACTACCACTTTAAATCCCCTTGTTATTCCCATTTCCTAGACTATTTTGTTGATGGTGAGTGGTTTCAGGTTTTAGATGGGCTCTTCTGCCACAGATAGATATTGGTGTTTGATCAAAGGAGAGGGCAGGAGAACTAAAAGGAACATGCTGCTTTACTGACACGTTAACTAGCACAAAAGCTGTAAGCTCAACTCTTTTCTTTCATCTTTTTACATCCATTATAAGACAAAGTTAAAAAATTTAAGAATTTTGAAAACAATCCAAAAAAATTAATGTCCATTTTTATTAGTTAATGATCATAAATCAGTCCGTTACGCAACTGAAGATGGTTTTTCTGGATGTAAGAGATGCAACTTATTTATTCAACTGAAAGTCCCAAATATTAGCTAAAAGTTTACAAGATATTTCAAAAACAGAATGCAAATATCGTGAATTCAATTCTAAGTTCAGAAAATCTCAGGCAAACTTGCTGGTCAAAGAATTAGGAACCTTCCATTGCTGAACTAGCTCACGAAGGTGCATGCACCAACAAGCCACAAGGTGACATTTTCCTAGGATTAATAGTTGTGGTTAAAAAATGTCTCATACACATCATCCTACAAGAGAAACGGAAAGCATGCGTTAGCCTGGCACCAGCACGCACCACCTAATAATGCTGGTCTCCTGTAATCTGAATCCTTGTTGAACGGCTGTCTAGAACAGGCTATGGCTTTCTTACCTTCCCTTCAGCTGAACTTTCTATCTTAACAACTTTCTTACCTAGACCCACAGTATTTTATGGCCTTTCCCTGGCCAGTCAGACTGATCCTTACTCTTGTTGGTCAGTCTTATCCTATTGTCTCCTAAACCCCAGTGTGGCAAAAAGGCATCCTACCTTTACCCAAAGTTACCACAGGTCCTCCATTCTTTAAAACCCTAGCAGTTATGAACAGACAATGCAGTTAGACAATGCAAATGGTATTCAATGGTCACCAAAGACTAAACTATTTTTTGTTGGAAAAACTCATACGTTTATGTATCAAAGTAATGCTTTCCTTGGATCTTGGGCAAAATCAAAGCATTGGTGAATAATAAGTGGAAAATAGGGGAGGAGAAAAAAGAGAGAGATTATCTGTGTCTATCTGTATTTGCTGAGCTGTGCCTATGATGCTCAGAGTTTTATGAATGATTAGGGCTATAGTTAGGGTGAACATTTATCTTGGTTTGCCAGAGAGAGTGGTAGATTTTGCCTTTTCCTGGTGTAATTACTAAGAGCATCTTTATTACACTTAAAGGTGTTCCCGTTTGAATAATAAATCTCATGATCATTCTACCTAGAGTCAGAGAAGTTGTCGTGAGGATGCGTTATTAAAAAAAAAAAGTTTTGACTGAGAGAAGAGTGCCATGACTTGTGGAAAGCAATGAGTCAACAGGAGGCAGTGAAACGCTAGGAGACCAGGACTGGAGGTTGAGGCTGCTGATTCTTATGTGGGTGAGAGTGAATATATTTGCTTTTGTGGAGTGCAGTGTTTGACTTTAAATGTTACAGAAAATGAGATCAAGTAAGCAGAGAGAATCCTAGTGATTAAGAATTTTGAAGCCCGTAATTTAGAATTTTAATTAGACTTTAGCTAGTAGTCATTTTCCTTCTCAGAAGAGGAGCTTGGCTGTCCAATTTATACAGACGGATTCTTGATTCTTGTTGCTTTAGAAAGTCTCAGTTGAAGGCACAAGATACTGACATCAGCATAAGTGGCTGTTGTCCTGGTCTAGACACAGTACGGGTAAGATACAGACCATGATTGTGCCTGTGCAGGTTAAGAGGGGTCAAAAAGAAATAAAAACCTCAGCTATAGATACTGTGAGGGTGATATAAAAGCAGCATCCCTTCTCAAATGACACGTATACATTTCATTTACTTTGAGAGTATAAAGAGAAAGGCGTTTGAAATATTAGTTAATGTGCATCAAGATTTTTAATTTCAATGAACTCCATTTCTTTATTGACTTTTCTCCTATTTGTGTCTCAGGAAAAGAAATAAAAGCAAAATGTCAACCAGATAGTATAAATACATCTTAGGTTATTTATTTACGATACACGCGTCTTACATATTTTAATGTTTGTGTGTTTATTTTGTGCCAGTCTGTGGACTAGGTGACGGAGGAATGACAAGGAGCAAAACAGAAGAAGATTTATTTGCCTTCGATGAGGCTCCATTGCTAATAACATGGAGAATTGGGACCATGCTTTTGGGGGAAGTAACATAGAAATATATAACAAGGGCATATATGTCCATATCTTTTAGGTTATTGATGTTCCTCAACAATTAATTCTAATGAAATAAGGACAATTATAGACGATAAAGTCCAGTACACAAGATCTTTCTTGCAGTGATGTCTGCAATACCAAAAGTTAGGCAACCGATAGACTATTAAGTAAATACACACAAACACACACACATATAATTGCATGTCTGCTATTTCTAGATTACTTTAAAAACTAGAATGTAAAAATACAAAAATAAATGTGATTGTTTTAGAGGACAGTGATTTTATAGATTTTTTTCTCTATTTTAAAAACTTTCTGTAATGTCATTTTCTCAAGTCCATTTTTAAATACAAATAAAGAATAAATTCACATTAGCCTAACAAATAATTAAGAATGTAAGACACTGAGGCTTGAAGTTACTTTCTTCAAGATGAAAAATTAAACACTTATGAAATGAATATTTCTTTGCTTCATTCTATACATAAGAATGAGATGAAGCCTCAGTGTGATTAAAAAAAAAGAAAGACCATGGGCTGAGAGTCACAGGCTGGGGTTTTTGTTGCTTTTCTGTCAATAGCCAATAGCTAACTCTGACTAAAATTTCTTGGACTGTAGTTACTTATCTATAAACTGATGAATCTGAACTCAATTAGCTATTGGTCTATAAAAAGCTTTAAAAAAAAAGAATAAAAATATTTTAAGTCTATGAAAGGCTGCTATTACAAACAGCTACAACTAATTACATTTCCATTGTAAAGTGAACCTCATTTGAAATAAGGTTTACATTTGTAAACCTGCATTTATCTTTTTATGCTTAAAATGTAATTTTATACATCACTGATAAATCCAGAGATACACAATTTTAAAATAAATCCATAAAAATAGTAGGCAGTATCATCCTCAACTTAGACAAAATAGCTATCTTGCCTTCTTTCTTATTGTAAGAGTACTGGAGTGTCAAGGAGCCATTTGAAAAAAATCTCATGTACCATATGACATTATAACTCTTTAGTAAATGAAACAAAAAAGTAGAGAGTCCCCTGGGTAGCATGTCCCTAATGAACAGAGAGTTGACATTAAAATGTGACCGGTTGACAGGATAATCTGAAAGTCTCGAACGTGCTTACTGCATTTGTATGAATAGCCAAGAGACAGGAGCTAAACAAAATTACTATCTTAATTTATTTTGTCATTGTTATATGCATTTTAATTGACACAGAAATTGTTTAAAAGTTCTTTTTTGAAGAATTTTGCATTCATAAAAAACAGTCATGTGGAAAATGCATAATAGATTAAGTAAAGGCAGGGCCTATTCCATATACATATTTCTATGTATACATAGATTGTCCTCAATACATATATATTTAACAATTAATAACTAATACCGAAAAGTAAGTTCCATGGGAGCAGGAATTTTTGTCTTTTTGTTGACAGATGTATACCAACCTCCTAGAAAAGTGACTGGCACATAGTAGGTGTCAAAAAATATTTGTCAAAAGAAAGAGCAGATGATACACAGGAAAAATATCCAGTTTCTCACCTAAGCTCATTGAGTTATATTATTGTTAAAATGTCCCTCTCAGAAATGTAGTATTTAGAAAGGAGCTTAGCAGTTTAGTTGTAGGGGTAACAAAAAGGTGATGGTGAATGCAAAAGTAGATGAACACAGGCCCATGAACTGCCTTCAATCTTCAGCATGAATTATTAGATTACTGGATATGTAAATGCTTTCAATAATTTCTTCATAAAATGGAGCAATAAAGATACTAGTACGTGATATATCTATCTGAGTATGTTTACTGGTTATTTATTTCATCATATCCAAAACTTAGTGGCTTAAACCACAATGAACTTTAATAGTTCTTACAGTGTCTGTGTGTCAGCTATGTGAGGATGGCTCATCTGGGAAGTTCTGACTCAGGGTCTCTTGTAAGGTTACAGCCAAGATGTCAGCCAGAGCTGGAGTCATCTGTAGGTCTGTCTCAGGTTTGCAGATCTGCTGTAAAGAAGGCTCACTCACGAGACTGACAAGTTGGTGCTGTTAACAGGAGATCTCAGAGTCCCCCCACCCGGGCTTTTATCATGGCTTCTGGAGCATGGTCAGAACATGGCAGCCTTGTGGCCTGAGAATGAGTCATGAAGAGGGCTAAAGATAGAAGCCACGGTGTCTTTTGCACCCTAGGCTAAGAAGTCACACTCTGTCACTTTCGTGATATCCCATCGTTTGAAAAGGGTCACTAAGTGCAGCCCACATTCAGCAGAGGGGAAGAGTGAGGCTGCTCCCTCGGAAAGGAAGAATATATTTGTGGACATATTTTAAAACCACCAAAACTATTTAACTGATTTTATATGTAAGCTCCTTATCCATTGCTATATTCATGAAGGGGAAATAAACGAGGTTGGGAGATTTTCAATTTTACAATAAAATGAGTCATATAATCATCCAAATAGATATTCCTGCACACTAAGAATCTTTACCCCAAAACTAGTCAAGTTATTATCTCCATTTTTCATTTCATTTTGTCTATGAGCACATATTATATGTATAGGAAAACTTTATTACCAAAGGGTCTAATATTTACTGTGTGGACCATTGTAGGTATCCATAAGAAACTCTGGGGAACATGTATTAACAATGCAGATCCTTGGGTTCCATCCCAGCCCGACTAAATTAGAATCTTGTGTATAAGATACTTGGATCTTTGTTTTTGACAAGCTCCTAAGGGTGATTCTGATTCTGGGTGGTCCATTAACTCTAATCTAATAGGCTCAGGTAGAAAGAACTGGTAAAACAGGGCATCATTTTTAGTGTAACCATGCTAAAGCAAATGTCTGGATATAATTTCCCATGTCAGGGGCTAGTTAATGGAAATAGGATTGCAAATGTGTTTTGTTCCAACTTTATGAACTACAGCATCAAATAGAACTACTAGAGGAAAATCATAATGTTTTCCACAACTCCGCTGTAGGTTAGGAACCAAGCAGGAAATATTGATAGGTTTAAATCGTTACAGAAACCTGAAAATTTTTTGAAGTGAAAAATTGCATCAGTTAAAATTAGGCTTCTGAGTTACAAAGCAGGAAAGGCAAAGAAATCAAGCATCACTCGTTACCAGTTACAAAAGATATTATGGAAAATGTTGCGTCATAACAACAAAAGGGAGGAGAAAGTCCTGACAGTGCCTCTATCTATACAGTAATGTTTGCAACTATCTTCTGAAAATAAAGAATCAAGCCATTGTTTAATATTTGTAAAATGTCAGGAAATAATTAAACAGCTCTAACTTTATTAAATTTTAATTGTATTAAAGCAATTTTCAATGCACATTATCTTACATTACTTTTTAAGTAAATTTGGAGCGTTGTGAAAAATGGCCTACAGCTCTATCTTTTTCCATTCATTCACAATACTGGAGGAATGCAGGCAGCAATATATAACATGGATATAAAGGTAGGACACATATTTTTAATGGACTCCTCTGAACATATACATACAAAATTTATATCCTTGCAAGATACTCATTTTGTCAGCTCATAGACTTCTTGCATATACCACTCATGCATTGAGGGGTTACATTCAAAATCAGTTAATAAATTAACACAAAACAATGTTATATGTATGGTATGTAGAAGCTACAAATATGAGTCCTAAAGACAAAAACTAGTGAGTGCCAGAACCAAAATTTGAATATCTTCTGAGCCACAAATCCCGTTATACCATCGTCGCACCACCCTTCCTCCCTGAAGAGATAGGTACATGTTGCTTTTGACCACAAGAGTCTTATTCATTTGAATTCCCATGTTTTCACCAAACTTTGCGTGAATGTTTTATTTTTCCTTTGCAATTAGTCTTTCCTTACCTATAATTCTACGTCTTCCTTTCAATGTAAATAACATTTTACGTGCAATATGTATATAGTTCCACAAAAGAAAGTATAGGTGGTGGTGGTGATGGTAGGAATCAATTTTAAAACACTGAGGTATTCATGATGCCCACCTTATATGTATGAATTTAGGAATGTAATTGTAATGTCGCAATGATACCTTAAAATGTGTACAGATAATTATATTTTATGACATTTACTGAAACTTATGTTTAGCCTTTTTAATAGACAGGCTTTACCTTATTAACCCTAAAGATCCAGGACCAAACAAGTTAATTTGATTAGAATTGTAATACTCAACAAACACTGTCTGATGGAGCTCACATTTCGGAAGTAAGGAGTTCCATATTCACCTTGCAAATGCGAAGTCCCTCAGCATATTTATCACTGTCTGTCTGGAAAAGAAAATCTTTTCTCACTTTTCAATACCTACTGGCTCTGTATACTAGTTTTTAAAAAAAAAAGGAAACTAAGTAGCAATAGATGAATGATTTAAGTGACTTTAGTTTAAATTTTAATAGGTTTAAAAAATGTTATCTGTTTTTAGGTTATATATTGCTACATAACAAATTACTGCAAAACCTAGCCATTTGGGTATAATCTAGCGTGCTTATGAGTCAAGAATTTAGTCAGGGCTGTGACTAAATTCACTAAATCACTAAGTGATTCTTTGGCTCTATGTAGTGCCAACTCAGTGGTCACTCAGTGGTATTCGGCTACTTATTTTCTCTAATTGAATGAATAGATCTCAAATGGATGAACCAGCCTGGAGAGTCCAAGACAGCTTCAGTCACATTCCCTGTGCCTTGGCTGGAAGGCTGTTCTCAGCTGGGACTGTTCACCAAAGTGCTTACCCCTGGTCTCTTGAGCATATTAGTCCCAGGGCTGCTGGCCTTCTTTCAGTGTCTCGGAGCTCCCAGAGATTGTGTTTCAGAGAAAGGATACAGAAACTGCCAGTTTCTTATGGCCTGGAGCTGGAGGCTGACATAGTGTCTCTTTTGCCATTTTCTATTTGTCCTAGCTGTCACAGAGCACCCCAAGATTCAGGGAGGTGGGTCACAGATTCAATCTCTAAATAAGGAGAGTAACAAAGAATTTGCAGCCATTTTTAAGCTGCCATAATTAACCAGGGCTCTTTGGGTTGCAAATAACAGAAAACTAAATTGAAACTGAATTAAACAATAAGGAGACATTGTTGGTCACAGAACCAAAAAAAGACATGGGCTTTGTATGCAGCCTGATCCAGGGTCTTGACCTCTGGATCTAGGAACTGGTCATTTCCCAACTTCTGGCTCTCAGTTTCCTGTTATCAGAAGAGTGAAGGATGTAGAGCAGTAGAGACAGCAAATGTTCATCACACAATTATATCTTCATCCATCATATGCATGTATGCATATGTGTGTGTATTCATGTGCTTTTAAAGCATCGAAAAATAGTGGTCAGATACAAGACATGCAGAATAGACTTGGAATAAGAAAGCCTGGCTCTTCTCCGATTCAGACCTTGAAAGCAGTGAGACCAATTATGCCACCTCCCAGAGCCTGAGTTTTGTCACTTCCTGGAAATTACCTCTCCCAGGAGACTGAGTTGCCTTGTATTGCCAAATCTGTCAAGAAAATACTAAAGTGCGCAATGTTTTTGGAGACGCTTTACCTGTTTCTATTTGCTGCCCACTCTTCTTGGGGGTCAGTCTTACACCAGGATTCTGGCTCCAGACCTACATCCGTGATTCCTCTTTTTAATTACCACACTTTGTCTTGTCTGTTGTAGCCTTGCTTATGTTAGAACCCAGCCGAGTTGTATTTATATCAGAAATTTTACATAAAAATCAGTGTTTAATTAATTACCCTGAGTGACTGTCCACCCATTCCAATGATGTTATACAATTAAAGACTTTTTGTAAGTTAAGTCATCATTTGAAATGGTTCTTATAGCCTGCACACATTCTTCTAAACATCTTCAGGAGATGGAATTGTTGACTGTTTTGAAATAGCAAAATTCACTAATAAGCATTTTGTAAACCTGTCCTTTGAATCAGTGTCCAATTAACTTTCCCCTACAGGACTACATTATACTATGGTGAGTTCTTTAATTTAGTCATTAAATTTAATTCATGTCATTTATATATACATGGATAAATCTTAATCTGTATACAGTAATTAAAAAATTGTTTTTATTACTTTCCTAATTATTGATTTTCTCTAAGTGACTGAGTGTAACACTAAAGTATACATTAGAACCATGGAAGGAGTGTTTTAAAAGTTAAAATTCTAAGACTTTCATTCCAAAGATTCTGATTCAGAAATTATCAGGCAGGGACTGTAACATACTTGGTTTTTTCCTTTATAAAAAATTTCTTTAGTTATTTTTTAAACAGCACATGCTTGTTTAAAGAAAAAAAGCTGAATCTAAATATTCATAAAGCATAAGTTAAATATTCCCCTGTATACTTTTCTTCCTTTTTTATACCTATTAGCTAACAATCTGCTGTGAATCCCTCTACAATTTTGTTTATGCTAAAATAAACATATTTATCTGTTTTACTTGTTTATAAATGGGGTTATATAATAGACATTCTCTGCAGTCTGCAGCTTTTTTTCACTGAATAATGCATTACAGATATTATGTCAATATATTTAGGCCAAACTCATCTGCATTACAAACATTCTGTCAATATATTTAGGCCAAATTATACAATATTTCATGCCATGATATGCTACATTTTTTAAAATCCTTTACACACTGATGAATGTTTAAGTATCATTTCTACACCTGTTCTTTGTCCTGCACTGAGTGCCCCAGAGGTGAAACCTAGAAGAATTTTTTAGGTGGCCTCCAAATCCAATATATTCTTGAACACAATATAGTTTATTGATAGTTACAGAAGAAGACATAGAATGCAGGTAATATAACAGCAACACAAATAACTTTAGCAGGAACATTAGCCATCACCTTTTTATATTGTCTTGTATTCCTACTGTAAAAATGTATTCGGTATGCAATATCTTTATCTGCTGGTGTTTTTATTTTGAAATGTGATTGCTAATCAATGGTATCTGGCTTTTAAATTTAAATAAAAATTTCCAAGTTACTTTTTAAAATGTTGCGTCAATTCAGACTTCATAAGCAATGTAAGATGGTGTTCATTTCCTTGCATAATTAATAGCACTAGATAGTATTGCTCTTTGTAGTTTTTCTAAATTTGAAGAGATAATCATGATACCTCATTGTTGGTTTAATTTACAAAATATATGACACAAAACATCAATATCTCCAAAATGCAATAATCTCCTATAAACTAATAAGAAGAGAAAACACCCCAGTGGAAAAATGTACAGGATTATGAATAAGCAATTCAAAAAAGGAAATCCAAGTGGCCAATAATCAGACTAAAAAATGCTCAGCCTCATAAAAAGTAGAAGACATATCTCCTCAAAAAGGATGTAAGTCCCAAGAGGGAATAATTTCTGTCCTGTTTACTGATGGCACAACCCTGGCACCAAGAACAATGCCTGGCACGTGACAGGCGCTCAATAACATATGGTGAAAATTTGGTGTCTGTGCAGAGAGGTTGAAAATAATGGAGGGAAGGAAGCTGGTTAATAAAACCCAAAATGACCCCAGACTCATTTATGTCAGATATAACAGAGGCAAAAAAATTAGAAGTGTGGTAAAAAATCAGGTACTAATTGAAGGTACTCTGGCATGTGGAAAGGCCAATAGCTAGGCTTTTAACGAAGGAAAAATGCGCACAAACTCTGTACTTTTTGTGTGGTATAGTGGAAGAACACTCTAGATTCAGGCATTGGAGGAGCCTTCAGTGAAATAACCAGTTCTTCATGGGTTAAGCGCAGTACTTGCCACCCAAAAGTTCTATCCATGTAAACAAAAACTCAAGCCAGCTTCTTATTCCTTCATTCTTATTAGGAAAGACCAAATGAGAATCATTAGACATTTGAGGAACTCTTACAAGCCAGAGGAAGAAGCAAAGATAAAAAGAAAATGGACCCTAGAGGAAACAGAGATAATTCAGGGAACAGAGAAAGTCATTGAAGGAAAGAAAGGAAGGGAGGATGGAAGGAAGGAAAGAAGGAGCCTAATTATTGTCTTCATGGATATTCAACATTGCATCCACAAAACAAGAATCAGATCCTGGGCTTCCCTGGTGGCGCAGTGGTTGAGAGTCCGCCTGCCAATGCAGGGGACACGGGTTCGTGCCCCGGTCCGGGAAGATCCCACATG
>NC_041232.1:43849268-43853120 GCF_002837175.3 Physeter macrocephalus
AGCGGCTGGGCTCGTGAGCCATGGCCACTGAGCCTGCGCGTCCGGAGCCTGTGCTCCGCAACGGGAGAGGCCACAACACTGAGAGGCCCGCGTACCGCAAAAAAAAAAAAAAAAAAAAAGAATCAGATCCTATGAAAAAGTAACAATCAGAAAAAGTAAGGACTAAATCCTAGCACAGCACTAAGTCAGAACACAAATCTAAAGCTGCAAATCAGGAAATATTAGTATAATCATTTTTTAAATATGAAAAAGTAAGTAAGAAATATATGTGGTTAAAAGTAGTTGCCTCTGTGGAGTGAAACAGTGGGGAGCAGTGGTACTAATTCTTCTGGGATATTTAATTTTTGACCACATGTATGAGCCTAATTAAAAACATTTAAATGATGAAAGGGTATTCCTTCCTGGATTATGGAGGAGGAAAAGAAGGACCTGAACTAAAGTGGTGGCCACACCTCTACACTTAAAATAATAATTCTTTTTTATAAATTTATTTATTTATTTTTGGCTGGGTTGGGTCTTCGTTTCTGTGCGAGGGCTTTCTCTAGTTGTGGCGAGCGGGGGCCACTCTTCATCGCAGTGCGTGGGCCTCTCACTATCGCGGCCTCTCTTGCTGCGGAGCACAGGCTCCAGACGCGCAGGCTCAGTAGTTGTGGCTCACAGGCCCAGTTGCTGCGCGGGCATGTGGGATCTTCCCGGACCAGGGCTCGAGCCTGTGTCCCTTGCATTGACGGGCAGATTCTCAACCACTGCACCACCAAGGAAGCCCAATAATTCTTTTTTAAAGCAAGATTGTATGAGAACTATATGAGATAGTCTGGAGAAATCATTTGTGACCAATTTAAGCCTTTGCCACTATTTTGCTGTTCATCAGTCAGCTGTTTCTTAGAGTGATAATAAAGAAATCACAGGGAAGGTGCAATCTTAGTGATATAGCATTGTGTGCACCGAATGTATATCCTAATTGAGGAAATCAAAATGAAATTAGAATTCATTAGTAAACTATTCATTAGCCAAGTAACAGCTTACAGGAGGCCAAAGACAGATTTATAACCCATTGTCAGACCCCTGTTGAATAGGTGCCACAAAGCAGGTTCAAGGTAAATTTTTGAATGATTATTGGATAGTTCAAAATAAAGCTGCTTGGATTTCCAAATTATGCAAGTCTGTTTTGCTGGAAAGTCAATTCACTATGTCAAAGCTACAACCTTAATGCTTGAAAAACAGCATGGCAATAAGATTATATTTTATTTTTCCTATGCCAGAGAGAAGAATTCTGAGTGATCCAAGCATCCAGATAATGTGGAAGAAGAAAACTGCTGAGGAGCCACTGTTTCCAGCATGAACTGTAGGAGCATCATGGGAAAAAAAAAGTGAGTGTATGGACCGTTATTGACCTTCTTATATCTCCATTAAACACCCGGTCTGAGTTTCTTTTGTTCAGGAAGCTCTTGTTACCCAGGTATCCAGTAAGCAAATCTGACAACCTCCTTGTACAAATTCAAACGGCAACTAGTGTGTGTACTATCTTTCGCAGATAATGGATATTTTAATCACTACTTAATGTAAATAATGCCTTAATTAGAAAGTACTCTGGTGGTGGAAATTTAGATGGGCTAGTGCAAGAGATGATTCCATGTAGCAATCACCGAACCCTTCAAACTTATCACAGTTGGTCACTATTCTGCTGTAGGACCTGAAGAAGTGAGTGACATCCAGGGACTGGGTAACAGTGTTGGTGGAAACATGAGAAAGTTGAGAAAATACTCATTGCTTTGTTGGTTTTTTTTGCTCATTCTAGATTCTCCTCGAAATCTTCTACTTCTATGTTTATTGAAATTGAGACATAAAGTCATTTCAATTATCTTCTTAGAAGTAAAAATTGAGATACAAAATAGAATGAGAATTTACTTTTTCTCATAACATTCAAAAATTTTAATTTAGTGAAACATCAAAAAGAAATTGAGAGGCTTCCCTGGTGGCGCAGAGGTTAAGAATACGCCAGCCAATGCAAGGGACACGGGTTCGAGCCCTGGTCCAGGAAGATCCCACATGCCGCAGAGCAACTAAGCCCGTGCACCACAACTACTGAAGGCCACACACCTAGAGCCCATGCTCCACAGCAAGAGAAGCCACTGCAATGAGAAGCCCGTGCACCACAACGAAGAATAGCCCCCCCTCGCCACAACTAGAGAAAGCCTGAGCGCAGCAACAAAGACACAACACAGCCAAAAATAAAATGAATAAAATAAAAAAGAAGAAAAGTTCTTATAATGTAAAAAAAAGAAAGAAAGAAATTGAAAGGCAAACTGCTAAAACATTTCTGGACTAGAAGTTGAGGATTATCACTTATAATTCTGTCTTTGTCATCAAATACCTGTATGTTCTCTACCTGTCATAGGGTCACAAGTAAATCAAATGAGAAGTTTGGAAAGAGAAAAAGGGAAAGAAAATGTTATTTATATTTTATGTTATTATTGAGCTGTTTCATAAGGCATAGGATACAATAAAAATACCTGGTCAATAGTATACTGTTTTGATAGAACCATACAGTTAATCTATCAAATGATTTAGCACTTCTCAAAACCCAAAACAAGTTACTTTGAAAATGTTTTTTTTTTTCATTTTTGAGGTAGAAATCACATAGAAAACTGTCTTTAAATACTATAAAATACCCCCAAAAAAGTATAGTGCCATCATGCTAGCAGAAGTGACAATTTTGTACCAAATTTTATTTTAAAATATGAATTTCTGTGTATATATATATATTTTTAGTTTTTGTTTGTTTTTTATATAGCAGGTTCTTATTAGTCATCAATTTTATACACATCAGTGTATACATGTCAATCCCAATCACCCAATTCAGCACACCACCATCCCCACCCCCCCATGGTTTTACCCCTTGGTGTCCATACGTTTGTTCTCTACATCTGTGTCTCAACTTGTGCCCTGCAAACCGGTGCATCTGTACCATTTTTCAATTTCATTCCTTTTTATGGCTGAGTAATATTCCATTGTATATATGTACCACATCTTCTTTATCCATTCGTCAGTTGATGGGCATTTAGGTTGCTTCCATGACCTGGCTATATAGTGCTGGCTGGCTAAATAGTGCTGCAATGAACATTGCGGCGCATGTGTCTTTTTGAACTATGGTTTACTCTGGGTATATGCCCAGTAGTGGGATTGCTGGAGCATATGGTAGTTCTATTTTTAGTTTTTTAAAGAACCTCCATAGTGTTCTCCATAGTGGCTGTATCAGTTGACATTCCCACCAACAGTGCAAGAGGGTTCCCTTTTCTCCACACCCTCTCCAGCATTTGTTGTTTGTAGATTTTATGATGATGCCCATTCTAACTGGTGTGAGGTGATACCTCATTGTAGTTTTGATCTGCATTTCTCTAATAATTAGTGATGTTGAGCAGCTTTTCATGTGCTTCTTGGCCATCTGTATGTCTTCTTTGGAGAAATGTCTATTTAGGCCTTCTGCCCATTTTTGGATTGGGTTGTTTCTTTCTTTAGTATTGAGCTGCATGAGCTGTTTATATATTTTGGAGATTAATCCTTTGTCCATTGACATTGTTTTGTGTTAATTTACTAACTGATTTTGAATGTAACCCCTCAATGCATGAGTGGTATATGCAAGAAGTCTATGAGCTGACAAAATAATTTCTCTTTCAGATTTTTCATCATTAGTGTATAGGAATGCAAGAGATTTCTGTGCATTCATTTTGTACCCTGCAACTTTACCTAATTCATTGATTAGCTCTAATAGTTTTCTGGTGGCATCTTTAGGATTCTCTATGTATAGTATCAAGTCATCTGCAAACAGTGACAGTTTTCCTTCTTCTTTTC
>NC_041232.1:43853377-43854221 GCF_002837175.3 Physeter macrocephalus
TGGGTGTTGAATTTTGTCAAAAGCTTTTTCTGCATCTATTGAGATGATCATATGGTTTTTATTCTTCAGTTTGTTAATATGGTGTATCACATCGATTGATTTTTGTATATTGAAGAATCCTTGCATCCCTGGGATAAATCCCACTTGATCATGGTGTATGATCCTTTTAATGTGTTGTTGGATTCTGTTTGCTGGTATTTTGTTGAGGATTTTTGCATCTATATTCATCAGTGGTATTGGTCTGTAATTTTCTTTTTCTTGTAGTATCTTGGTCTGGTTTTGGTATCAAAGTGATGGTGGCCTCATAGAATGAGTTTGGGAGTGTTCCTTCCTCTGCACTTTTTTGGAAGAGTTTGAGAAGGATGGGTGTTAGCTCTTCTCTAAATGTTTGATAGAATTCATGTGTGAGGGCATCTGGTCCTGGACTTTTGTTTGTTGGAAGATTCTTAATCACAGTTTCAGTATCATTACTTGTGATTTGTCTGTTCATATTTTCTATTTCTTCCTGGGTCAGTCTTAGAAGGTTATACCTTTCTAAGAATGCATCCATTTCTTCCAGGTTGTCCATTTTATTGGCCTAGAGTTGCTTGTAGTAGTCTCTTAGGATGCTTTGTATTTCTGCGGTGTCTGTTGTAACTTCTCCTTTTTCATTTCTAATTTATTGATTTGAGTCCTCTCTCTCTTTTTCTTGATGAGTCTGGCCAATGGTTTATCAATTTTGCTTATCTTCTCAAAGAACCAGCTTCTGGTTTTATTGATCTTTGCTATTGTTTTCTTTGTTTCTATTTCATTTATTTCTGCTCTGATCTTTATGATTTCTTTCCTCTACTAACTTTGGGTTTTG
>NC_041232.1:43855231-43895834 GCF_002837175.3 Physeter macrocephalus
ACTTTCAGTCTGTATGTGTCCCTAGGTCTGAAGTGGATCTCTTGTAGACAGCATATAGATGGGTCTAGTTTTTGTATCCATTCAGCAAACCTGTGTCTTTTGGCTGGAGCATTTAATCCATTCACGTTTAAGGTAATTATCAATATGTATGTTCCTATGACCATTTTCTTAATTGTTTTGTGTTTGTTTTTGTAGGTCCTTTTCTTCTCTTGTGTTTCCCACTTAGAGAAGTTCCTTTAGCATTTGTTGTAGAGCTGGTTTAGTGGTGCTGAATTCTCTTAGCTTTTGCTTGTCTGTAAAGCTTTTGATTTCTCCATTGAATCTGAATGAGATCCTTGCCGGGTAGAGTAATCTTGGTTGTAGGTTCTTCCCTTTCCTCACTTTAAGTGTATCATGCCACTCCCTTCTGGCTTGTAGAGTTTCTGCTGAGAAATCAGCTGTTAACTTTAATGGAGTTCCCTTGTATGTTACTTGTCATTTGTCCCTTGCTGCTTTCAATAATTTTTCTTTGTCTTTAATTTTTGCCAGTTTGATTACTATGTGTCTCAGCGTGTTTCTCCTTGGGTTTATCCTGTATGGGACTCGCTGTGCCTCCTGGACTTGGGTGGCTATTTCCTTTCCCTTGTTAGGGAAGTTTTCAACTATAATTTCTTCAAATACTTTCTCTGGTCCTTTCGCTCTCTCTTCTCCTTCTGGGACCCCTATAATGCGAATGTTGTTGCATTTAATTTTGTCCCACAGGTGTCTTAGGCTGTTTTCATTCCTTTTTATTCTTTTTTCTTTATTCTGTTTCACAGCAGTGAATTCCACCATTCTGTCTTCCAGGTCACTTATCCGTTCTTCTGCCTCAGTTATTCTACTATTGATTCCCTCTAGTGTAGTTTTCATTTCAGTTATTGTATTGTTCATCTCTGTTTGTTTGTTCTTTAATTCTTCTAGATCTTTGTTAAACATTTCTTGCATCTTCTCGACCTTTGTCTCCATTCTTTTTCTGAGGTCCTGGATCATCTTCACTGTCATTATTCTGAATTCTTTTTCTGGAAGGTTGCCTGTCTCCACTTCATTTAGTTGTTTTTCTAGGGTTTTATCTTGTTCCTTCATCTGGTACATAGCCCTCTGCCTTTTCATCTTGTCTGTCTTTGTTGTGAATGTGGTTTTTGTTCCACAGGCTGCAGGACTGTAGTTCTTCTTGCTTCTGCTGTCTGCCCTCTGGTGGATGAGGCTATCTAAGAGGCTTGTGGAAGTTTCCTTATGGGAGGGACTGGTGGTGGGTAGAGCTGACTGTTCCTCTGGTGGGCAGAGGTCAATAAAACTTTAATCCGCTTGACTGTTTATGGGTGGGGCTGGGTTCCCTCCCTGTTGGTTGTTTGGCCTGAGGCAACTCAACACTGGAGCCTACCTGGGCTCTTTGGTGGGGCTAATGACAGACTCTGGGAGGGCTCACACCAAGGAGTACTTCCCAGAACTTCTGCTGCCAGTGTCCTTGTCCCCATGGTGAGCCACAGCCACCACTCGCCTCTGCCGGAGACCCTCCAACACTAGCAGGTAGGTCTGGTTCAGTCTCCCCTGGGGTCACTGCTCCTTGCCCTGCGTCCCAACGCACATACTACTTTGTGTGTGCCCTCCAAGAGTGGAGTCTCTGTTTCCCCTAGTCCTGTCAAAGTCCTGCAATCGATTCCCATTAGGCTTCAAAGTCTGATTCTCTAGGAATTCCTCCTCCCATTGCTGGACCCCCAGGTTGGGAAGCCTGATGTAGGGCTCATAACCTTCACTCCAGTGTGCGGACTTCTGTGGTATAAGTGTTCTCCAGTCTGTGAGTCACCCACCCACCAGTTATGGGATTTGATTTTACTGTGATTGCGCCCCTCCTACCATCTCATTGTGGCTTCCCCTTTGTCTTTGGATGTGGGGTATCATTTTTGGTGAGTTCCAGCGTCTTCCTGTTGATGACTGTCCAGCAGGTAGTTGTGAGTCTGGTGTTCTCACAAGAGGGAGTAAGAGCACATCCTTCTACTCCGCCATCTTGGTTCAGTAGCCTCACTGCATTGGTATTTAATCAGTAGCGATCACTATAGAATATTTTCCTCCTTTACTCTGAACAATAAACATCATGAAATTATTTTTGAAACTTAGCATTTCCTGTGCCCAGGTCATCACAAGCAACATTAATCATTGACTGAACCCACCTGGTAGCCTGGCAACTAGTCCAAGTGACACAACACACACATACACAAATAAGATGTGTATTTAGCAGATGCTAAGCACCAGTGAGCAGTAGAAAAGAAACGATAATGGGATTCAGTTGGATACAGGAGTGCCCTTGTTGTCAGTCCCTTGACTTCCAGCACTGATTTGACTGGTCAGGCTGGATAAACAGGTGTTTCTCTCCTCCCTCACAACTGCCAATGCATACCTCCAGAATCTGTGCACTTGATTAAAAAGAATGGTCTTAAAGGTACAGGAGGGACTTCCCGGTGGCGCAGTGGTTAAGAATCCGCCTGCCAATGCAGAGGACACAGGTTCGATCCCTGGTCCGGGAAGATCCCACATGTCATGGAGCAACTAAGCCCATACGCCACAACTACCAAGCCTGCGAACTGCAACTACTGAAGCCCGCTCACCTAGAGCCCGCGCTCTGCAACAAGAGAAGCTACCGCAATGAGAAGCCCGTGCACCACAACGAAAAGTAGCCCCCGCTCGCCAAAACTAGAGAAAGCCCACGTGCAGCAACGAAGACCCAACACAGCCAAAAATTTTAAAAAAGGTACAGGAGGATGTGTTGTCATTCAAAGGTACATGAATACCACACTTCTCTCCAAGTCCTCAAACTACTTTGTGTGTGCCCTCCAAGAGTGGAGTCTCTGTTTCCCCTAGTCCTGTCAAAGTCCTGCAATCAATTCCCATTAGGCTTCAAAGTCTGATTCTCTAGGAATTCCTCCTCCCATTGCTGGACCCCCAGGTTGGGAAGCCTGATGTAGGGCTCATAACCTTCACTCCAGTGTGCGGACTTCTGTGGTATAAGTGTTCTCCAGTCTGTGAGTCACCCACCCACCAGTTATGGGATTTGATTTTACTGTGATTGCGCCCCTCCTACCATCTCATTGTGGCTTCCCCTTTGTCTTTGGATGTGGGGTATCTTTTTTGGTGAGTTCCAGTTTCTTCCTGTTGATGATTGTCCAGCAGCTAGTTTTGATTCTGGTGTTCTCGCAAGACGGAGTGAGAGCACGTCCTTCTACTCCGCCATCTTGGTTCCTCTCCCTCTGTGTATATTTAAATAATAAAAATTATTTTCCTTGTTTTCAGAGTTGGAAGATAGAAGCAGTACTTGGTTAGACACAAAAATAATGTCTCAGTTTAAAATATTATCCACAAAATCCATTCCCAAGAGTGTAGAGTCAAAAACTGTATGTTGAAGATATGGGTTAATTTTAAGAAAATTTAAATTGTTTTAGGCAAATTATTTTGAGAAAAGGGTTATAATTATTTGTTCCATTAAAATATTTTTCCTTATTCCACTACAGTTTAACCAAATAAGAAAAAACTAAGGAATTAAATCTTTTTTTTGGTTTGGCTAGAATAAAGGATAATGAGCAAATGAGGTAGAGAAGTGGAAAGGAATCAGATTTACAGTACATAAATTCCAGAAGGAGAACTTGAGACATTATTCAGTAGGCAGTGTTGAATCATAAAAGAACACTAAGGTAGGCAGTGGCAAAATTATAGGCTACTTTTTTTTTTTTTTCTTGCAATACGCAGGCCTCTCAGTGTTGTGGCCTCTCCCGTTGTGGAGCACAGGCTCCGGACGCGCAGGCTCAGTGGCTATGGCTCACGGGCCCAGCCACTCCGCGGCATGTGGGATCTTCATGGACTGGGGCACGAACCCGTGTCCCCTGAATCGGCCGGCGGACTCTCAACCACTGCGCCACCAGAGAAGCCCTAGGCTACTTTAAAGAAGATTGATCTTGACTATCTGAGAGTTGACCTCTGAGAGTTGTATTTCAGAAAAGCATTGTTAATAAGTCTTTGCTATAGGCCAACACCTAAGAAACAAAAGTATGTGAAGGAACCCTTACTTTGGTCCTGCCCTTGAAATAAACAGTCACTCAATACTTTAAAATGCCATACAGATGTCAGCACATCACCTTGGTCAGCTAGGTATACTTGACTTGAATATTTTTCAATACCAGGTCCTATTAACATCCCAAAAGATCTGCAGATGTCTCAGACACATTTTCATGGTTCACTTTGCCTGCTAGGCTTCTGTTTCTGTGTATGTTATTTCTAGGCTTTAGTCTCTCCAGATACGAAACCCAGAAGAATCTTTGAGAAGATCCCAAGATCCACTCCCAAAATTTTACATAAGCATAGAAAATTTCACCAGGGGAGATGGAGGAGTGCTTTGTATCACAGCAAGACAAACCACCTTTAAGGGAACATGAACCAGCATAATTTTAAATTATCCTTCAGTCTATTCACCTCCCCAAAGCTTACTGATCTCCATCATTCCAGCTTCTTTTCGTTTTATGAGCATCTCTTTTACTCTCTTTTTCATCACTCCTTATTTTTCTCTTTTCCATTCTAGACCAAAAACTACAAATTACTAATCCCCCACCCATCATAAATATAGCTTCCTTCCCCTACATATGATGATTTGGTATCTCACAACATTCATGCCACCCTGGCCCCATCTGTTCCTAAGAATGCATACAAAGTGTTTCCAAATGAAAATACATCACTTCCCAAAAGGTCTAAGTGCTAGCTGGTAAAATAAATAAATTTCTCCCCCAATTAACTGCTTGGGAGTTGAAATCTATGTTCAGTACATAATCTATGCACAATAAAGAGTGAATGCTATTTTTTCCAGCTTTATTGAGATATAATTAACATAACATGGTGTTAGTTTAAAGTGTACAACTTGTTGATTTGATACATTTATATATTACTAAATAATTACCATTATAGCCTTATCTAACGCATGCATCACGTCGCATAATTACCATCCTTTGTAGTGAGGAGACATTTAAGATCGTACCAACTTTCAGGTATATAATTATTAAATATAATCACTATGCTGTACACAGTAAAGATTGGATGCTATTAGTTAATTTCTTGGGTTAGCGGGCTGGGGGTTGTTGGGGGGCAGAGGTAAATTTTGAATCCAACTCCAGACCTCTATCACTTATCTCTTTTTATATCTTTGAGTGTGCATGTGTTTCATTGACTTAATTGAAGGATAAGACCCTTTGAGAATAATTAGCACAGATCTCAGATTTGACCTCAAGATCTGTTCTTTTCATCCCTCTGACTGTAGTCTCTAGAAATAAATTTCCAAGTGACTGTATTTTGACTTATGTCTTGGACTGGATGCAATAATTATAAAAGTAAATACAAAGAAAACCTGGAATCCCCACTTCTTTCTGATCTGAGCTACAGTGTTCAAGTCTTACACTCATGGTCCTCAGTTATACTAAGGAAAAGAATATTAATATATGGCCCAAGCCCAGTACAGCTGTAAGAAAAAAATAATTTTTTTTTCCAAGAAAATACTGTTAAGAGTTTCAAATTAATATTTTGTAATTATAAGTAACACATGTTTTATAGGCAAAAAAAGTTAATTTTTGCACATTTGAGTATTTTTCCAAGATAAATAGGTAGAAGACTGAAATGTTATTAGATGCTGATACTGAAGCATAGATCTTAAGGCTACACACCATGCTTGACAGACAGGATGGACCTATTTTTTTTTAAGTTGACTTGATAAATATATTTGAAAGTAAAGGTTTTAGAAATTTAACTTTTATTCCAGCAAGTAATATGACTAAATATGATTACAGATGGAAAAGGAGAAAGATACATTTATAAGGGAAGTATTATCATTCCACCATTAACACCATCAATATCGTAGTTAACATCTTCGAGCAATTTTCACGTATCAGCCATTGTGCTTGAACATATACACAATGTTTTAATTCTTTCAGAAACCCCATTTTATTTTATTTTATTTTATTTTATTATTATTTTGTTTTTATTTATTTGTTTTTGCGGTACACGGACCTCTCACTGTTGTGGCCTCTCCCGTTGCGGAGCACAGGCTCCGGACGCGCAGGCTCAGCGGCCATGGCTCACGGGCCCAGCCGCTCCGCGGCATGTGGGATCCTCCCGGACCGGGGCACGAACCCGTGTCCCCTGCATCGGCAGGTGGACTCTCAACCACTGCACCACCAGGGAAACCCAGAACCCCATTTTAAAGATAAAAGAGGTGAGCTTTAGGATTTTTAGGTCAATGACTTAAGGTTACACAACCCGAAAAATGTCGGGTTCACAAGGTTCTAGGACAAGATACCACCCTGCCTTCCAGAACAAATATTTTATGCTTATATAAACACTGCCTTCTGAGATCCAGACACATTGGGACTATACTAAAAACTTGGGGTAATCCCATGTTTCTGTAATTTAAACTAATGAAGAGTCTAGGTGCCTTGGCAATAGAGCGGAAGAAGATAAAGAAGTAGAAACAAATAAGGCAAAACTACATATTTTGGGGTGATTGACATCATTAGCCTTCGATTGTGACTGATTAATTTGAATTTTATTATCACTTGTTCAGTTCTGCTGTGTAGTCTGTTGTATATTATTGTAGGTAGCTAGCTACATATAATAATTTTTTTTTTCATTTCTGTGAAATCTGCCTAGGTGCTATGGTGATAGTCATTATAAAATGAGTAAAATAAAATTAAGACCACTACGTGTATAGGGAAAAATCAATAAGGTAATAGTTTAAAAGTAGACATTTGGTTTTTTATATATTGTTAGAGCACAGAAATAGAATTACATTTGCCCTAAACAGTTGGCATCTCCAGTTCTACATTAATGCATAGAAAGGTAGAAAGAAGAAAAGTTATCATAGAGTGATCGCATGAAGATTTATATATTGTTAGAGCACAGAAATAGAATTACATTTGCCCTAAACAGTTGGCATCTCCAGTTCTACATTAATGCATAGAAAGAGGTAGAAAGAAGAAAAGTTATCATAGAGTGATCGCATGAAAAAAGTGAGTCATGTAAGATGTTCTATACTGAAACTAAGAGTATGTAATAAAGCATATTGGTTTTGTTTCAGGGGTTCTAAAATTAAATTTCAAAACTGATTTTGAAATATCAGTCCATACCTCATACAAGGTTTCCTAAAAGTATGGTTCCACCCTTTTTGTTCACCTGTATTCAACAAAAGAAAATGGAAAATACCCCCCTTTTTCTTTTAAACTACTGACTCAATTACTACTTGGTATTTGGCAGACATACAAGAGTAGACAATTCTCCACATGACAGTTTTTTTTTTCTTCCCACACATTCATCCTCCCTAAATACAAAATATGTGTCTTCTGATGACAACAGATTGAACATGTCTTTGGAGAATTTGAGAAAATATCCTAGAACTCCTGTGCTTTCACTATCTCCTGTTCACATCAAACACTGCCCATCCCTTTCTCAGGAGCAGAGGAGCTTATGGGAGCTTGAAGAACAGAGTCCATAAAGTTTAATCTGCTTTTTTACATTGTGAGCAGTTTGTAAATCGATTCCTTACCAGATACTGTAATTCTTTTGGCCTGAAGATAAATTGTTGAATTCCAAGAGAATACAATACTAAGAAAACCATTAACCTTGACAATTCAGAGACCAAATAAAGCACATTATTCATTTGCTGTTCTTGTAAAAGAGTATCAAAAAGTTAAAAGAACATTCTTGTACATCTTTTCACCTATTTAGGAAAAATAATTGGTTTATTTATGAACAACAAGAGTAGAAATTTCATTAAGGAATGTAAAATTAATGGAGAAATGAAAGCTGGGGAATCTCACACAGGATACAGCACAGTCTTATCAGTTATGTTGACAGTCAGGGCTTCCTTTTTTTGTTTTGTTTGTATTGTTTTTGTTTTTAATAATCTTGCTCTAGTGACTTTTTTCTCAACTGAAAACACGAAGAGTCTGAGGCACGTTAGCTATTGGTGATTGGGTCTGGATACTTTCACTCAGAAAACTTTACGAGATACACTCCCACATGCAGAAAAAGCCCAGGATTCCAAGAGAGAAGCATTCTTATTTTATTATCACACACACATCTCCAGCCTCTAAGAATTTATCATTCCCTTGATGACTACCTGTCTCACCTTAGAAATTAACATATATTTTACTTTTCTTTCTTTAACATTAAAAATTCATTGCAATGAATAATATAGCAGGGCTGTGTATAAAACTAAACTTTCTGCATCCTCTTTTAAATGTTTGTTCTTCAGCAGAGATCCTCTGAGGAAAACATATTGAAAGGATGACCCGTAATTTAATTTTTTATCACAAGCATTAGTGGCAAATAAAGGACAAAAGTACTTTGCAAGGCTAAAGAAAAAAGATGAGATATTCATCAAGGGAAAATACTGCCTTCATATTGACTGCCAGGTCATGCATATTCTTTTTCTTTTCAAACAGAGAAAATCACAAGATTAATATGCAGACCCTGGAAATATTTTCTATGTATGTCACAAGCAACAAATATTGAAGACACTTGCTATACATTGTTGGTGCTTTTAGAGAGATATCTTAAAGCTTTTATGAAAAAAATGAGGTTACTAAACAGCCTTTTTATTAAAATATGAATCTAAAATTCAGAACTGCATTGTTTTCCAAAGTCTCTTGAATCATGATCTTTTCTGAAACTCAGATAAGGGAAAAATCTGTTATCAAGTTAGATTGTTAATTAGCTGTGTAAAGTAAGAACAAAAGAGAATCTTAATTTTGACGGTGCCCGAAGTCGTCATGACATATTCTACTTCTCCATTAATTTTGCTAATTTGACGAACAGAAAACTTAAAAAGCCTACAGATCAAATTCAGAGAAACAATACTTCCAATCATTGCTTTAGAATTTTGCAGCAGTATTAAAAAGAAGGATTAAAATAAAGTATTATCTTACATTTCTAAGGGAAAATTTAGAAATTATTTTATATTTGCCTGTCATATTTCAAGGCTCGATAATATTTGATCCATGGGTAATGAAAAAAATATTTAATCAGGAAGGCTTCCTGGTCTGTGAGGAAATAAAACCAAGTCTCATGTAGCAATAACTCTATTAAACAATAATATAATTAAATTGTTCACCTAGACTTGAATTGAAGTTCTCTGTTTAATTATCTGTCCTGACCTTTAATTGCAGACCAATGTTGAGGAAAACTTACATTTCTAAGGGAAAATTTAGAAATTATTTTATATTTGCCTGTCATATTTCAAGGCTCTATAATATTTGATCCATGGGTAATGAAAAAAATATTTAATCAGGAAGCCTTCCTGGTCTGTGAGGAAATAAAACCAAGTCTCATGTAGCAATAACTCTATTAAACAATAATATAATTAAATTGTTCACCTAGACTTGAATTGAAGGTCTCTGTTTAATTATCTGTCCTGACCTTTAATTGCAGACCAACGTTGAGGAAAAAAACTGTAATACTGGCAGCATCCCACCTTCAAAAAACGGAATCTTCTCATCCTAGGCCCTGTCTCCAGTTTTCCATTTTTCACCCTTGAGCAAAGTTTCACAAACATGGGACCTTTAGTGTCTCACCAATTTCTTAACAGTGCCCTTAAGCCAAAAGAAATAACTGAGTTCCACTTATTAAGTTGTGATATGCAAACAACTTAATAAGTATTTATGTCCTAACAGCTTAGTTGACTATTGAAAAGATAATACACATAATTGAAAGAAAAAAGTAATAGCATTATTTCATTCTTAAATAACTGTAATTTCTTACTTACCTGCTGGGCACTGCACAACTTCTGAAATTTTGGAACCAGATTGAACATTTCAAGTACTGACTTGTTCTTTTTATGGCAACAACTGACAAAAAAACCCCAGCTTTTCAAAGATATTATGTAATTGAATGGAATATCATATGATCTAATGTCCAGTCTATGAGAACAACATTGAGCTAGTAATTTTCCCAGCGTTCAACCAATGTCAAGTATTGGCACTTCTTTCAAAAAATTAAAATTCCCAAAGCAACTCTAAATTCATTGAAGCCCCCAGAGAAACAGTACAGAGTTTGGGACCTCCCTCCCTCAAAGAAATTCTAGAGGGTAATCAGACAAGCTAGTTGTATGCCTATCCTTCTCTTTAAAGCCCAGATGACAATCTTTTGATCTTTTGCTTCCAATACCAATTTCATCTTCCTCTCTCTCCTCTCTCTCTCTCTCTCTCTCTCTGGCACACACACACACACACACACACACACACACACAGAGACACACACACATATACAACTGATCACCTTCCACCACTCATTTCATTCATTCATTCAAAAAATATTAGATATTATTAAATGTCTACTATAGATACCTTGATTAATTTTATGGACACAGTGATGAACAAAATTCAGTCTTTGCTCACAAACAGAGGTAGTGGGAAAAGCTAAAGAAGCAATTACTCAATTATAATGCTATGCTCCTAAGTAGGAAAGAGCATAGCGTGTTATGGGAATACATAGACAAGTCAACTGGCCAATCTGGGGAATTTGAGAAGTGTCATATAAACCAAAAGTCTAAAGTTATCCTTATATATCATATACAAATATTATTCTCTGTAGGGCTCAGTTTTCACTTAAATGATATACTCTAACATAAACATATTTTTTCCATCCTTTAAAAATAAAGTCTCTAAAATCGGGAAACATTTGAAAGAGTTGTACCTTTTAAACCATTAAAGGAAAAAAAAATAAAGCCTACATCATAATGCGCCTCCAAAAATGGTATCAGAGCTAAATAGACAAAAGCAAAGTATGTAAACCTAAAGGGCTCCTCTTTGGGATGGCATTTTGAGGCACTTTGGAAAATAGACAATCACTTCATAGGAATTCTGATGGAAGAGTATCAGATTCGCCAACTCACTGAAAAAGGATCTTTAGTATCCAGAGGATCTCCAAACGCATGCTTTTGTTTTTGTTTTTGTCAATGTTTAAGATCACATATGTATATGCTCACTTAAGTGTATGAAGATCTCAGTACAACTATACCAAACATCTTTTTTTTTCTTAAAATATTTCTGTGTGGGAAGTCATTTAGGTACCAAATTAAGTATACATCTTACAAGCTTACCGTCTCTGGCTTTCAAGTGGCAAATTACTGCCATCAGTGACATACTTATGACTTCTGTCTATACACTTACACAGTGAAGCTTAAAGCACCTGTGATGCCAGAAGCCCCAGGGCATATTCCAAAAAGTGTTTGTGATATGGCATAGAGAATGAGTATCATCTGAAAGAAAGCATGCTCACTGGTAAGGCTTCAGTTCTATGCATCCTTTCACAGCCTTCCCTAAGTGAACAAGAATAATAATTGCAAGCTCTTATGCCACACTTACTATGAACCACATAATTTTCATCATGCTTTACCTATGTAAACTGATTGGCTTCCTTACAACCCCATGAGTTAGGTACTCTCATTATCCCCAAATAAGAAATTGAGACCGAGAAAAGAGACCAGCAAATGATGAAAACTGATTTAAAATACAGACAACCTGGTTTCAGAGTCTGTTTTCAAACCAGTATATTATACTGCTTCCTGCCCCAGATTTTTATGCTACTTACTGCCACCAGAGATACACATTCACCTACAACCCCTGAAGAAAGGGAACCTAAGAGGAAATGTTGGGGATTTTTGAAAAAGGAGAACATCCATATTCTCAAGTTCAGTGGAAAGATTCAAGTTTACAGTTATTGCTAATTAAGATTCTCTTCTTGTCTGAGCTTTCCTTCAAAGGATGTCACCATGTTTCACAAGACAAACAGATCTTTCAAGCTAAACACAGTTCTCCCAAATTGGTGTTAACTAATATGTTAATAGGAGGTATCTGGACCTCTCTCTCTCAGTCACTATATATAAAACCCGCCTTGCTGTCCTTTGGCTCTTTTTGCCTACATTTTCAGTCAGTCTATGGTTCCCTAGATTTGATTTTTAGCTCTAATCCTTACTTTTAACCTTTAAAACTGCTTTGCAATATCGACCTGTTTCCATGATATTGCAGGTGATTGTAGGTGACCTGACCTCTATCCTTCCTGCCATTCCCTAGGTGTTTCGCAAGGACATGAGCCTCTGTCAACATCTGGCACTGTCATCCCTACCCAGAACCATACCCAGAGGCCTCGGGATAGGACCACAGTACATCTGGCAGGAGCAGGGGAAGGCAGGCTCCTTTCCTGACACCCGAGCTGGCTTGACTAGCATGCCACAGAGGTGTTTATCCAGTGAACAACCTATAGTCAGAAAACATTCCTTCACTAGTCTGTGTTCGAAAACATTAATATTCAAATGCAACAATATTGCATTGCTTTTCAATGTCTGGCTTTTTCTTGTAACCAGTGAGTCATCCAGGCTTGCAGTCCTTGCAGGTAATTTTCAACCTCACCGCCTACAGGGAAACAACACGTCCTATATTTTAGAACTTATTTTTTTTCATGCAGCTTCCAAGATTTACATAAATAGCAAGAATAACATGGTTAAAGCATTCTTCAGGTTGGTTTTAAGCAGAGAAGTAACTGAAGTCAAATGTCAGAATAAGTTCCGGTTGACTGTGATTTTTTTTTTTCTGTTCCGTAAAGAACGATTGTGATAACTTGATCATGAGTTTGATAGAAAAGTGTGGGCTCTGTATTGTTCCTAAGCAACAGCACCACCTTCTGTCTGCAGAAATACCAGGTCCCAGTGAAAGCAAAACTTGCTTCGCCACGTGGGAGCCTAATTGGGGCCTTAGGCAAATAATGTAAATCCCATTTTCTCCTTATTTGACAGCAGTGAATCAAAATTATTTTCAAATAGCCAAAACTGCATTTTAGGACAAATAAACTAATAATTACAATGAAGCACATATAAAGAAACATCACAGTTTCACTATAGTTCTGCTAGACCTGCTAAGCTCTTCCAGGTATATCCTTTTATCTATTCTCCCCACATGGAAATTCTCCAAAATAGGCTGCAAATGTCATGGTTTTTACAAAAAAGAAAGTGTGGGGCTTCCCTGGTGGCGCAGTGGTTGCGCGTCCGCCTGCCGATGCAGGGGAACCGCGTTCGCGCCCCGGTCTGGGAGGATCCCACATGCCGCGGAGCGGCTGGGCCCGTGAGCCATGGCCGCTGAGCCTGCGCGTCCGGAGCCTGTGCTCCGCGACGGGAGAGGCCACAACAGAGGGAGGCCCGCATACCACAAAAAAAAAAAAAAAAAAAAGAAAGAAAGTGTGAGCTCTAGACTGTTACAACTGGAATGATTTAGAGAACCATGTCTCAAATCTTGTAGTCGCCTCCATCTGCTGTTACAGTATGGGGAAAAAAAGAGATCTAGGGGTGTGAATAAAGTACAACCCCTTGAAGTATGTGTGCCTTCCAAACAAAAAGCTGTGTGAAGCACACATTGTTGATCTTTTCTGCGCTCTAGTTCAGGTAAGTGAAATAACTGAAGCCTTGCGCAATTAAAGAAATTATAAAGCCAAAGTTAATTTGCTACTAAATTCATAAAATTCATTTAGTAATGTCATGAATAACAATGTAAATAAATGTGGAGGAGGTCACAGCAGGAGTCTAAGTGGTCCTTGGATAATATCTGGGTAAGTCTATAAAACAGGGACATGGCTTCTCCAGGAGTCTGTCTTCAGGAGAGCTCTTGGAAGAACTCATTCAGGTACCATGATCCTAAACCAGTCCTTCATCCTAAACAAACGGCAGTAGGACAATTATGAAAACATGGCTTCCATCCTCAGATCTGCCTCGTAAAAACTGAGAAAGCTATGACACTAAAACTCTGTAACACGTTGGAACATGGGCAGACCTACCACTATAAAAAACATCACTTAAGAGGAGTGAGGTTTTCTATCCAAATTTACCACACACCACCATGCAATATTGAAATTCTAGAAATCCTGTTCATTATTGATGATGATGTCAGGCAAAGTATCTCCAGTGCTTGGAGAGAGAACTTTTGCAGAAGACAGTTTTGGTGAATCTATTTGAAAAACATCCTAGTAGGACTTCTGAAAATACATGGTACCCAAAATGGGCAGGAAGGATACATAAGGAGGAAGGATTTGCAGGAGATGGTGAGGCTCACTGTGAGTGAGAGAGAGACAGACAGACAGACAGACAGAATGCAATTGCAGTTATCATTGTTATCATAAGCCCTCCGTTTCCACTTGTGAGATTATAGAACCCAAGTGTGAACATGAGAAGGCTCAATTCTGGAAAAACAGGAGAAAAAGACACATATCATTGATATTTTATTTCTCAAAGGGCTGTATCCATCCTTTTTGAATTATCTCTACATAGTCAAAGTATTATAGAAAGTTATGAGTTAATTTAAGATGGATCCTTCAGGCAGAAATGGAATCTTTACCCTTAAAAAATTACGTACATTTCCTGTGAAGTCAACCAAAATTCACTGGCAAATTATACAACTCTCCATTTAGTTTTGGTTAGATAGGTAGACTGCGACATTATCAAGAGTTATTTTTTTCACTGCCTGGAGACATAGAAGGGAATAAATGATCAAGTTCCTTCCTATCTGTGATTCCGTTTGTTACATTGTTTAAAACTCTCTACAGAAAGAAGTTCCAATTAGAGCCAAAAGTTTCATGGCAAAACTCTGCCCAAGTCCCAAAGTCACTGATTCCCAAGGACTAAGCCACAGTGCCAGTATTCCTGTGTACACTATAGGAACCAAAATCGTGCCAAGTATAGAAATGTAGGTGTCCCAAATGTCATTTCAATGGCAAACAAGTGACTTTTCTTCCAGAATAGAACTGCTTACATAAATTTCAATCACTGCAATTCAATTTTTAAAAACCATTGGCTACAGGAACCCACTGATCAATGCAAAAATACAAGCAGAATAATAGGTTGCAATAAAAAGAATATAAATTAACCATCAGGTAGAAATATTCATGAGTTTTTCATAATTTACACTTTAATCTTTCACAGTCTGCATTAAAATCTCATTAAAAAGTTCTCAGAACCAATACTCATGGTACTATATTTTCTTAGTTTCCCTCTTATAAGTTATAACACTGTCAGCAAGTAAATTATCCTCCTTGTAAATAATACTTTAAGGATACCTGCTTTTCAAAGACTCTTTTAATGAGAGATGAGAATGTTATTTTAAGGGAGTATTCCTTAAGTTTCCCAAAGGGTAGACAATTTTCAAACTACCAGCAACATAAATTGCCACTTGGAGGGTATTTTTTATGGTTAATATCTGAACAAGTACCTTTCAGCACATTTGCCTATGTTGCAGACTTACTGGGAGTCTTTCACCAACACACAATGACTTTCTGAGACAGCACAGCCACACCCGTTCAGTTTATAAAAGCATCATCTGCTTTGTTAACCAGGCACTAGACAGGTATCTCTAGTGTCTCCCTTTGCCCTGTGTTCCCTGCCAATTTTAATCCAGGAGAAACAGGCCATTTCACATTGGGATTCAGCTTTTCATTCAAAGCGGCCGCCCCTTATTCTCCTTTGGATTTTAATCGTATTCTTAATGTGAAATAGTGTCAGGGAAAAATCATCCAGGACAGAAGGCAAATGCTTAACTGCTACTTTGCTTAACTGTACCACTGCTTTAGTCAGCTATTACAGAATTGGAAAGAAATTAGTATGTGAATTATTTCTGCTCAGAGCAGGACCCTAAAGATTAAGAATACTAAAGTTGGTTCTGAATAAATCCTTATGCTAGGTGTTATAAAACCAGCCCTTCTGTACCTCCCTCTTAAAATTAATCAAGATACTGATTAGAAAGCACTACAATAAGTGAGCAACATCAAGGAATCCATGAAAGGGAAGGACTCTGGTCCAAAAGAAACAAAATATTGGCCTTTCCTTTCCCCCATAATATCAGGGAATACTGATATTCTTTGCCTCTTCTAATACAATGATCTGTTTGTTGCTTTGTAAATTCCTAGATCAAGAGAGGGTAAAAAAACTCAAGGGTAAAAGCCTATCAAAATATATCCCATAATGTGATTGTTCCAGAAATATGCTGGCTTTTGAAACAAAAAGCCACAAATAAGAAGTTTTGTTACTACCTTATAAATAAATATAGAGATGATCACTGGCCAGACTGAAATCAGTATTTGCCAAATTTGATAATTATTTGAGTAACTTCTTTTTTAAAACTACAATATTACCTTCTACCATTAATAATCTTTTCTGTGTGTATAGCAAAAATACAACTGTACACCAACATTACAGTAACTCTAAAATCACCCTGCTCTTTTTCCCTATTTGCATTAATTTCAACTACATAAATACAGGAAGGATTCACCTCCCTTTAGGCTGGCACCTGTCTAAATATTACCTATGAATGAATAAACCATTCATTAAGAACAGAGGTATGCAAAACAAAACAAAACAAAACAAACAAACAAAAAAAACGAACAGATATGTATGTAATGTGGTGGGCAAAGTTTCATTTAAAAAAGAAATTATTAGAATTTAGTGATGCTAAAGAAACTAAAATCCAATGTTCCTTTCTAAATTCTTAAACGGACACATGCCAAATCTTTACATGTTACATATATTCCTTCCTACTTTACCAACTTTCTGCTCTATCAAGCAAATAAGTATTGAAAGTATTTATCATATTTCTTCCTTGGGTATTTGCTTAAGCAAATTATGAGCTGCCACTTTAAAATATCCTTCTGTTGTCATAAATTCTGAAGAATTCACTGTTCAGAATATCTACTAAGAAATTTTCCTTCTCTGTCATGAAGAAGGGTCTGAAGCAAAGACAGACGTGAATCATTTTAGAAGGTAAATAAGGGATTATTCATTTACAATGAGATTATCAAGAAAGGCAAGTCGTTTGAAGTAAACGGGAGCTCATTTTTTTTTTTAATTCAGGGGAGCTAAGAGCCTAAAAAATCATTATAGCTTATTTTACATTGGAGAATTGGGAGGTCAAGCCATTAACTCTGTGAATTTGTAGAGGTTTCCCAGAAGCTTACTCAAATCCACTCCTAGGCCAATGTTAAACTTATTCATCTTATTAGCATTATAACATAAATGACCATTTGCAAAATGAAGACTGATAAGGGCTTCTAAACACTGCTAGTGAAAGCTCAGGGTCACACTGAGAAATGATAAAATGATAAACAAGTGTCTACACCAGCACCAAACCAGGCAAAAGACAAGCCAGTCTTTTATCCTCCTATAAAAAACTAGTCTTATTTCTCTGTGTAAACTTGTTTTTATAATAATTACTAGAAATAAAAAGTAGTAGACTCTACAAGTAATAAAAAATAAATGAGTTGAAAAGAAAATAAAAACACCAAGTATTTTTATTAAATATTCTTAAAGTACTTACTAAGTAAGTTTTAAATTGTTTTATGTTGCTTGGCAACTAACAAAATAAATAAGTGATGGTGACTGATAGATTTTAAACAATACATTTCTTTACTTATTCCAGGCTAAATCTTAGCTGTATTTAATTCAAGGAACAAAAAGAGATGAAAACATTTAGCCATGACAACTCTTGGCATTCTTAACAATTTTGAAGCAAAACTCATAGTTTGTATGCATGTTCCATCTATGATTTTTCCTCCAAACATCCAATATTTAAGGAAAGATATTACTTTGCCAATGACTAAGAAATACCTAGAGAGAAAAATATACATCAAAAGCTCTATATACTACTTGGCAAACCACAGAATCCAAGAAGACTGTATTACCATAAAAAAGCAGAGCATTTATTCAAGACTTCAGATTAGAAATGCTGACAGATAATCATTTAGGTTGTATGGATTAAGCAGAGATATATGCAGAGAGGCCTAGATTCTGAATTTAGTTCTACTATTTACTCATGTGGTTGTAGTCAGGATTAGAGTAGGTAATATAGGTGAAGTACTTAGAGCCTATTGCTGCAAATAATAAGATTGTCTGGTATCCTATTCAACTACTTGACAATCAATAGATACTTACAGCATACTTTGTAGACAACACTGTGCTGGGTTCCATAGAGAAATCACAAAACTATATGACACAACTTCTGCCCTTAAGGGGCTTACAGAAAAGACAGGCAGTTAAGAAATATACAGCTAGGGACTTCTCTAGTGGTCCAGTGGTTAAGAATCTGCCTTCCAATGCAGGAGATGTGGGTTCGATCCCTGGTTGGGGAACTAAGATCTCACATGCCGTGGGCCCGCATGCCACAACTACTGAGCCTGTGTGCTCTGGAGCCCGCGGGTCGTAACTAGAGAGAAGCCCGGGTGCCACAGTGCGAGATCCCACGTGCTGCAATGAAGATCCTGCGTGCCACAACTAAGGCCCAATGCTGCCAAATATAAATAAATAAATATATTTTTTAAAAATTAAATTAAAAAATAATTAAATATATTTTAAAATATAAATAAATAAATATATTTTTAAAAGAAACATACGAAATAATGCCATTTGCAGTGACATGGATGGACCTAGAGATTGTCATACTGAGTGAAGAAAGTCAGAGAAAGGCAAATATCATATGACATCACTTATATGTGGAATCTAAAAATATGGTACAAATGAACCAATTTACAAAACAGAAATTGAGTCACAGATGTAGAAAAGAAACTTATGGTTACTAAGGCGGGAAAGGGGGGAAGGATAAATTGGGAGTTTGGGATTGACATATACACACTACTATATATAAAATAGATAACTAATAAGGACCTACTGTATAGCACAGGGAACTTTATTAAATACTCTGTAATGACCTATATGGGAATAGAATCTTAAAAGGAGTGGATATATGCATATGTGGATATATGCATATATAACTGACTCACTTTGCGGTACAGCAGAAACTAACACAATATTGTAAATCAACTATACTCCAATTTTTAAAATAAATAAAAAAAGAAACATAGAGCTAAATTATGCTTTGAGTAGAAAAAAATTTTGTAGTTCAGATTAAACAGTGATCAAAGAAACCAGGAAAAGAATCATAACATCAGAAAATGTTCTAACTGGAAGAAATCTTAGAATTATCATTTGAAACATCCTCCAAAGTGGAATCCTTCTTAGGTCATCTCTTATTTCCTAATTGATAAAGATCTCTAGCTTTTTTTTTAAGTCAAAATCTTCCTTTTTGGTACTCCCAGTACTAGATCCAGTTTTGTCTTCAGGGAAGTCTTCAAAATTTAGATATTTTGATGTTCAGAGATTTTCTGAAGAATAAAGTTTAAAATAAGTACACTAACAAAAATGATTAGGAAAATTAAGAAAACTATTGTATTCTTTCTATCAACAGATATGTTTCAACATTATTTTATGTTGTGTTAAGAAATTTGTCATCTATATGTCATCCTCTAAGTCTGAAGTTAATTCTTCTCTAATTATTTGGCTTGATGCCATCCTGAGAAGCACTTACTAGGAACCTATGACTAACACAGATTCATTCACCGATTCATTTATTCAACAGATATGTATGAACACTTCTATGTGCTAAGCAGTATTATAAACCCTGGGGATGGAACAGTGAATATAACAGATAAAATACTGTCGTTGTCAATTTATCCCTCAGAAATCATGTTAACAACCACAAGAGTGATTTCACTTACCTTCTATTTGTTTGACTCTCTTCCCAATATGTGAAGAAGTAGGGGGAAAAAAAATCCATTCCTAAATAAATCAGAAGACCTCACAGAGTACACGTACAGACTGCCTTGCTAATAGTGAATTCCTGAAGCCTTTGAGGGAATAAAGTAATTTGTATTCTACTTCCAAATTCATGAAGAGTCTAGAGTGTCAAGGAAAGTTGTGCTCTTTGAAGATGATCTAAGTAAAGATATACAGTTCAGCCAAATGTGCTCAGATTACTACAAACTCTTTTCTCTTACCAATTCCTAAAAATGAGGATATCATTTGCTTTGACACGTGCTTTTTCTTACAGTGACATGTCTTAAAGAATTGATCTTGGCCAAGTAAGAAAAATGCTAAACCCTTTGTTTTTTGCTTATGTCCACCACGGAAAGTATCCTGTCTGCTGTCATTAAAACTGCTGGGCTAATAGTAAAGACTAAACAGTTTGTTTCAAACAGATCTGTATAAATAATTGAGAGTTCTGAATGCTTAGCCACTTTTTCAAATCACACAAAATCCTTGAAACTTTACAACTGATGTACATCAAAACAACCAAACCCGGAGCTTTTCATCAAGTAAATCAGGCTGAGAATTTTGACATTTCTGCAATGTATTATTTTTTGGCTATTAGTGTAATTGAAAATTGCTCCTAGAGACACAGGTTTGTCCCATATGAGTCACAAAAAAAGTTCAAAGAAATACCATATGAACTAGTTTCTGCACTGAACCGATGAAATTACAGCAATGTACAAAGAGGAAGCACCCTACTTATCCTCTTGTGCAAATTCTGATACTGTTTTCCTAGTTGGGAGGAAAAAGAAAGATCCTTTATTTATTTACACTGTTCCTAGCACAGCTTTGCCCTTTAGTTCTTTCCAATCCGTTTCATGATAATTTGGTCATCAACCATATCATTAGGTCAACCATCCAGCATACGAAAACACTATTTTACCATTGTGTGAAGAAGCAGCATGTAAACTATATAAGTGGAGAGCCCAGAATTTATCTCCACAGAATAGAGAAGAGGAATATAGATTATGTTCACATTTCTTCAGATTATTTTCATTCTACTCCCCAATGACTCTTCTTCCTAGTCTAGGTCTGTGTCTGCTTAATTACTCATCTTATACTCTGTGTATAAGTTTAATTTACTCCTATTAACAGTACCAAACATTCCCCTTTTCCTCCAGGAATCTAAGTACATAATTTTTTCCCACTCATTGTTATAAAGTAGTCCCCTGGCTTCTCATTCATTAAAGCTTCTCTATAACCTTGTAAGTTTTCCTAGCCAAGGAAATCACTCAAAAATGTTTCTTCATCTATAAATAGGAACACAATTCCTAGGTCATAGAGTTGTTAGAAGAATCACATTGAATAGGATATGTAAAACGTTAACACTATGCTATGCCAGGCTCCTGGCAAAAAAAGGAGCTCCTATGTTTATTCTGTTACTTACCTTTTCTTATTTTCCTGCCGTGTACAACCCACGTCATCCTTTCCCATCACTTAAATGCTCATGTGTTGTTCTGCTTTCAATAGATCCATTCTGATTCATTATTCTGCTGCTCATTTATTGCTTATAAATTTATGGTTATATCTGTCCATCATAATTAACATCTATGTGAGATTTTTCTAAACAATAACATCAGTACAGAGATTCACAATACAAATTTAATACTCTTATCAGAAAGTACTTACTCCTTCCTTTACACTGCCATATCTCTTTTTGTAATTATAAGTATAGTGCTTGTTAGCATCTGCATCATGTATGTGCATGTGCTTATGTGTATCTATTACATATATATGCATAAACGTGTGTGGGTGTGGGTGTGTGTATAGAGAGAGAGAAAGAGACAGAGAGAAAGACACACAGGTAAAAAGGGAGAGACAGAATATTCACTTTTGAAAATAAAAGTAAAACTCTGTTTAACATTATGGCAGCAGTGAGACCTGACAGGGTATATTACACATGGCAGCATATATTTTAAAATGTTTGCTGAATTAAATTTAAGAAAGACAGGATTTGCAAGTCACAAAAGATTAGGATGCCACTGAAGTGGTGAGTCACAGTGCTTCTTAGAAATATAAAAATTTTGTAACATTTATCCAAGTGGCAATTCCATTCTCGTTCCTTGAATCTCAACATAGTCTTCATACAACTTGCACTGGTTCCTAACTCCTGTGCTGCATGGTCCCAGTAGATGACCTCTCTTTGCCATGACTATACATATACCCCTAAGAGGCAAAAAGAGATTACTTGTTTCCTTCTGTTTCTTTTTAATCACCCATAGTGTCTAGGGCTTGAACAATTGGACACTCAATAAAAGTTATTAATCGTCACATTCACTTAACTGAGGTCCCTCATATTCCTAGGATCTTGAAGAGTTCTGCCTATGAAAACTCATAGGACCAATACCTACAGGGATATGGCAGGGGTGTGGGCAGGGGGTGGGGGGAGGGGAGGAAGGGGGGCACAGTTCTACTTTGCCAGTGGCCAAGTACTGCTGTCAAATTTTCCAGGAGGAAAACATTTTGGTTGTGTTAATAAAATCATATTAATTATTATGTTAAATCACTTAGAGATACCTGTCCAAGTCAGTTTTATTGCTATCACAGAAAATTGCTTGTGACGTCACATGACAAATATTTCCCTAAAATGAATTGAGAATATAAAGTCGTATTCTTTCCTTATCCCCATAACATACATTCATGTTGCCAAAGTGTCAGACTTCATAACAGCCCATTTGCAATAATTCTGCCCATGCATAAGTTAGTGTTATATTTAACAACTATCCGTGTTTTGAAGTGCCCCCTTCCTAACCACATTTGTCATTTCTTGGCATCTCTAACCATCTTTTGGCATCAAATAGACCCAGCAGAGGATTACCAGTCACCAGTAATTCACCGAGAGCAAAGTAAAGAGCTTTAGCACTATAGAGACTAAAGGACAGATCTCCTCTGCACAGGAGAAAAAAAATCAACCATGGATCACATAAAGAAAGCCCAGCCTAATCTAGCCTTTAGCACGGTTTGAATTGTGGTTTGTTTCTGAAAAAAAAAAAAAACAAACAAAAACAAAACTCTAATTAAAATAAATAATATAGGACATACAAGTTTATTAAAAATGCAATGATTTATTTAATAATTCAGTTTTATATTATAGGCCAATTACTGGAGAGTCACAAAGAGAAAAAATAAGAAACAGGTAAGGGGGATATGTAGGTTTTTTAAAAAGGCATTGAGAAAAAGAAAAGAGACTCAGGGGAGTATTGATACAAACAAAATGTTTTCATAGAACTGTTTTATTTTGTAGTTTGTAGGAAAATTCTTCCCAAAGCTTTTAGAACTTTTTGTGTCCTTGACAGGAAGAAAAAGGAAATTCCAACCGTTGGCACATGATCCATTGGTACAAGAAACAATGTGCCATATTCAGAAACTGAATGTTGAAAAGGCAAACTATTTTAGCATTTCAATAGGGCTAATCGCATTATTAAGTTATAATGGCAAATGCTAACACTTGATTAAAGCAGCAATAAGTTAATTATTATGCTTATGATAATATATCAATCAGGACAAGGACTAGAATGCAGTTGGAGAGAGTACAAAATTGATTAAAAGTGCTGTCAAGAGTTACTAAAAATTAAAAGCAAAGGAAATCCAATTAGAAGAATAAGTAACAGTAGAAGCAAACTTAACCATTAACATTTAATCTAAATCCTACAAGGTCCTACAACAAAGAAAAGTTAAAAATAGGATGCATAGTTGGGCAGAAATGATTTTTAATCTCTTTCAGGGTTTGTATCCTGGGAATAGGAAGTAAGAATTACCAAGAAGAAGGCAATGCTAAAGCAGGAAAGCTTAGACACATTTATCGTGTTTTGCATAAAAGGGTCACTCCATTGAAACCACCACTGAACAGGAGTCTCACTTTTCTATGACCCTATCTGGCCAATAGGTGCTCCTCTGAGGAGATTCTTCAAAACTGACATTAAATCAACCAAATTTTAAAGATAATATATTGACATGATGGTTAGGACTGTGATGAAAAGTCATTAGAAGGAACAGTATGAGAACAAGATCATGAGAATCAGAAATTATAGGCAGAGGAGGCACATTTCAGGCAAGGCATGCATCCACTTCTCCTATCTGCAGAGTTCCTCCCATTCACTTTTTTTTTTAAATTTTATTGAAGTATAGTTGATTTACAGTGCCGTTCCCATTCACTTTTATTTTGCTGCGCTAAGAAACTTGTAGAGAATGAAAACGAAAAACATGGAAGATATTTAGAAGGCAATTTGGGTTGTATTAACTTAAATAGTAACTTATACCATGTGAGAGCACTTTGTTAATTTACAATTATATACATTTAATCATGCTGTCTAGAGAGAACCTTTAACTTTAAAGTAAAACTTTAAACTTAAGATTGATATAAATTTAACACACAGTCCTCAGAGTCTGTTCTCAAAGTTAGAAGTCCAAAATATCTGATACAATTCTTTTGTTTTCTAACTGTAATCATCAACTGCAATCAAACAATAGCAAAGATTAAAACAAAACAAAAAAGTGTGTTTGTATTTATGAATGTCAGGACTGTAAATTAATGCATTTAACTATTTATACATTTCAGGCATTCTGCATTACAGTGTTTTCATAAGTGTTTCTAGTTAAAACATTCTGATTAAAAATTGGGGAAGAAATGTTCTGATCTAATTTTAATGCTTTAGCTGGAAATCAGTTGTCTCTATACATGAATTCAACCATTGCATCTCTCTGTTAGCTGGTTGAACACTCCAGAAGAGGTCATATCTTCTGAAATTATTAAGAAATAATAACATAAGCCTTGTGTTTTCCTAAATATTCTCCAAAGTACTCTATCATACTTCACTATGTACATATATGTTGATAATGATGACCTTGTTACCATTGATACACATTTTATAATAATTTTACTTATAAAAATTTAATAATTTTCTATAAGAAGTATAATTTATGTCTCATGTAAAATATTCTAGAATATGGCCCTGAAAAAATTATATAATTAATTTAAATATCACCTTATCCTCTCAACAGATGGCCTCAACAGAAACCTCAGCTTGACTAAACTGTAGGCAGGTTGTTTTCTGATTCTGGACCACTGACCTCCCTTTGCTTAGAGCATTTACTTTAGAAAGCTTGCAATCATAAATTCTTTCTCTGCCCCTTTGAGATGTAAATAGTCTCCCAGATTTTAGCCAGTTTTACAACCCCAGAACGTCTTTCTCAAGAACCTGAGAGCCGTTCCTTTGAAATATAATCATCTAGAAAGACAGTGCCTTTATCTCCCAGTCAGTCTCTGAGGGATAAGTGACACTTAGCAATCCTGTAAGTGGCATTTAGCAACCACAGATAACATAATCATACTGACCAATCTCCCCTCTAACTTCCCCCAGTACTTCTCCACTAGCTTATACCGGTGCTTAAAAATTCTTCCTGCTTTTTGTTTCAGTGAACTTGAGGTCAATCTCTCTCCCCTATTACAATAGGCTGGAATAGTCTTTTTTGCCTGCTTAACTTATCTAATTGAACTTCTCTTTGAGACATTATACCCTGTATCATCTCAGTGGAGGAACACATTCTCTAAAAGAAGATATTTTAACAGAATTCTCCAGAGTAATACTTTGATGTGCCATTTTTTTTATTAGGATGATGAAAGACAGAAGAAGAAACGATATGGAAACAAGACTGTGATACATAAAGAAGGGCTTTAAGTATGCTCATTCCCACACTGGCTCTAACCATAGCCATAGCCCGGCCTCACCCTCACATGCTGACATCCCCTGATGTTAGAATCTGACTACACCTCTGTGAACAGCAAGGATTACATACTACTTACAGGCAGAATCCAGCTAAGAGTCATGTTTGCATATGAATTTGAATGTCACAGAGTTCACCATTACCCATATATCTTACACAATTTCATTTGTTTACATTACCTTCTTGAGTTCGTTTGCTATATTAAGGCTTTTAATATATAGCACCTTTTAAAAATTGAGTCAATCTTTTAGTGAAACCATATTTTTTCCTGAAATGGAAATGACTTCAATATTTAATAGTTTCAGGCTTATATGCTTTTTCTTTTTGAAAATGTAGAGGTTTTTTTCCCCTTATAAAAGTAACTTCAGACTTTTGGTTTAAGGTGGTGGACTGAGCACATGCATTGTTTACCAGCCCCACCAAAATCTTGTTGAAACAGAACTGAAAAGTTACATAAAAGAATAAATCATAAAAGCACTGAAAACAGCAGAGGGAAAGAGAAGATTAGTAGACTGCAGACTCTGAAGGATGTTTAGAAAAGATAAACAAAGTGCATTAAATAAATTGGAGATGGAGATCTGAAATTTAGAACATGTACTGTAGGTGACTACAAAATATATAGTAGACATTCTTTCTGGTTGAGCCTTGGAAAATTTCTAAGTTTGTAGTTACCAAAGAACAGTGAGCGAGTGTGAGACATGGGGAAGTCAACAGATTAATCTGTTCAAGAACATCCTGAGGGATAACTATGCCAGTTAGTTCCTGTTATCTCACCAACATCAATAATCATAATCAACAAAAGTATCTCTCTTAAGATATCTCTAAAGAAACTGAGCAATCTGCATAAGGTCTCTGATGAAAGATGTTTATTTCATCCCAGAACCCCCAAGTCCCACAAAAATAATACTGGTAACATTGACTACCAGAGTTCATTTAACTAGTGGCTATGCATGCTATTTTGAATTATTTTGTATTGAATACAGTTCTTCAGAGAATATCATTGTATAGACTTGTGTATGTTATTTGAGATTAGATTATAATTACTTTAACAAGTTCATAAAAGTTCATTGGAATTGGAAATAAATTCTATGTCTAGATTAATTTGGAAAGCATTGACATATTTACAAATGGAGGATTTGGAAGTGACAATGACTCATATATTGATTTGTAAGAACTCCAACCCCTTAAATTAAAGAGCATTGATGACAGAGGGGAAAGAATGACTGTTGGTAACTAGATATGTTATTACAACAATTGTTTGAGTGGGAAACAACAAAGCCATATAGTAGGAGAAAATAACACCAGAGTAGAGCAGAGCTCCAACTGACAAATGTCTGCTAAAAATTAGAATTATGAGTTGCGTACATCTGCTCTCTGAAAATATAATTTTCCCAGCCCTAAGGTGGAGAGAAGACAGAACCGGGGCAATAAAACCAACTTCTTATTTAACAAATACTGAGTGAAGAACAATCTTGTCTTAAATGAAAGTGAATAAAGAAAAAAATCATAAAACCAATAAAATTTGTTTATACATTGTGAAAAAATTCAGAAAAGGGAAAGAAAAAGAACTGTAAAAAGTCAGAAAAAGAATTGTCTTCTAAATTGTATTTGGCTCAGGATCTAAAAAACAATAGCAGAAAACTGCTAACAATAGTTTATGTCATGGCTTTTCTGAGAAGGCAACAGGATGGAATGGAATATTGACAGAATGAGAAGAAAATTAGGTAGATGGAATAAGAAAGGATACAAATAAACCAAAAAATTAAAATCTACTTTAGAGGCTACAAAGTTCAGAGAATATGAAGACCCATATTAGGGATTCAATAAATATGAGTTAAATTATTCAAAGGCTAAAAAAATAAATCTGTGAGTTGTAAACTTGTGCTTTCTTGAAATATAAAACCAAGTAGATAAAAATAATGTAGAGAAACTGATAGATAAGGAGACTAGAGAATAGAAATCCTATCTACAAGCAGATAAATTTCCTTAAGAAGAGACAAAAACAAATGACACTGGAAGAAATAGTCAAAGACACTTTAAAAAAGATGTTTCCCAGAGAAAAAAGAACTGGATCTGATCATTCTAAAACTTCAGCATATTCAAAGCAAAAAATTATGTAAAGAGACATATTTTTACACATTTTGTAATGTGTTAATGACAAGAGTAAGGTCCTACCATCAGACAGCTGGGGTAAAAATGACAACCAAGTTACTTACCAAAAAAAAAAAAAAAAAAAATAGAGCGAGTAACATTAGACAAAAATGTTCATAAAAATCAATGTTTATAAAATTGAAACCTCACAAATGTACACTGTCAGGAGAATGGCTAAATCTTAGTATATTCATAAAATATAATAATAATAAGCTATAAAAGTAAATGATTCACAACTAAAGAATGTGGTTGAAATTTTGATATTAAGTAATACAAGGAATACTCATTTTTATACAGCTAAAGAAACACAATAAACATGACATTGATTAAGCATACCTGCACTGGATAAAGCTACTTTTAAATATCAAGGGAATAATAGACATAAGAAAGAGGTATTATTAATACTGAAGGGATGATACTGTTAAGAAGTGGAATGGCATAGGGAAGAACACATGGGTAGCTGCATGTCATCGATAATATTGTATTTCTTGCGTTGCATGGTGAATTCACTGATATTATTTATACTATTCTTTATAATTTACATATAAATTACATATATTCTTTTTTTTTTTGCGGTACGCGGGCCTCTCACCGTTGTGGCCTCTTCCGTTGCGGAGCACAGGCTCCGGACGCACAGGCTCAGCGGCCATGACTCACTGGGCCCAGCTGCTCCGCGGCATGTGGTATCTTCCCGGACTGGGGCACGAACCCGTGTCCCCTGCATCGGCAGTCGGACTCTCAACCACTGCGCCACCAGGGAAGCCCCATATATTCTTTTATGCATCAAATATCATAATAAAAAAGCAAAGAGAAGAGACTTTCACTTCCAGCAAGATGAAATAATGACTGGTTTAACTCTCCTATCTAAACTAAACTACTGAAAATCAATTAAAATACAAAATCATTGTTTTCCAGTATACTAGGTATCGGTCAATAATAAAAAGTAATTTCTAAGATATAGAAAACAAATGCAGACATCCACAAGCAAAGATAAATCTAGAGACAAATCTTATACCCTTCACAAAAATTAATTCAAAATTGATCATAAACCTAAATGTAAAATGCAAAACTTCTAGAAGATAAAATAGAAGGAAACCTAGGTGACCTTGGGTTTGGTGACACTTGGGTTTTAGATACAACACCAAAGAACTGATCCATGAAAGACATAATAGGTAAGCCAGACTTTGTTAAAATTAAAAACTTCTGCTCTGTGGAAGACACTATCAAAAAATTAGAATACCAGCCACATACTGTGAGAAAAACTTGCAAGAGACACATCTGATGAAGGGCTGTTATCAAAAACATACTAAGAACTCAGAATTAAGAAAATGAACAACCCAGTTAAAAAATGACCCATAGACGTTAACAGACACCTCACCTAAGAAAATATAAACATGGCAAGTAAGCATACGAAAAGATACTCCACCTCCTATGTCATTAGGGAAATGCAAAATAAAGCAACAATGAGATACCACTAACCATCTATTACAGTGGCCAAAATCTGGAACACTAATATTACCAAATGCTGGCAAGCATGTGGAGCAACAGGAACTTTCACACATTGCTGGTAAGAATGCAAAATAGTATAGCCGCTTTGGAAGACTTCAGTTTCTTACAAATCTAAACATACTCTTAATATGCAATCTAGCAATTGTGCCCCTTGGTATTGACCCAAAAGAGTTGAAAACCTATGTTCACACAAAAACCTGCACATGAATGTTTATAGAAGTTTTATTCATAATTGCCAAAACTTGGAAGCAACCAAGATGTCCTTCAGTAGGTGAATGGATAAGTAAATGGTGGTACATACAGACAGTGGAATATTATTCAGTGCTAAAAAGATATGAGCTATCGAGCCATGAAAAGACATGGAGGACACTTAAATGCATATTATTAAATGAAACAAAGCAATCTGAAAGGGCTAGGTTCTACATGATTCCAACTAGATTACATTCTGGAAAAGTCAAACAATGAAGACCATGAAAAGATCAGTGAATGCCAGTAGTTGGGGAGGGGAAGGATGAATAGGCAAAACAAAGAGGATTTTTAGGATAGTGAAAATAATCTGTATGATATTATACTGATAGCTATATATCATTATACATTTGTCTAAACCCATAGAATGTACAGCCCCAAAAGTGAACCATAAAGTAAACTATGAACTTTGAGTGATTAGAACATCCCAATGTAGGCTCATCCTTGGTAACAAATGTACCATTTTGGTAAATAATATTGATAATGGGGTTATGGGTGGCTATGCACGTATCGAGGCAAGGGATATATAGGAAATCTCTATACTTCCCTCTCAATTTGTTGTGAACCTAAAACTGCTCTGAAAAACTTAATTTTTGGAAAAGAAAAAGAGAGAGAGAGAAAGAAAGAAGAAATAAAGATACAAGAAAGGCTTGTATCTAAAAAATAAAAATAATACCTCAAATGCAATCATAAGAGAACGAATAGCAAAATTTTTTAATGAGCGAAGATTTGAAAAGGCACTTGACCAAAAAAGCACATGAAAAGAAACCCCAAATCATTAATCATTAGGGAAAAGCACTTTAAAACCACATTGAGATATCACTATACACCTATTAAAAGTGCTAAAAATCAATAAGACTAACCATACCAGTTATCGTTCAGAATGTAGAGGAACTAAAACCCTCATGTATTGCTTTAGTAATATAAAATGCTACAAACACTTTGGAAAACAGTTTGGTGGTTTTTTTACAAATTTAATATATACCTATATATTATCCAGCCACTCCACTTCTAGGAATTTACTCAAGAGAAATGAAAGCATATGTCCCATACAAAGATTATACGCAAATATTCACAGGAGCCTTATATGTAATGCCCACAAACTAGAACAACCCAAATGTCCATTAACAAATGAATGAATAAGTACAATTTAGAATATCCATGCAATGTAATACTACTCAGCAATAGAAGAATAAGCTATAGATACAAGCAACAATATTGATGAATATTACAATTCATGACTTGATGAATCTCAGACTGCTGCGTGAAAGAAGACAGGCCAAATGAAAAGAGTACATATTGTATAATTCCATTAATATAAAATTCTTTAAGAAGCAAACAAATCTAGTGGTAGAGGAAGATCAGTGGTTGCCTAAAGAAAGAAAAGGGTAAGTGGCAGGGAAGAGCAAGATGAGAGGGTTACAAAGGAACAGGAAGCAACTTTAGAAGGTGATGGATATGTTCATTATCTTGAATGTAGTGATTGTTTCACAAGTATATGTATGTGTGTGTGTATGTTTAAACTTAAGAAAATTACATAGTTAATACATATGCAGTTAATAGTATGTCAATTTTACCTCAAACTGTTTAAAAAATAAGATAAATGAATACCCATTCATGATAAAATCTCTCAACACACTGTGAATAGAGAAGAATTGCATCAACTTGATAAATCACAAAAAGACCCTACAGCTAACATCTTACTTAAGAGAAAAAGACTGAATTCTTTCCCACAATATCTGGGAAAAGGTAAGACTGTCCACTTTTATTATTTGTATTCAATACAGTTGTGGGAGTTCTAGCTATTGAATAGGCAAGATAAAGAAATAAAAAGCATACAGATTGGAAAGGAAGAAATGAACTATCCCATTTGTAGATGATATGATTGTCTACTGTGAAATCCCCAAGGAGTCTGTAAGAGTCTCCTAGAACTAATAAGTGAGTTAGCAAAGTAGGATACACAAAAATCAATCACATTTCTATATACTAACAATGAACCTGTGGAGATCAAAGTTAAAAACACAATGTCATTTACAAGCACCCCAAGGAAAATTAAATACTTAGGCATAAACTCAACAGAACAAGTGTAGGATTTGCATGTTGTTAATCACAAGATGCTGATGTAAAAAAGATCAGAGAAGACCTAAATAAATGGAAAGACATATCCATGATCATGGATTGGAAGACTCAACATAGTCTTTTCAATAAATGGTGCTGGAACAAATGGATATCTATAGGCAATTGATGAAACTTGACCTAAACTCAAAATGAATGATGGACTTAGTGTAAAATGTAAAACTATAAAAAACTTTTTAAATAAGAAAATCTTTGATATCTAGGGCTAGACAAAGAATTCTTAGACTTGATAGCAAAAGCACAATCAATAAAATGATAATTTGACAAAAATGAATATCATCAAAATGAAAACTTTTATTCTGCCAAAGTCCATATCAAATAGATAAAGATACAAATTATAGACTTGGGGAAGATATTTGCAAACCACATATCTGACAAAGGACTAGTATCTAGAATATATAAAGAATTCTCAAAACTCAACAGTAATAAAACAAACAATCCAATTACAAAATAGCAAAATATGCAAACAGACATTTCAACAAAGAGAATATACAGATGGCAAGTTAGCACACGAAAAAATGTTCAATAAGATTAGCCTTTAGAGAAATGTAAATTAAACCATAATGAGATGTCACTACTTAACTTCAAAATAACTAAAATGAAAAATAGCGACAACATCAAAAGCTGACAAGGATACAGAGAAACTGGATCACTCATATATTGCTGGTAGGAATGAAAAATGGTATAGATGCTGTAAAATAACTTGCAAATTTCTTGTAAAACTAACTGTGCAATTTTCATGAAACCCAGCAATTGCACTCTTGGACATTTATAACAGACATTCAAACTAATGTTCACACAAAAATCTATGCAAGGATCATCATAGAAGCTTTATTCATAATAGCTCAAAACTAGAAACAACCCAGATGTCCTTCAACAGGTGAATGGTTAAACTGTGGTCCATCCATACCATGGAAAATGATCATCAGTAAAAGGGAACAAACCTTTGATACACTCAACATCCTCAAGGAATCTCCAGAGAATGATGCTGAGTAAAAAAAGAGCCACACCAAAAAGTTTACATGCTATATGATTCCATTTATATAACCTTCTTGAATTGATGAAATGATAGAAATGGACATGAGCTGAATGGTTCCCGGGTGGGGGCAGAAGGAGGTAGAAATGGCTACAAAAGGGTAACAGGAAAGATCCTTATGGTGATGAAAGTATTCTGTACTTAACTGTATCTATGTCAACATCCTTGTTGTAATGTTATACTATCTTTTCGTAAGATGTTATGGTGAGAGAAAACGGTAAAACATACAGGGTATCTTTCTGTCTTATTTTTCACAACTGCTTGTGAATCTATAATATCTCAAAATATAAAGTTTAATTTTAAAAATAAAGGGAAAATGTCTAGGTTCTGCATATTTCATACTAAGCAAAGTTATTTTTCAAGTGTGAAAAAAACAAGAACAGAGCTGTAAAAATACACTATTTTAAAAAATACTTGAAGATATTATCAAACAAAAAAAATGAAGTAAAATTAAGTCTCAAGGATAGGATATATAGGATATTTTTTAAGTGATTAGCTCTGAAACCAAGGAAACAAAGACATACATCTGAAGAAATGCTGCACAGCTGGCTACAAAATTGATGTGCAAATATAACAAGTTACCTTTACAAGGAAGGAATATAAATGAAAATAACATTTTAATAGAAGTAATCTATATTTAAATACCAAATGTTCTTTTAAAAACAAAATATTAAGGATCAGGCAATTTAATGGCTTCTGTTCCACATTTAATTCTAAAAGTAAGATAAATAGTTGCTCTACAAATCTGTGGTGTTAAATAACAATTTTTGAATATAAGATTTTTCTTTCATCACTTTCTCACAATTTCTCTATTATTCACTACAGATTTTCTCAAAACGAAAGCAAGATCAGATAAAAATCATAATTACCTATTAAATTTTATATAAAGTTACATGTATCTGTGTTTACTTCATTAAGTACCTACCTAAAGTTAAAATAAGTGTTTGCAATATTAAGTTTAACTTCTGCATCTAATTATTAAACACAAGCTCATCCAAGTGAAGCTCAATAAAGCTTCATCATCCATAAACAGTATTTATGGTTTGACACTATGTGCCATTGTTTGGATCTGATCTTTGTTTATGGTTTTGCATTAGGTGCCATATAAAAAGTGATGCATATCCTAGGTGACAGAGTGCCATGATGAACACATAAAAACAGCAAGCAATTTCTCAGTTCTCCATTTCAATGTTCATTTAAATTAAAGTGACTAAACATACGCTGTAATCCTACATAAAATTATGTGACTTTGACACTTATTAAAAGTTCATAATGAATATCACAATAAAAATGCTTAGATCTTAGGCCCTAGGCATCTGAATAACACATCCAAAGCAGAACTGTAGAAATTGTCTTTACTCAGGGAGAGAGACAGAGAGACAGAGAAAGACTAAAAAAATTCAATCTAAATGTATTTTATTTGGATACTAAGGTAAACATTAAAATGATGCTCTGAGATAAAGCCTAAAATCCACAATTCTATCACCTGTATTATCCATCTAATTGTCTCAGCCATTCATCATGTTTTGGTTAAGGTCCCTTAGTTTGTATCATCACCTTTCTTTACATTCTTAACATTCACAGCCAGAATAATATTTTCTTACAGCAAAGTTTCCGTGATTAATTCTAAGACCTGAAAGTAAGCCTATGAACTGACCTAAACAAAATCTTGCTCTTATCTATTTTCTACTATACATTTTTTATCCTACCTTTATTTAAAAGCTGTACTTAGAGACATTATACTATATCCCACAGTGTTTCCTTAGCAACTTCTGCAGTGCCCCTGAGCTACAGATTTTAATTCCGCCACATGATGTATTTCTTTGAAGTGTAACATGTCTAAAGCTTAAGCTTTTGTATATACAAAATTCAGCACATTTTCAAGTTTTCCTATAGGTAATTATAATAGCATCTGTTAATAGCTGTAGATAGAAGTAAGATAAGCTCAAAAAACAGACAATGAATAGCATGATTTCATAAGAATAACTAAATTATGGTTCTTTTAAATTTAACATCTAAATCCTCTTATAAAGATCCACTATGTTGGATCCACATTTAAATCTTGTTTCTGTGCTTGGTCCAGAAGAAGAAATACTGTCATCTGAATAGCTTGAAATGCATCTCTCTCATAGATAGCTTAAGGATATTACTTTCTGAGCCCCTTAATCCTGAACAACATGAAAGTTTTTGTATCTAAACTGAGTCCAAGTGCTTTTAAGCTTTAATGTGTACAATTATATAACAGCGATTTTGCATCATTTTTTAATTTAATTTCTATCCATTGCATTTCAAAAGGAAAACAAAAAATGCAAGAAATTTTCCCGTCATATTATCAATTAACCATTCTATTTATGTTAATCTTATCACCCATTTTCTCCATAAAAACAAAAGAACAGATGTTTAATCACAGTAGGTGATGAAAAGGAGTAACTAACAAAGCAATAATGTGTGTATGTTGACGGCACCTATTGCTAATAGTGAGCTTATTCATTCTGTATACACAAAATCACTATCAGTCCTGTATAGGAGACACAGAGTGATGACATGTAAAGAGCATGGACTGAACAGGTTGAAAAGGTTGGTTCAAAACCCAAGGTTCGGTTTTTGCAACCCTTCCTTTTGGTAGATTACTTACTTTCTCTTTACTTATGGCCTTGGCTCTATAACTGAATAAAATGCATCTACTTTAAAAGACTTTGAGGGAGAGGAAATAGGCAGTCTACCTGAAAAAAAATTCAAATTATAGTAAAGATGATCAAAATGTTGGAAATAGAATGGAGAAAAAACAAGAAACATTTAACAAGGACCTAGAAGAACTAAAGAGCAAACAAACAATGATGAACAAAACAATAAATGAAATTGAAAAGTCTCTGGAAGGAAGCAATAGCAGAATAACTGAGGCAGAAGAACGGATAAGTGACCTGGAAGATAAAATAGTGGAAGTAACTACCGCAGACCAGAATAAAGAAAAAAGAATGAAAAGAATAGAGGATAGTCTCAGAGACCTCTGGGACAACTTTAAATGCACAAACATTTAAATTACAGGGGTCCCAAAAGAAGAAGAGAAAAAGAAAGGGACTGAGAAAATATTTGAATAGATTATAGTTGAAAACTTCCCTAATATGGGAAAGGAAATAATCAAGTCCAGGAAGTGCAGAGAGTCCCATACAGGATAAACCCAAGGAGAAACATGCCAAGACACATATTAATCAAACTATCAAAAACTAAATACAGAGAAAAAATATTAAAAGCAGCAAGGGAAAAACAACGAATAACATACAAGGGAATCTCCGTAAGGTTAACAGCTGACCTTTCCGCAGAAACTCTGCAAGCCAGAAGGGAGTGGCAGAACATATTTAAAGTGATGAAAGGGAAAAAACTACAACCAAGATTACTCTACCTAGCAAGGATCTCATTCAGATTCAACAGAGAAATTAAAACCTTTACAGACAAGCAAAAGCTAAGAGAACTCAGCACTACCAATCCAGCTTTACAACAAATGCTAAAGGATGTTCTCTAGGCAGGAATCACAAGAGAAGGAAAAGACCTACAACAACAAACCCAAAACAATTAAGAAAATGGTAAAAGGAACATACATATCAATAACTACCTTAAATGTAAATGGATTAAATGCTCCAACCAAAAGACATAGACTGGCTGAATGGATACAAAAACAAGACCGGTATATATCCTACCTAGAAGAGAACCACTTCAGACCTAGGGACACATACAGACTGAAAGTGAGGGGATAGAAAAAGATATTCCATGCAAGTGGAAATCAAAAGAAAGCTGAAGCAGAATTTTTCATATCAGACAACATAGACCTTAAAATAAAGATTATTACAAGAGACAAAGAAGGACACTACATAATGATAGAGGGATCAATCCAAGAAGAAGATATAACAATTGTAAATATTTATGCACCTAACATAGAAGCACCTCAATACATAAGACAAATGCTAACAGCCATAAAAGGGGAAATCGAGAGTAACACAATCATAGTAGGGCACTTTAATACCCACTGTCACAAATGGACAGATCATCCAAAATGAAAATAAATAAGGAAACACAAGCTTTAAATGATACATTAAACAAGATGGACTTAATTGATATTTATAGGACTTTCCATCCAAAAACAAGAGAATACACGTTCTTCTCAAGTGCTCATGGAACATTCTCCAAGATACATCATATCTTGGGTCACAAATCAAGCCTTGGCAAACTTAAGAAAATTGAAATCGTATCAAGTATCTTTTCTGACCACAACGCTATGAGACTAGATATCAATTACAGAAAAGATCTGTAAAAATTACAAACATATGGAGGCTCAACAATACACTACTTAATAACCAAGAGATCACTGCAGAAATCAAAGAGGAAAACGAAAAATACCTAGAAACAAATGACAATGAAAACACGACTACCTCAAACCTATGGGATGCAGCAAAAGCAGTTCTAAGAGGGAAGTTTATAGCAATACAATCCTACCTTAAGAAACAAGAAACATCTCAAATAAACAACCTAACTTTACACCTAAAGCAATTAGAGAAAGAAGAACAAAAAAACTCCAAAGTTAGCAGAAGGAAAGAAATCATAAAGATCAGATCAGAAATAAATGAAAAAAAATGAAGGAAACATTAGCAAAGATCAGTAAAACCAAAAGCTGGTTCTTTGAGAAGATAAACAAAATTGATAAACCATTAGTCAGACATATCAAGAAAAAAAGGGAGAGGACTCAAACTAATAGAATTAGAAATGAAAAAGGAGAAGTAACAACTGACACTGCAGAAATACAAAGGATCATGAGAGATTACTATAAGCAACTCTATGTCAATAAAATGGACAACCTGGAAGAAATGGACAAATTCTTAGAAATGCACAACCTTCCGAGACTGACCCAGGAAGAAATAGAAAATATGAACAGACCAATCACAAGCACTGAAATTGAAACTGTGAGTAACAATCTTCCAACAAAAAAAAGCCCAGGAACAGATGGCTTCACAGGCGAATTCTATCGAACACTTAGAGAAGCGCTAACACCTATCCTTCTCAAACTCTTCCAAACTATAGCAGAGGGAGGAACACTCCCAAACTCATTCTACGAGGCCACCATCATCCTGATACCAAAACCAGAAAAAGATGTCACAAAGAGAGAAAACTACAGGCCAATATCACTGATGGACATTGATGCAAAAATCCTCAACGAAATACTAGCAAACAGAATCCAACAGAACATTAAAAGGATCTTAAACCATGATCAAGTGGGGTTTATCCCAGGAATGCAAGGATTCTTCAATATACCCAAATCAATCAATGTGATACACCATATTAACAAACTGAAGGAGAAAAACCATATGATCATCTCAGTAGATGCAGAGAAAGCAATCACAAGCACTGAAATTGAAACTGTGAGTAACAATCTTCCAACAAAAAAAAGCCCAGGAACAGATGGCTTCACAGGCGAATTCTATCGAACACTTAGAGAAGCGCTAACACCTATCCTTCTCAAACTCTTCCAAACTATAGCAGAGGGAGGAACACTCCCAAACTCATTCTACGAGGCCACCATCATCCTGATACCAAAACCAGAAAAAGATGTCACAAAGAGAGAAAACTACAGGCCAATATCACTGATGGACATTGATGCAAAAATCCTCAACGAAATACTAGCAAACAGAATCCAACAGAACATTAAAAGGATCTTAAACCATGATCAAGTGGGGTTTATCCCAGGAATGCAAGGATTCTTCAATATACCCAAATCAATCAATGTGATACACCATATTAACAAACTGAAGTAGAAAAACCATATGATCATCTCAGTAGATGCAGAGAAAGCTTTCGACAAAATTCAACAGCGATTTATGATAAAAACCCTCCAGAAAGTAGAGGGAACTTTCCTCAACATAATAAAGGCCATATATGAAAAACTCGCAGCCAACATCGTTCTCAATGGTGAAAAACTGAAACCATTTTCACTAAGATCAGGAACAAGACAAGGTTGCCCACTCTCACCACTATTATTCAACATAGTTTTGGAAGTTTTAGCCACAGCAATCAGAGAAGAAAAAGAGATAAAAGGAATCCAAATCGGAAAAGAAGAAGTAAAGCTGTCACTGTTTGCAGATGACATGATACTACACATAGAGAATCCTCAAGATGCTACCAGAAAACTACTAGAGCTAATCAATGATTTGGTTAAGTGGAAGGATACAAAATTAATGCACAGAAATCTCTAGCATTCCTATACACTAATGATGAAAAATCTGAAAGTGAAATTAAGAAAACACTGCCATTTACTATTGCAACAAAAAATATAATATCTAGGGATAAACCTACCTAAGGAGACAAAAGACCTGTATGCAGAAAATTGTAAGATACTGATGAAAGAAATTAAAGATGATACAAATAGAGGGAGAGATATACCATGTTATTGGATTGGAAGAATCAACATTGTGAAAATGACTCTACTACCCAAAGCAATCTACAGATTCAATGCAATCCCTATCAAACTACCACTGGCATTTTCTACAGAACTAGAACAAAAAATTTCACAATTTGTATGGAAACACAAAAGATCCCAAATAGCCAAAGCAATCTTGAAAAAGAAAAACGGAGCTGGAGGAATTAGGCTCTATGACTTCAGACTATACTACAAAGCTACAGTAATCTAGACAATATGGTACTGGCACAAAAAACAGAAATATAGATCAATGGAACAGGATAGAAAGCCCAGGGATAAACCCATGCACATATGGTCACCTTATCTTTGATGAGGGAGGCAAAAATATACAGTGGAGAAAAGACAGCCTCTTCAATAAGTGGTGCTGGGAAAATGGACAGTTACATGTAAAAGTATGAAATTAGAACACTCCCTAACACCATACACAAAAATAAACTCAAAATAGATTAAAGACCTAAATGTAAGGCCAGACACTATCAAACTCTTAGAGGAAAACATAGGCAGAGCACTCTATGACATAAATTACAGCAAGATCCTTTTTGACCCAGCTCCTAGAGAAATAGAAATAAAAACAAAAATAAACAAATGGGACCTAATGAAACTTAAAAGCTTTTGCACAGCCAAGGAAACCATAAACAAGACAAAAAGACAACCCTTAAAGTGGGAGAAAATATATGCAAATGAAGCAACTGACAAAGGATTAATCTCCAAAATTTACTAGCAGCTCATGCAACTCACTGTCAAAAAATCAAACAACCCAATCCAAATATGGGCAGAAGGCCTAAAGAGACATTTCTCCAAAGAATATATGCAGATTGCCAGCAAACACATGAAAGGATACTCAACATCACTAATCATTAGAGAAATGCAAATCAGAACAACAATGAGGTATCACCTCACACCAGTTAGAATGGCCATGGTCAAAAAATCTACAAACAATAAATAATGGAGTGGGTGTGGAGAAAAGGGAACCATCTTGCACTGTTGGTGGGAATGTAAATTGATACAGCCACTATGGAGAATATTATGGAGGTTCCTTAAAAAACTAAAAATAGAACTACCATATGACCCAGCAATCCCACTATTGAGTATATACCTGAGAAAACCATAATTCAAAAGGAGTCATGTACCACAATGTTCGTTGCAGCTCTATTTACAATAGCCAGGACATGGAAGCAACCTAAGTGTCCATCAACAGATGAATGGATAAAGAAGATGTGGCACATATATACAATGGAATATTACTCAGCCATAAAAAGAAATGAAACTGAGTTATTTGTAATGAGGTGGATAGACCTGGAGTCTGTCATACAGAGTGAAGTAAGTCAGAAGGAGAAAAACAAATACCGTATGCTAACACATATATATGGAATCTAAGAAAAAAAAATGTCATGAAGAGATTAGTGGTAGGACAGGAATAAAACACAGACCTACTAGAGCATGGACTTGAGGACATGGGGAGGGGGAAGGGTAAGCTGTGACGAAGTGAGAGAGTGGCAGGGACATATATGCACTACCAAATGTAAATTAGATAGCTAGTGGGAAGCTGCCGCATAGCACAGGGAGATCACCTCTGTGCTTTGTGACCACGAGAGGGGTGGGATAGGGACGGTGGGAGGGAGGGAGA
>NC_041232.1:43896270-43912582 GCF_002837175.3 Physeter macrocephalus
GTATATGTATAGCTGATTCTCTTTGTTATACAGCAGAAACTAACACACCATTGTAAAGCAATTATACTCCAATAAAGATGTTAGAAAAAACAAGAAGACTTTGAGGGCAGTGTTTTGCTTTTTAATTGAAGATTTTTTTTTTTACATATTATGTCTGAAGAACAAGCATTGACTAGGACTCAAGAAAGGTGGATTCATCTAACCTGAAGAAGCCTGTATCCTTTGCATATTTATCGACTAGGCATTGGCAGTTATTGCTGAGGCTGTACTTCAAGATTGGACTATGCTACATGAGCAGACTTGGAAAGAGTGGGGACTTGGATGCATTTTCATGGGTGGTTCCAGTAGAGCTGATGGTGACCCATCCTGATTTCAGAGGCATAACAACACAAAGGATGGAAGATTGTTTTGAAAATTAAATGAGACAATGTAATTTTCATAAGCAGAGATGTTCATAACACATAATAAGCATTTGGAATAAATATTAATTATCCTTTGTTTTGTCCATTTAATTTTCAAATAACACCTTTTGGAAAATAATAGTGTAAATATAAATAATAAATAGTGTAGTATAAAATTAGGAAATAATATAACATTTTCTAAGTGTTGCCATATGTTATATACACGTTTACATAGATGGAAATGTAGATTCTAAGTAGACAATCAGATCATTATTAGTGGATGTTTACTCAGTTCCAAGTCCTGTGCAGAAAGTTTTAAGTTAATCTTCAAATAGTTTTATGAGATGGATACTATTATTGTTCTACTTTGCAAATGAATAAATTGATTTGCAGAATAAGTTACATGGGTAGGAAAGGTGAGGCCAGGCAGGACTAAAGTGTCCAACTTCAGAGCCCACTTACAGCAGATGTCAGTAATAAACCACAATAATTGCACCAAATACATGTTTAAAAATATAAGTTTAATAAGGATTAGACACATGTCACTCTTTAACATATAAATTTAAATTTATTTCAAAATCCTCTGCCTTATTACACAACTACCTTAAGGTTCAGGAAATAATTTTTAAAAATATTGCAAAACTTCAAATCCTCTTTGTTCTCACAGATTTTTAATCAGAATTTTCAGATCTTTGTCAGGAACTATACTGATATAATCACAGACTACAAATATGAAAAAAAGTTTCTGCTTAAAAAAAACTATCAAATGCCTGCTATAAATCCCACCCCCAAACATAAACACTGTCTTTTTAAAAATCTGTGCACTGGGTTCTCGAAAAGATTAGATATCTATCAGGAAAGACAGCCTGTCTTAGAAGTCAACCCCAAACTATCTAACTCTGTAGGAGATAGAGATTTGCCTGGAGAGGGAAGCAAAATATTGCCATGAATCTTCTCCCTTACAGTAGTTCTGAAGCTTTTAATTTTCAGCATTGCTGGTCTCCAGGTACGTGCCCTTGATTTACAGTTAACAGAAATTGAACCAACTCCATGCAGAGTTCTCAGTATTAGTGTGTAACACTATTTTCAACAGTGTCTTCCTTCTTTCTCCTCCTTCCTCTTCCCCTCTTCCTAAATTTGTATTCATTTCTCTTGCTTTATTCTCTTTAAAAATTTTTACATTATTTATTTATTGCATGAATATCTCAAACATATTCCAGACAAACTAAGAAATGCATATATGTCTGAGTTTTTTGTTTAATTACGCTTTTTCTTCTTCTTCCACCATCACTTCCTAAACCTTATAAGTAAACTGATCAGATCTTCTCTGGGAAATGATTCAGCAAGGATAATACATGCAAACAACTGCCAAGAATAGCCTCTATCTTCCCACCCTCTCCTTTGTTTCTTCTTCATTTTTTATTCATCATTCTAGTTTCTCTTATATCAATTTTCCTGTGTGTTATCTCCTTGGGGTACTTGGCTTTCATAGCGTTTAAATACTGATGCTCAGATTTTCCAGGAATCAGGCTTACAGAGTCTCTCAAGAAATTTGGTGGCCTTATTTGAGTTTGTATATACCATAAAATGCATTTATTTTCTCTCTTTTATTTTAAGGCAACTGTATGGATTTTGTGAAATGTGTCATATATATTTGTAGATAATTGTGTAAATATGTTTAATTAATACATTAGCAACCAAAAATAGTAGTAAGAACGATTATCTTTTGGAGCGTCATTCTAACCTCCAACAAAAAACTTAGATAATAAATCTGTTGGGAAATCTGATACCTACCATGATACTAAATTTACATAGTGTGAAAGACGATGTTATTCAAAGACAGGGTCAACATCAAATTAGGAAATAGCTGCTAGACATGAAGAGCCCAAAGTGTCATAAAATAAGTATTTCTTAATATCAATTATAAGCTCTAGAGAAAAACATGTAAATAAAATGTGTTCCTTGACTTCTCAATCTCCTACTAAATGCAGGGATGAAATATCCTCAGCCTCAGCCTCCCATTGTAAACCCAGGACCTGCTTCTGTGCCTTGCTGTCCCTGCAGTTCTACTTCCCGGTGGGTAATGGAGCTGCACTGGTGATTTCCAGAGCACTGTAACCCACTCGCAAGTCTTCTCTGCAGGTTTAGTCAGCTTTTGTGTCTTTGCCTCCGTTTTGTCTCCTAAGGCTGGTCCTGGTTGTTCCAAAGAAACCAGTGCTTCCCCATCTCTCCTTAGCAGGCAGTTCTGTGTTCAGCAACTGGTCCATACATCTCCTGCAATAAAGTCCAGCTCTTACAAGAAATGGCCAAAACCCATCAAGAGGATGGGGAGTGATCCAGAAGTGGTCCAGCCTGTATATATCCCCTCTTCTTTTTTTTTTTTTTAGCATCTTTATTGGAGTATAGTTGCTTTACAATGGTGTGTTAGTTTCTGCTTTACAACAGAGTGAATCAGTTATACATATACATATGTTCCCATATCTCTTCCCTCTTGCATCTCCCTCCCTCCCACCCTCCCTATCCCACCCCTCTAGGTGGTCACAAACCACCGAGCTGATCTCCCTGTTCCGTGCAGCTGCTTCCCACTAGATATGCACCCTACGTCTGGTAGTGTGTATATGTCCATGCCACTCTCTCAGTTCGTCAGAGTTCACCCTTCCCCCTCCTCATATCCTCAAGTCCACGCTCTAGTAGGTCTGTGTTTTATTCCCATCCTACCCCTAGTCTCTTCATGACATTTTTTTTTCTTAGATCCCATATATATGTGTTAGCATACGGTATTTGTTTTTCTCTTTCTGACTTACTTCACTCTGTATGACAGATTCCAGGTCCATCCACCTCACTACAAATAACTCAATTTCGTTTCTTTTTATGGCTGAGTAATATTCCATTGTATACATGTGCCACATCTTCTTTATCCATTCATCTGTTGATGGACACTTAGGTTGCTTCCATGTCCTGGCTATTGTAAATAGAGCTGCAATGAACATTTTGGTACATGACTCTTTTTGAATTATGGTTTTCTCAGTGTATATGCCCAGTAGTGAAATTGCTGGGTCATATGGCAGTTCTATTTGTAGTTTTTAAGGAAGCTCCATACTGTTCTCCATAGTGGCTGTATCAATTTACATTCCCACCAACAGTGCAAGAGGGTTCCCTTTTCTCCACACCCTCTCCAGCATTTATTGTTTCTAGATTTTTTGATGATGGCCATTCTGACCGGTGTGGTGCTTACCCCATCCCCCTGATCCTGCCCAGATCACTGTACCTTACTCCTCCTCCTATGGCATTGCCTCACTTGGCCCTGTGGTAGGTACAATGTGACCAGAATCATGAATCATGAGTCAACTAGAGTTGATGCTCAAATGTTGTACATTGGCTTATATAGCTAGAAGAAAACTCCTCTTCTTTCCAGAGCTCAAACAATTTTACATTTGCAAAACATACAAATTCTTAGGTAAATGCATGTTAAAACCACATATTAGCAGAATGCTCAATTGTGTATACATTGGCAATAAATGTTTTAATGTTTATCACTAAGATTTTGGCTAAATGTCAATTGTACGCTTTTACATGCCTAAACATTCTTTCTAAAATTAATTTCCCAAGGAAGTAATTTGGAGTTAATTGCATGGTAAGTGAAGTTTAGTGTTTTTAGTGTTGTATACTTAAGAAACCTCAAGCCATTTTCTCCCTTGGATCAATAGATATTTGACATATAATAGCTGCATTTTGTAATCTAATTAAAAGATTATTTGACATACTTATAGCTTTGACACATTGAGTCAAGACTTCCTGACAGAGAGCACTGATGTTGAATGTTTATTTTCTTAGGAAATACTTACTTATTACACTGAGGACTTGTCTCATAATGAAATACCTCATGTATAACATTAGCAGTCATTGGTATCAAAAAGTACTGAATAATTTCTAGATTGCTTAATACCATCCATATGACAAAAACTGTATCATATGGAAAACCAGGAGAATCAATAATTTCAATTAAATCTCAAGATTAAAAACCCTTCTGAGGAAAAAAGATAACCAAAATATTGCCTTATGATTGTAATTTAAGTCACTTCCAGTTCTTCAAGTTAGTACTTGATTTTGTATAGCCAAATTTTATGACCTTTTTTTCATTTAAACATAATTCTTATGAGGCAATTTACCGCTTCCACTTGGAATAATAGTTATGTTATCCCCAGGTTCATCATAATGATGAGTGTTTTATTTATATATTTATATTTTTTATAAAATACAAATTTTCACAGTATACTTTCCACTTATGATACAGATGATATTGATCTAGTTTTATCAGTGAATGAAATCAAGGTTCAAATGTCTTGCCTTAGGTCACATAGCTAATAAGAGTTAGAGCTGGGACAGGAATAAAATCTGTTTTCAATGCACATATTCTCGAAATCACACACCCTCTTGTTGTGCCCTCAAGGGAAGCTTAGCAGCAATATGGGGATGGAAGACCAATAGAAAATGTGCTCATCTAGGGTGATTGACACTTCCATGTGCTTCATTCCTTGTGCATATTTTGAGATTGTTTTGGAGGGTTCTGAACTAAATCTTAAAGCCAGTCACAGAGATCACAGATAGATGAACATGACTTTACAAATCTTGTTCTTGACTTTGGGAATATATTTTTTCCTCGCTATCCATGTATTCCTATCAATTATCAAATTCCTTCATTTATAATAATAAGAGTAGTTATATTTACTATTTATTCACTCATTTATTCATTTAACAACTATTATTGAGAACTTACCATGTGTCAGGAACTTCTCCAACAACTTGAGGTGCAGCAATGATTAAAAGAAGAGCACAATAGCAATTTACTTTAAATTATCTCAATCTTTCAAGTGGCTACCATGATTCTGGTGAGAAAACTCAAGCTTAGTGTTGTTACTCACTGAAGGACTCAAAACTTTTAAGTATCAGAGAGAGAATTTAAATCCAAATAGCTGTCACCTAAAACAATGCTTTCCCTTTTTCTTGCTCCGTGACTTCATATCCATTCCATTGTCACAAACCATATTTGGCGTTTGCCACCTCACAATTTAATTGCTACATCAGTTTCCTATCCGACTGTTTAGCCTCTAGCATCTTTCTATTCAAATTGATTTTATATACCATAGTCAGACCAACTTTTTAACACATCAGTTCCATCATTTCAATCATCCACTCAAAAATGTCAGTACTCACCATTCTCTTTTCCAGTAGGTGAAGCCCAAACTGCTTATTCAAGTATCCCAGGTTCTGTGTATTTAGTTCAATCATACTTGTCTAAACGTATTTCCCTCACTATTTCTCCTTACAACCCAGGCATCTACCCCTCCCCTTGTAAGATCCCTGTCATTCAACCACATCATACCCATCCTGACTTCTAGTCTATATTAGCTTGTTTCTCCTACCTTATGTCCTTCCACTTAGTTTCAGTTATACCCATCTTGGCTTCTAGTCTACATTAGCTTGTTTCTCCTACCTCAAGGGTCCTTCTCCTCAACTGCAGTTCTCCATGTCTTACTTCAAGTTCAGCTGAAGTCTCAGTTCATTTGCTTCGCTTTTTCCATCCTTTCTAGTACAGGGTAGTCTCCCTTTTCTAAAATCTTAATGCACTTTATCAATCCATTTGATTGTGTTCCAGCAACATAATTACTCAACTGCTTTCTGCATCTATTTCTTATGTTAGTAACTAGATTGTAATTCCTGGAAATCAGAAACCATGTCTTAACATTCCTTTTCAACTTCTCCTCAGTAGTACAATGTACACGCTTAATAAATACTATTAATTTAATGTATTAATATAGTAACTGTACTTAATATACTATTAATTAATATATTTCTCATTAAAATCTGCAATTACAGACTGACTATAATTTGGACAGACTTTCTGTTTGTATGCTAGTATTGTATTTGATTGAAAATACAATCTTGCTAGTATTGTAGTTGATTGAAAAAGTATAAGGCATCATCATTTTACCTATATCTTTAACTGTTTTTTATCCCATTAACTTACAATTATTTTCACTGTTACCACATTTTTCATGTTTTCCATTGCAATACCTTTTATATTGACTCTTCCTTCTACATTTGCATAGTTACCAATATATTATAGTCCCTCATCATTTTATTTCAGAATTATTTTTTGGCTCTCTATGAAACGATTGTTTACTTCATTAACAAAATAAAGAATGAATAAGAACAAAAAAAAGACTTCCCAAGTTCAAGCAATTAAGAAATATGAAGGCATAGTACTACAAGAACTTACAGTCTGTTTATTAAAAAACAGGCAAATAAATAATTACAATACTTGTATGATAAAATATATATAGAAAAAACACCAAGCAAAACTGGGTAGTGGGAAAAGAAAGGTGGACAAGAGAAAGAAAACAGAGAAAAGTGTAAGAAATGGTTTCCTGGAGAAGAGGTGCTCAGGCTGGGTCTGGAGGGCTTACTAAGCTAACACTAGGAAGATAGGAAGGTGTAATGAAAGAATTCTGAGCAGAAATAATAGTGAAAATATTCTTCCATTGTATTTATACTTCTTTCCGTAGAATACCCAAGATTGCACAGGTCATTACTAAGTTTTTTAGGGTCCTGGCAGGACATAGCACACTCAGAGAGGGTGATTGACTATTACAGGGTTATGGGCAGGGTTAAGGGAAACTAACAGGGAATAGTGAATACCAGGACTAGCAACAGGGGAAGCTGTTACAACCCTTGGGCTTAAAGGAACAATGGGAGGGAATAGTTACCTGAACCTGGAGCAAATCAGCTCTGAAAGGCTCTGAAAGGAGCCATGGCCTTTGCCACAGAGATGCTACCAATCTGTTGGCACTCAAGCATGGAAGGAGCCAGGCAATAAAAATCTTAACCTTAATTTCTTCCCAACCTCTGATCTCCCAATAATGTCTCTCATGGCTACAGGCAAATGGAAACCCGCAAGTAAGCATTGCTGTTCATAACTCTGCTTAGTGGAGCACAGAATAGAGAGGAGATCTGAAGGGATAAACAGAAAATACCCAGTACAGTTCTTTAATTTCCCACAGCACTGAGAAAAGCAGGCTGTATCATTTTAAATATTTTACAAAGCACTTGAGGTTAGCAGCAAAGAAAATTACCCTTAGAATCTTTCACAACTGGCTCTTAGAAACAGTGTTCCCAGAGCTGAAAAATGTTGGCCATCCTCAGGGGTTGCCTATATACTTGTTTCTCTACCTCAGGCAGGGTTCTCCTCCTGCCTTGCTTCCTCCTTGCTTTCCTGCAACAGAGGTACGCTGTATTTCCCCTGTACCCAGGACAGTTCCAAGCTCACCTAGACTCTCCAGAGTCCAGACCTAACAAAGGAAAACTGGTGGTCCCAAGGCTAATTGACTTGCCTCGGGACTTGCCTCTTTCCACTATGACTGAAATTAGAATGTACATTTACTTTAGTAGACCCCTCACCTTCTACCTATGACTTTAACCTATGGCCCTGGGAGAATAATAATATACAGTTGAAGTAGCCCAGTATCTGTACAAGGGGTGCAATAGCAGAGGGGTGATTTTTATCACATTTCACCCTTCTGAATTATCAAAAGAAAGGACAAATCTTTCCTCTTACATTTCTCAATATTTGGATTATTTAACTTTAAATGACTACAGATGTCCTTGTCAACACTACAGTCCTGCTAGAGCCTCACAAAGACAGAGAGTTGGGGTTTCTCCCTAAAAATAAGATAAAGAACATAACTCATATCCTTCCTGCAGTTTGTAAGTCTCACTTCCAGGCTCTTCCAAGCTGCATCTTTAAAAAAAATATATGTATCTCCAAAAAACAAGCAACAATTTGCAATCACACTATAATTAAAATCTATTTTGAACAAGATACTTTTCTCAAGAGGAAACATAACATAGAGATGCAATTCTGCTTACAACACAAAAATATTATACATTGCTACCCAGGGTAATTTAACTACTTAGAGTCGCAACTTCTCACATATCTCAACTTCTGCTTGTGTTGGGGGTCCCCAAGACCACCCTCAGGTCTGACGACACACTAGGCTTCACAGAACTCAGAAAAGCTGTTTTACTCAAGGTTAGAGTTTGTTAAACAAAAAGATGCAGATTGAAATCAGCAAAAGGAAAAGGAATACAGTGTAGAGTCCAGAAGCCAGACTCAAGATTCCAGTTGCCTTCTCTTGGTGGAGTCACACGGACAGAACTTAATTCTCCCAGCACCATGTATGACAAGACATTCAAAGTGCTACTCACCAGGGAAACTCATCAAGCCTTGGGTCCCGGTTCTTTTAATTGGGGAATTGGGGCTCAGTCACACAGACATGGAACATCTGCATGACTGACCTTGGCTATTCAGTCTCCAGCACCCCCAGAAGTCAAACTGATACAGCACAGCCTTGGACCCCAGGCAAAGAAAACAGGCATTCACCATAAATCACATTGTCAGCATAAACTATCTGGCCCAAGGTGCCAGCTATACAAAGCTACTCTTATTAGACCGGATATTCCAAGTGCTCTGAGGTTAACTCCCAGGAGCCGGAAAAGGGCCATCTGAAGACCTTTGAAATATGCAGAGTTTGGACAACCTAGGCATGCTGAGTTAACCCTGTAATTCACACTGCTTATGGACTTTTAAATATATCTTTGCTTAAGGAAACAGTCCTTTGCTTTGGTCTGCCATTGCAAAAACCGTTAGCAAGAAAAGTGTGTTCAGAGCTCTGCTTCTAAGATAGAAAACTGCTAGTAGCTTTAAAATAAGAATGTTTCAGGTATCTCTTAACCCCAAGCCCAACTTCTTATGATTTCAAAACTCTCAACGCCAAATTTTAGCTGTAGCTCTAACTTAAAGTACCTTGCACTTCCCTTTTCCTCAGTCATTGTTAAAAGAAGAAAACATCCACCATCCAGCATTATACGGCTAGAAATAAATGTTTAGATGTAGGAAAATAGCAAATTAAAGTGAATTCTCTTTTTGCAGGGTGCTCTACAGATTCTTGCCATTTTAGCTTTTAGGAACTGAACTCTTGTCAAGTCTCAGTTTGAACCCAGCAAGTCAAGTACATTCTCTTACAGAAATCATGTAATAATATCATACCAAGGTAACAGTGGGAACTCGGTGACACTCAAAAGAGGGAGCAATTCATAAAATGAAAATAAAAGTCAACACTATTAATATTAAAAATAGATTATCTTACATTGGTAGTAAGTCAATGTATTGATATTAATTCTTTACTTCTGTTTTATAAGCATTTTTTGATAAATGTTATTTTCTTTCCTACATTTATTATATTTGACACACATTGATTTCTATTGAAACATTTCTGAAATATTCATCTTTCAGACAAATCATATTGAACTAAATTGTTCTATGAAAAAGATAGTATTTTTATAATCCAGTCTTTTGAATTGTGTTCTACTGCCCTTAATGGGTCTGAAATGAAAAAGGTAAGATAGAATATAATCAAAATAAATGAGAGGGCCTTTAAAGAATGCCCACTCTTACACCTTCTATTTGGTGGCCCTGTAACAGAACATGCTGTTGTATTGTAGTTTAAAGACAAAACTATAAACACATATAAGCCCTTGGGTGAAGGTGACATATATAACAAGTGCTTCGACTACCAGGTTTTCCATCCACTGCTAGAACTGGAAATTAGCCAATAAAAGTATAAATTCAATTGCATTATTTTGAAGCAATTAAACTTGCCTGACCACTTTGGCTGTGATAGAAAAAGAGCATTTGCTGTGACAGGATTAGATCAGTGAGAGGAAAGATAGTACAGCATGAGGTAAAATACTGATTTAAATTTTGCCTCAAGGTCTAGAGAGACTTGCTTTCATTTACTAGAAATAAGCAAAACACAAGAAGGTTTAGTGTTGCATAGGAACAGTTATCAATCAAGATCTCTACCTAATGTCAATAGACCTTAGGGGAAAGTTAAATGACTTGTATGCAACACAAGGCTTACTGAACATCAGAAGAAAACCACAGCATGATGGCGAAAATCATATTTCATTTTTATTGAGCCATTTATTGTAAATCATAAAATAACAGCAAAGATTAAACGGGGAAAATGTCTGTTGTTTGAAAAGTATTTATCTTTCTCCTTTCAAGAATGCATAAGATGTATAGATTTATTCTGCCAGTCTGAGCTCAAAAAAAAAAAAAGCTGGTGGTCAAGTGTTTTGTGTTGGATTTCTTGGCCTAAGTTATGAAGAAATTAATTTGACAATTTATTTTTAATGATGAATTGCTCTCCTGTGTGTCTTTGTGCTTGGGTGATCAAAACATCTCTACAGGGAACCCTCTTGCACTGTTGGTGGGAATGTCAATTGATACAGCCAGTATGGAGCTTCCTTAAAAAACTACAAATAGAACTACCATACGACCCAGCAATCTCACTACTGGGCATATACCCTGAGAAAACCATAATTCAAAAAGAGTCATGTACCACAATGTCTGTTGCAACTGTATTTACAATAGCCAGGACATGGAAGCAACCTAAATGTCCATCAACAGATGAATGGATAAGGAAGATGTGGCACATATATACAATGGAATATTACTCAGCCTTAAAAAGAAATGAAATTGAGTTATGTGTAGTGAGGTGGTTGGACGTAGAGTCTGTCATACAGAGTGAAGTCAGAAAGAGAAAAACAAATACTGTATGCTAACACATAGATGTGGAATCTAAAAAAAAAAAAAAAAAAAAAAAAAGGTTCTAATGAACCTAGTGGCCGAATAGGAATAAAGATGCAGAAGTAGAGAATGGAGTTGAGGACACTGGGAGGGGGAAGGGTAAGCTGGGACTAAGTGAGAGAGTGGCATGGACATATATACACTACCAAATGTAAAATAGCTAGCGGGAAGCAGCCGCATAGCACAGGGAGATCAGCTCGGTGCTTTGTGACCACCTAGAGGGGTGGGTTAAGGAAGCTGGGAGGGAGACGCAAGAGGGAGGAGATATGGGGATATATGTATATGTATAGCTGATTCACTTTGTTATACAGCAGAAACTAACACACCATTGTAAAGCAATTATACTCCAATAAAGGTGTTAAAAAATAAAAATAAACTAAAATAGCTTTGACCCAAAAAAACAAAAACTCTACAGATTGAACAGAGCATGATTTCCTTTTCAGAGCTTCCTATATGATAACTATTTGAAAAAGGGTTTTTAACTCTCAGTGCTTTAGCCGATACAATGTTTAGCAAAATCGTTTGATTAGTTATTCATCCCAGCATTATAGCTGTCTCCTCCTCTGCAAAACAACTTTATTCTCTAGGTCACTAATAACTTCATAATCACAGTATTGGCACTAAGCAAAATTGACCCTCCTGAAATGTCTCTTTCCTTCTCTGAGCTTCTGTGTGGCTATTTTTGTCAAGCATCTCCCCTTACCTAACAGATCCATTTTTACCTCTTATCCTCCTCTTTCCCTCAACACTCCATAAAATAGGGTTCTCCCCACATTCCAGCCCTCCACTTCTGTACTCTTTCTTCTTGAAATTATTTCTCTTAGTAATATGGTAACTTTCATTGTATAGGAATGACCCCCAACTTGATGTCTATCCCATCCCCCTCCTTCATGTCCCAGTGTTCTGTCTCCCAGTGCCTGATCGATATTTGTCAATTGATGATCCACTGGAACCTCTAACTAGCTAAATCACACACATACAAAAAGCATTAACCTTCCTTGGTCCAGTTCCCTTTCCCTTTATTCCTTCATTCAGCATATAATATTTGAATAACTACCATGTTCTGGCTTTCGTCTAGATCAGGTATCAACACACTTTTCCTATAAAATCAGGCAGTCAATACTTTAGGCTTTGCAGGCTATATCTTTGTTGAGACTATTTGAGTCTGCTATTGTAGCACAGAAGCAAGCGTGTACAACGTGAGCATGTTTGAGTTAGGATAAAACTACTTGCGCATCTGAAATTTAAATTTCATATAATTTTAATATGTCATGAAATATTACTCTTGATTTTTTGTCAATGATTCTTAGTTCATAGGCCATAGGTAAACCAGTGGCAGACTGGATTAGACCCATGGGCCACAGTTTACCAACTCCTGTGGTAGATACTAAGAGATTCAGCAATGAACAAGCAAGACACGCTTCTTGCCGTCAATGATCTAAAATTTTAAAAGAACTTCCCCTGCGTCTGCTAATAGTGACATTCTCCTCTGTTCACACAGCAACCTGTGTCAAGTTTATGCCTTATTATTTACTATAACGCACTCAAACAACAAGTGCTTTGATTCCTCTTTATCTCAGGGCTTCACATTATCAGACAAAGCAAGTGTATACTGGGAAAAAAAGAATCTTCTAGATATTAATCTCAGTTGTGTATCACTTCAAATTCTCTCAATAACAATATACAAATGTTTGTATTTATAAATAGTTGAAGATATTTTGTATTTCCAAATTTAATCTTATTTTTTTCTCTTGGCATTTTCTATATAGCTATTATTTTTTAAAGGTTTTTTTAAAAACAGTTGTATTGAGGTATAACAGAAATATAATAAGTTATAGATATTTAAAGTGTACAATATATTTTTACTTATGTATTAGTTTTTTAATAACAACTTTACTGAGATGTAATTCGCCTATCACAAGAGTCACCCTTTTAAAGCAAACAATTCAGTGGTGTTTAGTATATTCAGAATCGTGCAACCATCACCACAATCTGATGCCACAATTAGATCACCACAAGAAGAAAGCCCATACCCTTAGCAATCACTCCCTATTCCCCACTCCTCTCCACCCCTAGCAAACACCAATTTACTTTCTGTCTCTATGAATTTGTCTTTTCTGGGTGTTTCATACAAATGAAATCGTATAATATATGCCCTTTTGTGTGTGGCTTTTCTCACTTAGGAGAGCGTTTTCAAGGTTCATCCTCACTGTAGCAGGTATCAGTATTTCATTCTTTTTCATGCTGAATAATATTCCATTGTATGATATGCCACCTTTCGTTTTGTTATTCAACAGCGATGGACATTTGGGTTGTTTCCACTTTTTGGCTATTATGAAGAGTGTTACTATGCACATTCATGTATGAGATTTTTTACATGTAGACATATGTTTTCACTTCTCTTGGACCTACCCCTAGGAGTGGAATTGCTGGGTTATGTGATTAACTCAGTATTTAACATTTGCAGAAATGCAGCTGCACCACTTTACATTCTCAGCAGCAACGTATGATGGTTCCAATTTTTCCACATCGTACATATAACTTTTGTTTTCTCTGACAGAGTGGGTACTGGTTCAAATCTTTCCCGCCTTATTCCTGGACTATGGAAATAGCCTCAAATTTTACTATTCGTCCTCCGTCTTTCATCTATTTCAATTCACCCCACAAGCCCATGAACATCAGTTTCATCCTAAACAATACTAAGCAAATATCACTGTCTTACCCCACAAAAGTCTCAGCAGTTATTTACTATCTAGAGGATAAACTGCTAATAGCTCATTCTGCAAATCCCTAAAAATTTCTAGACCAGCAAAACTGGATATCTGTTCACCAATAGCCTGTAGCATTCTGCAACAGAAACTCCCCAGTTCAACCAAAACTGTTTATGCATAGTCTTGCTGGGTTACATCTTCTACGGGCAGGGCTGGCTTCATCACCTGCTACCTGTGTAGTCACTCAGGGACCCACACATAGAACACCCTTGCACTGAATTCTGGGCTTTCCTGTCACCATCTTGAAACTTTAATAATGTTTTAGCAAGAGGTCCTACGTTTTTAATTTACAGTGGACCCTGCAAATTTTGTAGCCAGTCCTTTCTATGGAAGTTGGGTTTTCGTGTCTAACCCCATCCAATTCAGCACACACTCTTTGCATCTCAACTGCCTTTGTTAGGACTGCAAAGCAGGACTTCCCTGGTGGCACAGTGGTTAAGAATCCGCCTGCCAGCGCAGGGGACACAGGTTCAAGCCCTGGTCTGGGAAGATCCCACGTGCCACGGAGCAGCTAAGCATGTGCGCCACAACTACTGAGCCTGCACTCTAGAACCCGCACTCTAGAGCCCACAAGCCACAACTACTGAAGCCCGCTCGCCTAGAGCCCATGCCCCGCAACAAGAGAAGCCACAGCAATGAGAAGCCCATGCACTGCAACTAAGAGTAGTCCCCGCTTCTGGCAACTAGACAAAGCCCGCGCGCAGCAACGAAGACCCAACGCAGCCATAAATAAATAAATAAAAGATTGCCAAGCACATTTCAGGCTAGTCAATTCTTTATGTCCCTTTTATGATATTAATGTTCACCAAGTTTTCATTCTGAGTTCCGTTTCCATCTTTATTCTTCCAGAGAAGTCATGATACTCATCATTATTTTATTTTTAGTTCACAGCCCAAGCTGACATATAACCTTAAATAGTTTAACAACTTTATTTTTGACTTTAAGATACAGAATCTTTGGGCATTTCCTTTAAAAAAAGTACTCTAGCTTAGAACAAAGGCTCTCAGAGTAGAGGTTTTGATCAAATATATACCTTGATGATGCTAAAGCCCCTTAGGCAAAAAAAAAAAAAAAAAAGAAAAAAGGGGGAAAAAAGCATACATTCTCTAAGTGGGGAAAAATGTCTTTCCTACAAGTGTCTTTCCTATCCTAAAAAGCAGATAACCCCTTTCAGCTTTAGGTAGCACATGATTTTGACCAGGGTGTAGACATGTACTTCACTTTCTGAAAAGTGTCATGCTCCAAAGCAAGTACATGTGAGTTGAAGTTTTATAAATTAGATACACACTTTCACTGCTGTAAATTGTAATCTCAGAGCTAGGAGGTAGAATTCCACAAGAAATTGTTCAAAAGAAGGCTTTAGACCTGCATTTTAAGGTCTAATCTATTTCATTTTACTGCTGCTCAGAATGTTACAGCCAACAGTGGAATAAGCCCATTTTTAAAACTAGTTACATTGTTTGCATTTGGGGAGATTTTAGATACATGAAAATTGAATTCTATTTTTCTGGTCTAAAAACCAAAACAACACCCAACAAAAACTTGAAGAATTATCAGGAGTTAGCCTTATTGCCTATTCTACAATTAGCAAAAGGCTGGGGTTTTTTTAAGTCTTAATTTTTTTAGAGTAGTTTTAGGTTCACAACAAACTTGAGAGAAAGGTACAGAGATTTCTCCTATACCCACTGCCCCCATACATGCATATTCCATTATCAACATCATTCACCAGAATGATACATTTGTTACCAAAGAGGAGCCTACATCGAGACACCATCATAACCTAAAGTCTGTAGTCTACCTTAGAGTTTGCTCTTGGCATTGTACATTCTATGGGTTTGGAGAAGTGTATAATGATATATATCGATCATTATAATATGTATAGAGTATTTTCACTGTCCTAAAATTCCCTCTGTGCTCTACCTATTCATCCCTTCCCTCCCCTTCCCCTGGCAACCACTGGTTTTTTTTTTTTGTCATCTCCATAGTTTTGCCTTTTCCAGAATGTCATATAGTTGGAATCATACAGTATACAGCCTTTTCAGATTGGCTTCTTTCAATCAGTAATATGCATTTAAGTTTCCTCTATGTCTTTTCATGGCTTGATAGCTCATTTTCTTTTAGAACCGAATAATAATCCATTATCTGAATGTACCACCATTTATTTATTTATCCATTCACCTACTGAAGGACATCTTGGTTGCTTCCAAGTTTGGGCAATTAAGAATAAAGCTTCTGGGGCTTCCTTGGTGGCGCAGTGGTTGAGAGTCCGCCTGCCGATGCAGGGGACGCGGGTACGTGCCCCGGTTCGGGAGGATCCCACATGCCGCGGAGCGCCTGGGCCCGTGAGCCATGGCCACTGAGCCTGCGCGTCCGGAGCCTGTGCTCCAGCAACGGGAGAAGCCACAACAGTGAGAGGCCCGCGTACTGAA
>NC_041232.1:43912683-43918287 GCF_002837175.3 Physeter macrocephalus
CAGGACTTCCCTGGTGGCACAGTGGTTAAGAATCCGCCTGCCAGCGCAGGGGACACAGGTTCAAGCCCTGGTCTGGGAAGATCCCACGTGCCACGGAGCAGCTAAGCCTGTGCGCCACAACTACTGAGCCTGCACTCTAGAACCCGCACTCTAGAGCCCACAAGCCACAACTACTGAAGCCCGCTCGCCTAGAGCCCATGCCCCGCAACAAGAGAAGCCACAGCAATGAGAAGCCCATGCACTGCAACTAAGAGTAGTCCCCGCTTCTGGCAACTAGACAAAGCCCGCGCGCAGCAACGAAGACCCAACGCAGCCATAAATAAATAAATAAAAGATTGCCAAGCACATTTCAGGCTAGTCAATTCTTTATGTCCCTTTTATGATATTAATGTTCACCAAGTTTTCATTCTGAGTTCCGTTTCCATCTTTATTCTTCCAGAGAAGTCATGATACTCATCATTATTTTATTTTTAGTTCACAGCCCAAGCTGACATATAACCTTAAATAGTTTAACAACTTTATTTTTGACTTTAAGATACAGAATCTTTGGGCATTTCCTTTAAAAAAAGTACTCTAGCTTAGAACAAAGGCTCTCAGAGTAGAGGTTTTGATCAAATATATACCTTGATGATGCTAAAGCCCCTTAGGCAAAAAAAAAAAAAAAAAAGAAAAAAGGGGGAAAAAAGCATACATTCTCTAAGTGGGGAAAAATGTCTTTCCTACAAGTGTCTTTCCTATCCTAAAAAGCAGATAACCCCTTTCAGCTTTAGGTAGCACATGATTTTGACCAGGGTGTAGACATGTACTTCACTTTCTGAAAAGTGTCATGCTCCAAAGCAAGTACATGTGAGTTGAAGTTTTATAAATTAGATACACACTTTCACTGCTGTAAATTGTAATCTCAGAGCTAGGAGGTAGAATTCCACAAGAAATTGTTCAAAAGAAGGCTTTAGACCTGCATTTTAAGGTCTAATCTATTTCATTTTACTGCTGCTCAGAATGTTACAGCCAACAGTGGAATAAGCCCATTTTTAAAACTAGTTACATTGTTTGCATTTGGGGAGATTTTAGATACATGAAAATTGAATTCTATTTTTCTGGTCTAAAAACCAAAACAACACCCAACAAAAACTTGAAGAATTATCAGGAGTTAGCCTTATTGCCTATTCTACAATTAGCAAAAGGCTGGGGTTTTTTTAAGTCTTAATTTTTTTAGAGTAGTTTTAGGTTCACAACAAACTTGAGAGAAAGGTACAGAGATTTCTCCTATACCCACTGCCCCCATACATGCATATTCCATTATCAACATCATTCACCAGAATGATACATTTGTTACCAAAGAGGAGCCTACATCGAGACACCATCATAACCTAAAGTCTGTAGTCTACCTTAGAGTTTGCTCTTGGCATTGTACATTCTATGGGTTTGGAGAAGTGTATAATGATATATATCGATCATTATAATATGTATAGAGTATTTTCACTGTCCTAAAATTCCCTCTGTGCTCTACCTATTCATCCCTTCCCTCCCCTTCCCCTGGCAACCACTGGTTTTTTTTTTTTGTCATCTCCATAGTTTTGCCTTTTCCAGAATGTCATATAGTTGGAATCATACAGTATACAGCCTTTTCAGATTGGCTTCTTTCAATCAGTAATATGCATTTAAGTTTCCTCTATGTCTTTTCATGGCTTGATAGCTCATTTTCTTTTAGAACCGAATAATAATCCATTATCTGAATGTACCACCATTTATTTATTTATCCATTCACCTACTGAAGGACATCTTGGTTGCTTCCAAGTTTGGGCAATTAAGAATAAAGCTTCTGGGGCTTCCTTGGTGGCGCAGTGGTTGAGAGTCCGCCTGCCGATGCAGGGGACGCGGGTACGTGCCCCGGTTCGGGAGGATCCCACATGCCGCGGAGCGCCTGGGCCCGTGAGCCATGGCCACTGAGCCTGCGCGTCCGGAGCCTGTGCTCCAGCAACGGGAGAAGCCACAACAGTGAGAGGCCCGCGTACTGAAAAAAAAAAAAAAAAAAAAAAAAAAAGAATTAAGCTTCTATACACATCTGTATGCAGATTTTTTACGTGGACATGCATTTTTAACTCTTCTGGGTCAACACCAAGGAGCACAATTCCTGGATCATATGATAAAGAGCGTGTTTAGCTTTATAAGAAACCACCAAACTGTCTTCCGATGTGGCTGTACCATTTTGCATTCCCACTAGCAATGAACGAGCGTTCCTGTTTTTCCACATCCTGATCAGCATTTGGTGTTGTCAGTGTTCCAGATTTTGGCCATTCTACTAGGTGTGCAGTGGTATTACCTTGTTGTTGTCATTTGCATTTCCCTGATGACATGTGAGGTATTATATCTTTTCATGTGCTTATTTACCCTCTGTACATCTTTGGTGAGGTAGCAGTATTCCTTAAGATGTGGCCTTCGTTTCTTCATAACAGTCACTGGCTATATTTAAGCAAAATTTAATGCAATCACTCTCTGTTTATTAGACAATAAATTTTGGTAAAGTTTCTCTGGATCCGAAATAAGTAAGTGAAAAAATGGAGTATTAAACATACATTGTTATTTCTCATCAAGACAAGAAAAAATGGAATTCCTTGCTACTGGCTTCCAAATTGGGTCTTTGCATAGTTGTAAATTACCACCTTCTAATCTATTTGCTAAGTAACTTCTACTGGCTTATTTTAAAGCAGAATAAACCTGTAAAAACACCACATCAATCAGTCTACTAAAAATGTGGAAGGAATTTCTCTGTTTGGCCAAACTAACCTCTTTAGTCAGAACAATTAAGTTCAACTTCCAGGAGTCTCTTGTACCAATACAAAAAAGAGAAAGAAAAAGCTTCTGAAATTTCACTTAATAGTGCTTCAATTCTGCAGCCCTAAGTTGTTTAGATCTTAAAATCAACTGGATAGTTTGTCTTCACTAACTATTCCACACAAGAATGATTAGTAATTAATTACTCATCATCAAAACCACCCCAAATGAGAACACGCAGAGAAAATACACACAGTTATATCATTACTTCAAATACAGAGACAGTATAACTCAGTGGCTTTCAATATGGCGGCATATTAGAATCATTTACATAGGTAGTAAAGGTGGTGTGGGGAACAGAGATGAAAAAATACCCTAAGAATTTCTGATTTATTTGGTTCTGATGGAGCTGAGGGGTGAATTTTTAAAGTACTCCAGGATGGACTTCCCTTGTGGTGCAGTGGTTGAGAATCCGCCTGCCGATGCAGGGGACACGGGTTCGTGCCCCGGTCCGGGAAGATCCCACATGCCGCGGAGCGGCTGGGCCCGTGAGCCATGGCCACTGAGCCTGTGCGTCCAGAGCCTGTGCTCCGCAACGGGAGAGGCCACAACAGTGAGAGGCCTGCGTACCACAAAAAAATAATAATAATAAAATAAAGTACTCCAGGTATTTCTAATGTGCAATTGCAGTGGATAGAATTATTTTTTTGATTTATGAAAATCAGAACAGATCAAAATCAAGCCTGTTTCAAGACAGGCTCAGACTGATGGGTTGTGGATTAGTTGTGGTCACACTAAAGGTTTAATGAAATGAAAAAGTCTCAGTATCCTTGTTCCATGTGAAATAAGTTGTTCTGTCTCATGTTAAATGCAGGCACATTCCTTAAAGCAGAGCCAACCACTTGTGGTGGTGAAATTTCTGTTTGCTTTGTTTCACTTTGTGTTTCGTCTATGGGTAGGATAATTACAGATGAGTCCCTGCAGCATATGGCACGGTGGGCTGGGGAGAAGAAACCAGATGAGGTCAAAAGCACAAATACAAAAATAAACATAAGTCGGGCTTCCCTGGTGGCGCGGTGGTTGAGAGTCCGCCTGCCGATGCAGGGGATACGGGTTCGTGCCCCGGTCTGGGAGGATCCCACATGCCGCGGAGCGGCTGGGCCCGTGAACCATGGCCGCTGAGACTGCGCGTCCGGAGCCTGTGCTCCGCAACGGGAGAGGCCACAGCAGTGAGAGGCCCGCGTACTGAAAAAAAAAAAAAAAAAAACATAAGTCAAGTTTGTGCTGCTGGGTAGTTTTGTTTCATCTTTCTGTTAGGTTAATTAACTGCATGATATGTCTTTACCACTCTGATGCATCTGAAGCATCCCAGAAGGCTCCTCCTCCATACTTCCATACTCTAAATTATAATGATGTATGATGATAATAGAATATTCAGTTTAACTAGAGTTAAATGAATCTGTCTGGGCAACATGGATGTATACCTTCACCATTATCCTTATCGTAAACTGAACCCCCATTGCAAGGTCTCACTGAGGCCAAGAGTTGCTGGTGGGTTTCCCCACGTGCAGGGTGCACTCTGGCCTCATCCCTCATCGTACTAAATTCACTAGATGTCCGCATGAACCACACTAAGTTCGCTTTAAAAGTTTTTACGAGGAGTGTTATAAATTTGCTTTTAAAATTGCTTGCCTGAAAAAAAAATTTTGCCTGAGCTCATCATTTAATTATAATTGACAACAATTTCTGTGCAACTGTTGCCAATTGAGAAAATTTTAACCCACAAATTCTTTGCAAATTCGAAGATGACATATTATTACCTTTTGTGGACAGTTAAACGTTATTTATTTTACTTGTTTAGATTCTCTCTTTATGTTTTGCACCAAACATTTCCTTTCTAGTCCAAGATATTTTCAGAGGCCCCTGAATTCTCTGGGGCCGTAGACTTGTGTCCAAGTGTCTGATAGATAAATGGGTCTTTGTTGCCCCAACTCTGAGATTCCAGTGAGAAATTAATTATGTAAAGGGACAGCGGCAGACCATATATGACAATAGAACTCTGAGCAACAACATCTATGGCAACCAGCTCAGAACAGTGAGGACACTTGGTCACTGCCAGCTTCTCTATTCCCTCTCCTATCTAATCAGACTATGCCTGAAGGCTTCCTTTTTTCCACTATAAAGACTCCCCACTTCCCCACCTGCCTTTGAGTTTCTGCCAACCACAGGTGATGGTGTCTGATTCCCCTGCCATAGCAAGCTCTCAATAAATAGCCCTTGCATGTTCTCATTCAAGTGATCTTCATTAATTTCCAGCCATCAAGGAAATAGTGGAAAGGGTCTGGTGAGTGAATCTACATCTGACTTCTCATGGCATCTCTCCTTCCTGTTTGCATCTATGTTTGCAAAAGAATTCTAGAGGATAATATACAACAAATGAAGGAGGAGGGAATCACTGGTTTTATTGTACAGGCTAAAGAATTTGTTAATTTATGCCACAGCAGTTGCTATTTTAATTGAAAAGTATTAAATTCATTTTCCCTTGTTTTTTTAACACCCTTATTGGAGTATAATTGTTTACAATGTTGTGTTAGTTTCTGCTGTATAACAAACTGAATCAGCTATATGTATACTTATATCCCTATATCCCCTGCCTCTTGCATCTCCCTCCCACCCAACCTATCCCACCCCTGTAGGTGGTCACAAAGCACCGAGATAATCTCCCTGTGTTATGCGGCTGCTTCCCACTAGCTATCTATTTTACGTTTGGTAGTGTATATATGTCCATGCCACTCTCTCACTTTGTCACAGCTTACCCTTCCCCCTCCC
>NC_041232.1:43918675-43922918 GCF_002837175.3 Physeter macrocephalus
TGTTCTCCATAGTGGCTGTATCAATTTACATTCCCACCAACAGTGCAAGAGGGTTCCCTTTTCTCCACACCCTCTCCAGTATTTACTGTTTGTATATTTTTTGATGATGGCCATTCTGACCGATGTGAGGTGATACCTAACTGTAGTTTTGATTTGCATTTCCCTAATGAGTAGTGATGTTGAGTAGTATTCTTTTATGTGTTTGTTGGCAATCTGTATATCTTCTTTGGAGAAATGTCTATTTAGGTCTTCTGCACATTTTTGGATTTGGTTGTTTGCTTTTTGATATTGAGCTGCATGAACTGCTTGCAAATTTTGGAGATTAATCCTTTGTCAGTTGCTTCATTTGAAAATATTTTCTCCCATTCTGAGGTTTGTCTTTTCGTCTTGTTTAAGGTTTCCTTGGCTGTGCAAAAGCTTTTAAGTTTCATTAGGTCCCATTAGTTTATTTTTGTTTTTATTTCCATTACTCTAGGAGCTGGGTCAAAAAGGAGCTTGCTGTGATTTGTGTAATAGATTGTTCTGCCTATGTTTTCCTCTAAGAGTTGATAGTGTCTAGCCTTACATTTAGGTCTTTAATCCATTTTGAATTTATTATTGTGTATGATGTTAGGGAGTGTTCTAATTTCATTCTTTTCCATGTAGCTGTCTAGTTTTCCCAGCACCACTTATTGAAGAGGCTGTATTTTCTCCATTGTATATTCTTGCCTCCTTTATCAAAAATAAGGTGACCATATGTGCGTGGGTTTATCTCTGGGCCTTCTAGCCATTGGTAGTTTGATAGGGATTGCATTGAATCTGTAGATTGCTCTGGGTAGTATAGTCATTTTCACAGTGTTGATTCTTCAAATCCAAGAACATTGTATATCTCTCCATCTGTTTGTATCATCTTTAATTTCTTTCATCAGTGTCTTACAGTTGTCTGCATACAGGTCTTTTGTCTCCTTAGGTAGGTTTATTCCTAGATATTCTATTCTTTTTGTTGCAGTGGTAAATGGCAGTGTTTCCTTAATTTCTCTTTCAGATGTTTCCTCATTAGTGTATAAGAATGCAAGAGATTTCTGTGCATTAATTTTGTATCCTGCTACCTAACCAAATTCATTGATTAGCTCTAGTAGTTTTCTGGTAGCATCTTTAGGATTCTCTATGTATAGTATCATGTCATCTACAAACAGTGACAGTGTTACTTCTTTTCCAATTTGGATTCCTTTTATTTCTTTTTCTTCTCTGATTGCTCTGGCTAAAACTTCCAAAACTATGTTGAATAACAGTGGTGAGAGTGGGCAACCTTCCTGATCTTAGAGGAAACGGTTTGCTTTTCTCCATTGAGGAAGATGTTGGCTGTGGGTTTGTCATATATGGCCTTTATTATGTTGAGGTAAGTTCCCTCTATGCATACTTTCTGGAGGGTTTTTATCATAAATGGCTGTTGAATTTTGTCGAAAGCTTTCTCTGCGTCTACTGAGATGATCATATGGTTTTTCTACTTCAGTTTGTTAATATGGTTTGTCACATTGATTGATTTGCGTATATTGAAGAATCCTTGCATTCCTGGGATAAACCCCCCTTGATCATGTAGTATGATCTTTTTAACGTGCTGTTGGATTCTGTTTGCTAGTATTTTGTTGAGGATTTTTGCATCAATGTTCATCAGTGATTTTGGTCTGTACTTTTCTTTCTTTGTGACATCTTTGTCTGGTTTTGGTATCAGGATGATGGTGGCCTCGTAGAATGAGTTTGGGAGTGTTCCTCCCTCTGCTATATTTTGGAAGAGTTTGAGAGGATAGGTGTTAGCTCTTCTCTAAATGTTTGGTAGAATTCTCCTGTAAAGCCATCTGGTCCAGGGCTTTTGTTTGTTGGAAATTTTTAATCACAGTTTCAATTTCAGTGCTTCTTATTTGTCTCTTTACATTTTCTATTTCTTCTTGGTTCAGTGTCAGAAGGTTGTGCTTTTCTAAGAATTTGTCCATTTCTTCCAGGTTGTCCATATTTTTAACATATAGTTGCTTGTAGTAATCTCTTGATTTGAGTCTTCTCCCTTTTCTTCTTGATGAGTCTGGCTAAAGGTTTATCAATTTTGTTTATCTTCTCAAAGAACCAGCTTTTATTTTTATTGGTCTTTGCTATTGTTTCCTTCATTTCTTTTTCATTTATTTCTGATCTGATCTTTATGATTTCTTTCCTTCTGCTAACTTTGGGGTTTTTTTGTTCTTCTTTCTCTAATTGCTTTAAGTGTAAGGTTAGGTTGTTTATTTGAGATGTTTCTTCTTTCTTGAGGTAGAATTGTATTGCTGTAAACTTCCCTCTTAGAACTGCTTTTGCTTCATCCCACAGGTTTTGGGTCATCGTGTTTTCATTGTCATTTGTTTCTAGGTATTTTTAGATTTCTTCAGTGATCTCTTGGTTATTTATTAGTGTATTGTTTAGCCTTCATGTGTTTGTATTTTTTACAGATCTTTTCCTGTAATTGATATCTAGTCTCATAGCATTGTGGTCCGAAAAGATACTTGGTATGATTTCAATTTTCTAAAATTTACCAAGGCTTGATTTGTGACCCAAGATATGATCTATCCTGGAGAATGTTCCATGAGCACTTGAGAAGAGAGTGTTTTCTGTTGTTTTTGGATGGAAAGTCCTATAATTATCAGTTAAGTCCATCTTGTTTAATGTATCATTTAAAGCTTGTGTTTCCTTATTTATTTTCATTTTGGATGATCTGTCCATTGGTGAAAGTGGCGTGTTAAAGTCCCTTACTATGACTGTGTTACTGTCGATTTCTCCTTTTATGGCTGTTAGCGTTTGCCTTATGTATTGAGGTGCTCCCATGTTAGGTGCATAAATATTTACAATTTTTATATCTTCTTCTTGGATCGATGCCTTGATCATTATGTAGTGTCCTTCTTTGTCTCTTGTAATAGTCTTTATTTTAAAGTCTGTTTTGTCTGATATGAGGATTTCTACTCCAGATTTCTTTTGATTTCCATTTGCATGGAATATTTTTTCCATCCCCTCACTTTCAGTCTGTATGTGTCCCTAGGTCTGAAGTGGGTCTCTTGTAGACTGCATATATATCTATACCTATATCTATATCTATCTATCTATCTATCTATCTATCTATCCATATATACAGCATTTTGTATCCATTCAGCCAGTCTGTATCTTTTGGTTGGAGCATTTAATCCATTTACATTTAAGGTAGTTATAGATTCTTAATAAGTATGGGTCTTATTACCATTTTCTTAATTGTTTTGGGTTTGTTACTGTAGGTCTTTTCCTTCTCTTATGTTTCCTGCCTAGAGAAGTTCTTTTAACATTTGTTGTAAAGCTGGTTTTGCGGTGCTGAATTCTCTTAGCTTTTGCTTGTCTGTAAAGATTTTAATTTCTCCATCGAATCTGAATGAGATCCTTGCTGGGTAGAGTAATCTTGGTTGTAGATTTTTCCCTTTCATCACTTTAAATATGTCCTGGCATTCCCTTCTGGCTTGCAGAGTTTCTGCTGTAAGATCAGCTGTTAACCTTATGGGGATTCCCTTGTGTGTTATTTGTTGTTTTTCCCTTGCTGCTTTTAATATGTTTTCTTTGTATTTAATTTTTGATAGTTTGATTAATATGTGTCTTGGCGTGTTTCTCCTTGGATTTATCCTGTATGGGACTCTCTGTGCTTCCTGGACTTGATTGACTATTTCCTTTCCCATATTAGGGAAGTTTTCAACTATAATCTCTTCAAATATTTTCTCAGTCCCTTTCTTTTTCTCTTCTTCTGGGACCCCTATAATTCGAATGTTGGTGCGTTTAATGTTATCCCAGAGGTCTCTGAGACTGTCCTCAGTTCTTTTCATTCTTTTTTCTTTATTCTGCTCTGCAGTAGTTATTTCCACTATTTTATCTTCCAGGTCACTTATCCGTCCTTCTGCCTCAGTTATTCTGCTACTGAGCCCATCTAGAGTATTTTTCATTTCATTTATTGTGTTGCTCATCGTTGCTTGCTTCCTCTTTATTTCTTCTAGGTCCTTGTTAACTGTTTCTTGCAATTTGTCTATTCTATTTCCAAGATTTTGAATCATCTTTACTATCATTATTCTGAATTCTTTTTCAGGTAGACTGCCTATTTCCTCTTCATTTGTTAGGTCTGGTGTGATTTTATCTTGCTCCTTCATCTGCTGTGTGTTTTTCTGTCTTCTCATTTTGCTTATCTTACTGTGTTTGGGGTCTCCTTTTTACAGGCTGCAGGTTCGTAGTTCCC
>NC_041232.1:43930008-43934541 GCF_002837175.3 Physeter macrocephalus
TTCTTAATTGTTTTGGGTTTGTTACTGTAGGTCTTTTCCTTCTCTTATGTTTCCTGCCTAGAGAAGTTCTTTTAACATTTGTTGTAAAGCTGGTTTTGCGGTGCTGAATTCTCTTAGCTTTTGCTTGTCTGTAAAGATTTTAATTTCTCCATCGAATCTGAATGAGATCCTTGCTGGGTAGAGTAATCTTGGTTGTAGATTTTTCCCTTTCATCACTTTAAATATGTCCTGGCATTCCCTTCTGGCTTGCAGAGTTTCTGCTGTAAGATCAGCTGTTAACCTTATGGGGATTCCCTTTTATGTTATTTGTTGCTTTTCCCTAGCTGCTTTTAATATTTTTTCTTTGTATTTCGTTTTTGGTAGTTTGATTAATATGTGTCTTGGCATGTTTCTCCTTGGATTTATCCTGTATGGGACTCTGTGAGCTTCCTGGACTTGATTGACTCTTTCCTTTCCCATATTAGGGAAGTTTTTCATCTATAATCTCTTCAAATATTTTCTCAGTCCCTTTTTTTTCTCTTCTTCTGAGACCCCTATAATTTGAATGTTGGTGCATTTAATGTTGTCCCAGAGATCTCTGAGACTGTCCTCAATTTTTTTCATTCTTTTTTCTTTATTCTACTCTATGGTAGTTATTTCCACTATTTTATCTTCTAAGTCACTTATCCGTTTTTCTGCCTCGCTTATTCTGCTACTGATTCCTTCTAGAGAATTTTTAATTTCATTTATTGTGTTGTTCATCATTGTTTGTATTACTCTGAATTCTTTTTCAGGTAGACTGCCTGTTTCCTCTTCATTTGTTTGGTCTGGTGGGTTTTTACCTTGTTCCTTCATCTGCTGTGTGTTTCTCTGTCTTTTCATTTTGCTTCACTTACTGTGTTTGGGGTCTCCCTTTTGCAGGCTACAGGTTCGTAGTTCCTGTTGTTTTTGATGTCTGCCTGCAGTGACTAAGATTGGTTCAGTGGTTTTGTAGGCTTCCTTGTGGAGGGGACTGGTGCCTGTGGTCTGGTGGATGAGACTGGATCTTGTGTTTCTCGTGGGCAGGACCATGTCTGGTGGTGTGTTTTGGGGTGTCTGTGACCTTATTATGATTTTAGGCAGCCTCTCTGCTAATGAGTGCTGTTGTGTTTCTATTTTGCTAGTTGTTTGGCATAGGGTATCCAGCACTGTAACTTGCTGGTCATTGAGTGGAGCTGAGTCTTAGCTTTGAGATGGAGACTTCTGGGAGAGTTTTTGCTGTTTGATATTACTTGGAGCTGGGAGATCTCTGATGGACAAATGTTCTGAACTCAGCTCTCCTACCTCAGAGGCTCAGGCCTGAGGACCTGGTCAGAGCACCAAGACTCTGTCAGCCACATGGCTCAGAAGAAAAGTGAGAAAAAAACAAAGAAAGAAAGAAAAAAATAAAGTTATTAAAATAAAAAATAAAAAAATTATTAAAAATTAAAAAGTAATAAAAAGAAAGAAAAAAAAGAAAGAAAGAAAGAAAGGAGAGTGCAACCAAACCAAAAAACAAATCCACCAATGATAAGAAGTGCTAAAAACTATACTAAAAAAAACACAAAAAACAAAAAAACGGTCGGACAGAACCCTAGGACAAATGGTAAAAACAAAGCTATACAGACAAAATCACACAAAGAAGCATACACATACACACTCACAAAAGGAGAAAAAGGAAAAAATATATATATCTTTTGAGAAGTCTGAGGTCCTCTGCCATCATTCAGTAGGTGTTCTGTAGGAGTTGTTCCACATGTAGATGTATTTCTGATGTATTTGTGGGGAGGAAGGTGATCTCCATGTCTTACTCCTCCACCGTGTTAAAGGTCTCTTTCCTCTTCTGGCCGGTCACGCCGGAGTCCCCAAGTGCAGTGTCCCTCTGGTAAGCGCCTGTCTCTAGCAGCATCGGGTATCCTCGCTACCTTGTGTCAGCAGTGGAGCGGATACAAGGAGCACGCAGAGCCGGGGAAGTGCCCTGGAGGAAGACCCTGGGGTTTGCCACCTGTTGCTGCTGCTGCTGCCGCACCCGCCCCTAAATGCATTTTAAAATAATAAGGTTCTTTGTAATAACATTTGGAAATAGATTAACATACACAGTGGCCCTTATACAAAAAGCCAGAGAAGTCCTGCCCAATGGTAAAAATCATTTAGGATCATTCAAATCCAACTAGAAGTATCAACACAGGGAGAAATGGCTATTAGTCACCTTAATTTCAAAAAAACTTTTTTTTTTTTTTTTTTTTTTTTTTTGCGGTATGCGGGCCTGTCACTGCTGTGGCCTCTCCCGTTGCGGAGCACAGGCTCCGGACACGCAGGCTCAGCGGCCATGGCTCACGGGCCCAGCCGCTCCGCGGCATGTGGGATCTTCCCGGACCGGGGCACGAACCCGTGTCCCCTGCATCGGCAGGCGGATTCTCAACCACTGCGCCACCAGGGAAGCCCAACTTTTTTGATAATATGAAAAAAAATCTTTAAGGCTGGAATAGGTTATATTAATGGGCATAATTAAATGAAACAAGTCTGATGTTAATCCATTTATTGCCTTACCTTCATTTACTGTCTTTCTCTGTATTATTGTTTTCGTTTTCTCATTTGCTCCAGTAACATAATATAGGAAGTCAGCAATTTAAAATACTTTTTAAAATTATTGTTGCAAAAGCAAACCAGTGAGGAGAGAAAAATAGGTCTCAACCTCAAGCTTCCAAAACTGTCTAATTAAAACTCAAGCTTATATTCCCCACTGTGTAAGTGGTGCCCTGGATTTAGGGCAGTTTTGTTTAACTCCAGCATCTTTTATTGTTCTCATTCGATGACTGATACAAACAGAAAAGATTAGTGTGTGTGTGTGTCTCCCAAAAAACCTTATTCCCACTGTTTCTACGTGCCCTTGAAAATATTTATAATTCTATTCATTATAAATATATGGAAGTAAAGTATATCAAAACACATCTACTTTCATTTATTATAAAATATACATTTTAACATTTAATCACTGATAAAACATCAGTAGATAATAAAGTTAAGAACAATATTGCAATAAGTACATTCTATGAAATGTAATATTCATTATTTTACCATACAACTTTCAGGCAAAGTTTCTATCAGTTATGTGCAGACATTTTACCAGTTATGGTGTGGTAGCCAGCTTCCAAGTTGACCCTTTAAGATCCCCACCTTCCAGTATTCACGTCCTTTTGCAGTCCCCTCACTCATTGTTACCAGCGTTGGTATGTGTAACCAATAGAACATGGCAAAAGTGATGATATTTCACTCCCAAAGTTAAGTTGTGAAAGTCACTGTGGCTTCTATCTTGGTCATTCTCTCTCTCTCTCCCTAACTCTCTCTTTCTCTCTCTCACATTACTTGCTCTAGGAAAAGCCAGCTGCCATGTCATGGGCAGTACAAAGGGCCAGTCCATTTAGCAAGGAACTGAGGCCATGTGAGTGAGTGACCTTGAAAGCAGATACCTCCAGCCCCAGCCAAAATGACTATAGTCCCAGCTGACATTTAACTGCAGCCTCAGGAGAGACCCTGAGCTGGAATCACACAGTTAAGCCGCTCTTAGGTTCTTGACCTTCTGAAACTGTGTGAGATAAAAATTTTTGTTGCCTTAGCTTCTGTTTTGCAGTTATCTGTTATGTAGCCATAGACAACTAATACACAGTTAATATACATTAACTGAAAAGACAACAATAAGCTGTTGTGACTTATATGTGGAAACTTACTTACCTGCAAAAGAATATATGTTTCTAAGTGTAGTATCATTTTAACCAACTACCAAATGAATGAATATATATATAAAGCATTTAGAATGATGGCTGACACATAGCAAATTCTATATAAATAGCAAATATGATAATGATGTTGATTTAGCACCATGAGAAAAAATTACTACCTAATGAAAAAATTTTAGGGGTGTAAAGTAGAAATTCTAGCAAGCTGAGAACAAGTAACTTTTATATGTTATTTTGTAACTAGATGTTAACACTCACCCATTCCAATTAGAAGAGGGATTTGGAATCAGAAAGATTCTAACTGGAGCCAGAGACCATCCATCCTGATGGCTAAGACAAAGCTATTCACTGTTAATCAGGTGACTCTTATGACTTAAGCCAGCCTTCTGAAGGAATTAACAGCTCTTAATCCAACAATGGCAAGACTGATGATTCACAAGCTGTAGAGTCAATGTCATGTTAACAGGCAAATTATGCTTTTCTTATGTAAGACTAGGATGTGTTATCAGATATAATAGCCTCCTTAGTAACTAAGGATGAAGTTAAACCTTATTTATCTAATCAACTCAGAGGCTATGTATGCCTCATTAGCATTTAGCAGAAGACCAAAATTTTTTGCTACTTTTAAAACTAAAGTCGGGCTTCCCTGGTGGCGCAGTGGTTGCGCGTCCGCCTGCCGATGCAGGGGAACCGGGTTCGCGCCCCGGTCTGGGAGGATCCCACGTGCCGCGGAGCGGCTGGGCCCGTGAGCCATGGCCGCTGAGCCTGCGCGTCCGGAGCCTGTGCTCCGCAACGGGAG
>NC_041232.1:43934580-43957128 GCF_002837175.3 Physeter macrocephalus
GTGCCGCGGAGCGGCCGGGCCCGTGAGCCATGGCCGCTGAGCCTGCGCGTCCGGAGCCTGTGCTCCGCAACGGGAGAGGCCACAGCAGAGGAAGGACCGCATACCACAAAAAAAAAAAAAAAAAAAAAAAAAAAAACTAAAGTCACTCAATGAACTACCTTTTTTTCCCATTCTGTTGGTGATGGTAAGTAGCTTTTCTTTCAAAATCTTTGTTTTTAATTTTTAGAAAACTAGAATTTCAAATTTGAGAGCTTAAAAAATGGTCATTTCAGAAACAGGAGATATGAAAACGGGCTGTTTCAAGCTGCAACAGCTTCAAATGATTCACCTTTTGAGACAGCAGTTGTTAGATTCAGCAGGGTCCTAATGCCAGGAGCACATTTACATTCAAATTAAACTGAATATAATTAGAAGTTATTTCTTCAAAGTAGGAACCCCTTTGTGTAAGACAATAATTGCACTTATGGCGGCTTCCCTGGTGGCGCAGTGGTCGGGAATCCGCCTGCCAATGCAGGGGACACGGGTTCGTGCCCCGGTCCGGGAAGATCCCACATGCCGCGGAGCGGCTGGGCCCGTGAGCCATGGCCGCTGAGCCTATGCGTCCGGAGCCTGTGCTCTGCAACGGGAGAGGCCACAACAGTGAGAGGCCCGCGTACCACAAAAAAAAAAAAAAAAATTGCACTTATGCAGAATTTGAATTAAATTTTTACACTTAAAACACCCATCTTGGCCATACTAATAAGGATGCCAAAAATTGGCTCAATATTTTCCCCTTTGGAGTACTACTACTTACTTATCCTTCCGTTAACTTTCCCATCATTTACTTTGAATTCTAATGTGAACAATCAAAAGTGTAGGCCCATATGCAAAACAAACATGACGAAAAATCAAATTTCCATTATGATTAACAAAGTTATTTGAAACTTTTTAAAATGAGGAGGCAAACTTCTATGGCTCAAGCAAAAACCCTTCACCCAACCCACCTGCCCGCCAGCAGCTACTCTCAATACCTCTACTGAAACAGGTAAACTTTCCTTCATGTAAAGTCTGATTGTGATTTATCTGACCTGATCCCCTTACAATATTAACACCATGACCCATCCTTAGAAAACATTTTCTCTTTCAGCAAATATTGATGATGCCACACACACACACACACAAAGAGGGTACAAAAAAAAAAAGGTTTCTTAGTGGCATAATGAGCCTTTCAGGAGGAACAGGCAGATCTCCCCAGCTAGTCTGAAATGGCTTGAGAAGAAGGAAAGTAAACTGACTTGTGGGTTTTTTTGTGGTTAGGAGGTGGGGACAGTGAGGGATCCCACATGCAGGCAGGAGCTCGTGTGGTCTGAATTTTCCACCAGGCCCAAAAGAGGGAGAATCCAGGCTTTCTTAGCTTGCGCAGATGTAGAGAAGAAAAGGGAGGGGTGAATCTTAAAAGCTGTCATCAGTCAAACATCAAAAACATGAAGTCAGATTATTTACTGCAAAGGGATTTGTACAATTTGAGGAAGTTTACCAATGTGTGATGCAGGGAATTTGCATAGAGATACTATAAAGACACACATCTGAATTATTTCATGCACCATATCCAGGTTTTCATTATCCATTCAACTCACACAGAAACACAAGTAATTGTGTATTTAATGTCCCTATTTATTAGCACTAGACTTCGAATAACCTGAGGACAAGAAATATATTTTATATGCCTTGGTATTTCCAGATTCTAGCATGGTGTCTGGCACATAGTGAATGTTCAATAAATGTTTATTGAATAAATGAATCCATCTACTATAAAATTCATTTTAAAATACTTGAGCATAAATGGTGTGATATCTGGCATAATAGTTCACCCTAGGGGCAATTAGATAAAATGTGCAATACTTTCATCAGGATTACACCCTCCACAGTCATTGGTTAGCATGTTAAAGACTCTTATCAGTTCTCATTCTAGGGGCAGCTTCGATAACAGCTTTAATTGTCTTTATTTATCATAAGCACTTTTAAGGTATGAATTGGCATAAAGGATTAAGCAGTGATGTTTAATTGGTAGAAAGTGTTTTGTCCACTATATGTGGATTGACCAGAAACACATCATAGGTCCCTCAGCCCTGGCGGGAGCATGGTCTAAGAATCTATCCTGCCCAGTAGCCCATGATGTTTATAACTTAGGCCTCTGTTAGGTCTCCTCCTCGGAAATGTACAGAGGAGTCTGAGCCTCGGGGCTCCTGGGTACAGCCCTAGGTAGCCAAAGCACGTGGGCCGAGCATCTCTGGCTTTGATTAACCTCATCCTTTCCCCACAGTTGTATCAGAGCGTCGTGATATAGAAAAGGTTGGAAGGAGCTGTTTTAGATTATTGTTGCATCTGCTTCAAGTGAACCTTTTAGAGAAGATGCTTATTGGAGGGCCTAAAAAGACAGAGCTGGGAACTCATAGGTCTTACCAGCACAACGTGAATGACTGTTCTGTGCCTACTCTCTAGTATCTGCTTCAAAGTATGCAGAATTTGGTTTGCAACTTGCTTTATTTTAAAATACAACCATGTAGTGAGGTTGTGTGGGAAGACTACAGCCATCACCCACCCTCAATAATTAAAAGCACTTGATATCACCAGACGGAAATATAATAAATGGAAACCACCAAAGTGGCTTAGATAAGTTCACAACATCCCATCTCTAAAATGAACTAGTTTATTATAATATAAAGGAACATTCCTTAAGACCTTTAGATTTATAATGAAGAAATACTTCATGAGGAAGTTCTGTATTAGTTTCCTAGGGCTGTTGTAATAAAATACAACCAACTGGATGGCTTAAAACAACAGAACTTTACTGCCTCACAGGTCTGGGAGCTAGAATTCAAAATCAAGATGTTGACTCTCCCTCTGAAACCTGTCAGGGGTCCTTCCAGGCCTCTCCCTGCCTTCTAGTGGCTCCCCGGCAATCTTTGGCTTGTAGATGCATCACTTGAGTCCTCTGTCATTCCATGGCTTCTCCTTATGTGTCTTTCTCTTCACACAGCTGTCTTTCTGTAAAGACACCAGTCATATTGATGTAGGAGTCCACCCTCCTCCGATATAACCTCATCTTAAACCAATTACATCTGCAATGACCTTATTTCTTTAAAAAAGGTCACATTCTGAGGTGCTGGCACCCAGGATGTCATGCCTTTTTGGGGGTGGCTGAGGGGGACACAATTCGACCCATAACAGAGTCTATTTGTGAACTTGCCTATCTGAGAGTTCCAGATCCCAAAAGATATAGCTGATTTTTAATTTATTAATCAAAGGATAGTTTCTTTGAGTTTCTCTTATGTAACAGGACTAAAATCTCCATCCTTGTTCCCAGTGAGTTGTTAGTCTAATGATAAGGCAAACATGTAAGCAAGTAAATGCTGTGAAGTCGCTGTTCTCATGGAAGCATGTGCCTCATTATGGTGAAGCATAAAATTTAAGAGATGAAAATAAGTATAACAGATTGTGTTACCACTTTATTGAAAATTTTTTGAAAAACACACATTGCCCTGAATTCTAAAATGCTCTAAGCTCTCATTAAGAGCCTTCATTTGTCCTGAAAAGAAGGCAAGACTTTTTAATATCTTATCTCAGAGAAAGTAAAGCTAATAACAGAATAAGATGATTCAGCAATTTTGAAAGCAGTTTTGGATGCAAAAAAAAAACAGCATCCATTTTTCAGCTCCCACATGTCTTGTATTATAGGAAGTAATCAGTATTGTCAGCCTCAGAGAAGAAAATGTGACTATAGCATTCTTGTTTTCACTGACAGGTCAAATCATGTTCCAAGCCTATCACCTAGAAAGCATTGTTCCTTTGAAATATAATTTCTCATACATTTAATGCTTGTGTAACTCCTTTTTCCTATGTTCTTAACATCAGAAAGTCAGGGCAGCACATTCATTTCCTATAAAGAGAAAGAAAGAGCAATAATAATAATAAAACCTCAATTTTCCTCGTCAGTGGCACAGATGAGGAAGGTGCAGAAAGTTGTTCAGAAAAGCTCTTAACTCCAGGCTGGAGCCTTGGGTTGCAATGTACAGAGTCCTCCACAGACAGGGAATCTCTGTACCTCACTCACTTGCCCCTCAGCTGGTGAGCTGCCTGATTTTCATCCTTAGGGTATCCCAGGCTCTCTCCAACACCATCCGTACTGGTCTCTGAGGCTCTTAAACCGATTATCTTTCTCCTTCCCACGCCCCGCCCCAAGGCCCCTCCTCTTCTCCTCACCCTCTGATCCAGAGGCCCCATGGTCTCTCTCCAGCATTCTTACTTTCTCTGATGCTGAAGACTTCCAAAACAATGCACCTAGAAGCATTTATTTTGTGCATTATGCTAAAAATGTCTGTCTCTTTCTTTGTGTTAAATTGCACTGGGGTGGGAAAGCAGTGGGCAGGGGAAGCCCTCTCATCCCTTAACGTGGGAAGTGACTGGTCACAGAATTGAAATGGCAAGGACATGCTCCAGCTACAGGGGGAGCGGGAGAAATAATCTGCCCATATTTCATTTTGAGGAAAAATTTCATGTCATATAAAACTTGGGCCAGAAGACATAAAGAGGTTCTAACCATGTCATTTTATGGTGTAATCTCCTCTTATGTTTGTCACAGGAAGAAGTACTGTGAAAGAAAGAAGGAAAGTAAAAGAAAGAGAGAAAGAGAGCGAGGGAAAGGGGGGGGGAAGAGAGCAAGAAAGAAAGGAAGAAAGAAAGAGAAAGAAAAAAGGCAGGAGGGAGGGAGGAAAAAAAGTAGAGAAAACAGGAATTATTCTCTCAGAATGTAACAAAATAGTGTTCCTTATATGTATTGATATTCTGAGGGCTAAAATGAAGGACAGAAATCTCTACTATGACTTTAAGAATTGTAAGACTAATAATAATACAGATTATTTTTTCTCTTTGAGCCACTCAAGAAAAAGTTAGTATGTATCACTTTTAATACTAATATAGGCTATATTAGAATTATTTTTAGGTAAAACAAACAAAAAAACCTTAAGTTAATGATTTTTTTCAATCTCATAGTATCTTCTAATAACCTAAATGTATTCATAATATCCTAAATATTTTCTAATTTTAAGAAATGTTTTTCAGGGACTTCCCCGGATGTACAGTGGTTAAGACTTCACCTTCCAATGCAGGGAGTGTGGATTCGATGCCTGATCGGGGAGCTAAGATCCCACATGCCTTGGGGCCAAAAAACCAAAAACATAAAAACAGAAGCAATATTGTAACAAATTCAATAAAGACTTTAAAAAATGTTTTTTAAAAGTAGATATTGTTTAAATTCTCTCTTACCTTCTTAAATATTTTTTTTCTAAATTACTATAATTTAAGATTGAAGTAAATGGTCTTTACACCAGGAGTATTTTATGTAGAAATTTTTAAATGGGGTGATATAATTATCACATATGATTATAAAACAAATTCTCCAAGTCTGGTGAATATTAACTGATAAAGAGTTGCCCTAGGCAGATGGTGCTTGAATGAAAGCATTTATCTCCTAGGAGGAGTCTTGCGTAGTAACTTTTAAAAAAATTTTTATTGGAGTACAGTTGCTTTACAATGTTGTGTTAGTTTCTACTGTACAGTAAGTGAATCAGCTATACATACACATATATCCCCTCTTTTTTGGATTTCCTTCCTATTTAGGTCACCACAGAGCACTGAGTAGAGTTCCCTGTGCTCTACAGTAGGTTCTCGTTAGTAATCTATTTTATATACAGTATCAATGGTGTATATATGTCAATCACAATCTCTCAATTCATCCCACCCCTGCCTTTCCCCCTTGGTATCCACACGTTTGTTCTCTACATCTATGTTTCTATTTCTGCTTTGTAAATAAGATCATCTATACCAATTTTTTCTGATTCCACATATATGTGTTAATATACGATATTTGTTTTTGTCTTTGTAACTTTTACATTCCCACTGGTCAAAGTTTGCAACCTACAGATTCACAGTGAGTTTGGATGATCAAATTTATTGAATTGTATCACTCTATTAATAAGACCCTTTACGGCCATACATAGAGTTTGCAGCCATTTTCCAAGACATGTTCTAAAAAGTATTTTTTATGAATATGGCAGGTCTCCACCAAAGATGCCATATCCTAATCCTCAGAACCTGTGAATATGTTGCTTTACATGGTAAAAAGGACTTTGCAGGTGTGATAACCTTAATGGTCTTGGGATGGAGAGATTTACTAGATTATCCGGGTGGGTCCAATATAATCACAAGGATTATAAGAGGGAGGCAGAGGGTCAAATCAGAGAAGGAGAAGGGACACAGAAGCAGAGGAATGCAAGCAGCCTCTAGAAGCTGGAAAAGCCAAGGAATGAACTCTCTCCTCCAGTCTCCAGTAGGTACTCCGCTTTTGTTTTTAATCCTGTAGGACCCATTTCAGACTTCAGACTATAAAATAATGAATTCGTGCTGTTTTAATCCACTAAATTTGTAGTAGTTTGTTGCTGTAGCAATAGGAGGCTAATACAATGGGTTATATCACTTGGTGTAAGAGAATCAATAAAGTATAATATTTGAGAGCTTAGGCTCCAAATTCAGACAGATCTAGTTAGAATATACTTCTGTGCCTCTTGTCATGTACTACCAAGCTAGGCAATTAACATCCTCCAGCCTAAATGTTTCTTATTTGTAAAATGGGTATTAAAGTAGGGTTTTTCTACGACTATTTTTTTACGACTATTAGCCACTGTTATCACGTATTATAAATATATTAAGACAAATTTTTTACCAGGCATTCAAGAGAGTTTTTACTCTTATCAGGTGAACACTGGAACCACCTTGTCTTAGGTAGCTATTATTATCCCTTCATTGCTATGAAGGAAATGAAACCTCAAAAGTTGAATTGAACCAAGTTATACAGAGCCATTCTCACAATTTTATGGTTAAATATGAAGCAGAAGATAGAAGTGCCGATTCTGAGAAATATGATCCGTCTATAACATCGCAAAATGGAGGGAACAGCAGAAGATTAAATTGTAACGTGGATCACATTTTTTTTTAATATTCTTTTTCAGAAACAAAAGCATAATCAGGCAATTTGTAGTCAGCTTTCTGTTATAGATACCAAATCATACTTTTGGAAAACTTGAAGGTAATTGACTTTTTATTCATTTTTAAATACCTGGAGCCATAATTTTAACCTACCTTATAAAACAAATGTGGCTTTTTATTTTCACATCAGGATATTTTTAAAAGATTAGTGTGAAGTGCCTATAAATATGCAGAGATTTCAACAGCTAAGACAAACATCTCAGTAAATAACTTAATTGAGCTGTGAATATTTAGTGATTGAAATCCGATTACTTTGTGGCTTAATTTGTGTACTGCTTGACTGCTCTGCAGTTTCAGGCAATTTAACAATGTAGACAGTATATGAAGATAGAATGTTAAATAGTGAGTGAGGCATTCAAAGTAAAAATGTCTGAGTTGTGCTCATTTTTAAAAAGCATCTCACTGAGTGGGTTGCAGGCTCAATTTAAAGGCTCCATTTAGGCAGAATACATAAAAGTCATGGAAGGCACAGATTCTTTCCCCTCACATCTTCGGATAATTAGTTTTACCCTCTTGTTGAATTTTGGTGATCATTAGGTTCATAAAGATTAATAGCATAGCACACAAAATCACCTTCACTACTGTAAAATACAGTTCTCTCTATGACTGCAAATGTGTAAGTAGGGTCAGTGAGTTTTTTGATGATCTAATGCTTTCAGAAGACGTAGAGTACAGGCTCTTCTGAGAGATCCCTTGTTATCCTAAAATCCAGCTAAATGGGTTTCTGATATTTTACAGAGCTATATACCCAGATACACTGAATTTTAAGTTAGGTCAATAAACAGGGCAAATGTGGAAATTACCTGCCAAACAAACTGGACTTTTCCCTCCATATGTCTTTTTCTAAGCACATTCCAGAATATTGCTTCTGTCATCAATTTATTTTATTCTACCCTCAAAATAAAGCCGTCAGTCTGTCCCTCTCCCCCTCCAGCACTCACACCTAAAGTGCTTGGATTAGTGCAAGAATCCCAGTTTTTCTACATCAATCTCACTCCCCCACCCCAATTCCATTCTTCTCACAGAAGCCAAATTATCTCTTCAGAAACCAGTCTTGTTACTCTCATCTCAAAACCTGTTGATTTCTTCTTGGGCAGTTAGGAAAAAATCTAAAATCCTTACTATGAGCCTCAAGGTTCTATTGTTTTGACTGCTGCCCACCTCTTTATTTATACCAACATATCCACATATGATTATTTCAACATGTAGCCAATATAACAATAGCAATAACATACTTTATACATATTTTGTCATACTAAATAGTCAAAATCTGAATCAGCCCTCCTCCATTCAGACTGGCCACACCTCTAGACCTCAACAGCCACATGTAGTGTTTATGCTGGACGCATAGTTCTAGAAAACCAATTCGTTAATGTCGATGAGAGTATCAGATGAGGAGAAACATAGGTCACTAAATAAATTGTTTCCTTCACAAGCTAGAAAATTTTTTCAAGTCAAGAAAAATGCCTAAGCAGTAAAATCTTTCCTCCTAACTAATAAGTATTCATTGCTAAGCTAAATTATTTTATGTCAATATAAATTACAATTAGCAATCTAATAAATTCTAATATCTTAGATTTAATAGCTGTTCCTCTTATGAGGATTACCTTTTTGTTTTATAATGATTACATATTAACGTTGTAACAAATTATGAAGTTTCAATACAAGTACCACATACTAAATGTGCTTTACCAACAAAGAAGAATTTCATGAAAACCATTTTGGCATTTATAACCAAATTAATGCAACAATAAACACAGTAGCAAGTTCATAATTACTGTGACAAATGTGGACTAATTGTAGGAACTAATAACATCTATCCTTCAAATATTGTAACTTAGCTATTAAAGGAATTTAAAATGGATTTAAACATTTTCTAATTTTTATTTTCAATAATTTTAAAAGACAGAAAGCTACTAAAATTGATTGCAGTGTGAGCAAAACTACACTTAATTAGTTCTGCCTTAAATTAGCTTGTTGTCTGGTTGATTATACTTTTTTGGCTTTTAGATTACTGAGAACTAGGCAATTGTTCAGTCATGAAAGAAAGTTTAAATTTGGTGCTTTTAAATGGTCATTTGGACTTACTGAATACAATTCTCAGTGCCAAGGTCTAAATTGCAGTGATCATTTAGCAACTGACTGATGGGTCATCTATTCTCATAGCAGAAACATCTCTTCAAATTAATCAATGGTCACAGGCACAGCCAGAAATGGGAATTTAAATATAACGCCATTTAAGCCGTATCTCAAATGCAGAATTAACAAGAATCATTATACTCTGAAATGAGGAGCTGCTGTTGGCAAATTACTAGGAAAGAGCCAGGATATAAGAGTTTGCCAAACTCCTGCTTTCTCATTACTAACGTGTTTTAGCTCCAGCCTGGAGAGGCTATTTCTTGAGCTCTTGATAAAGCAAGGTTATCCTTGTCTGTAATTCAGATGCAACTTCATGTTTCAAGTAGAGACTGTTTTCCTAAAAGCCACCTGACACTCCAAGCTGCTAGTACTCTTTCCCTTCATTGTAAACACAGAATCTCATGAAATCATCTGTCCCTTGTGGTCCTGTCCTAGGTACAATTTCATTGTCACTCTTCCAGCTACTTCTGGTGTGATTCGAATATCTTTCCAAGCTTCTGTTCAGCCTCATAGATTTTCAGATGATGTTTCTAGATCCTTCCATCTCCTATCTTAATTCACACTTCCTTCCCAGGGATTATCTCAGCCCTAAACTTTCTGCCTAGGATCATTCTTTCTTCTTTCAATAGGTTTTTGTGACATTATAAAAATAACATTCCCAAGATCAATATGTTCACACGATATGCAGGAATAAACCTGTTAACCTGTTAAAACAGGTATTTGGGTTTTCTTCACATTGTGCAGAAGAACTAAAAGTCCCAGTGTCTATAAAGCGATACTTCTCAACCCCAGTTGCACATAAGAATCACATGCAGGGACCTGGGTCCTACCTCAGAGATTCTGATTTAAATGGTCTGGGGGGAGTCCCAAGCATCTGTATTCCTAAAATTAATTCTAATATACATTCAAGGATTAAAAACCCACCCTCAATTGTCAGAGAAGCCTTGACTAAGGAAATTACTACCAGCTCAGGCACCATGGAAAAAACGGTGTTGAGAACAGATGTTGTGAAGTGGGCTTGCCCGAGAGGAAGGACCTGAGAATAGCTGGTGAGTCTGGGAACCAGAGAATGGGGAAAGTTGTCTGTGTTAGAGCTTAAAGACCCTTTGTGTGCAATTTATATTCAGAATTAAAAAGAGAATTAGAAACAGAAAGACATTAAGGTGGTATTTAGTGACTTAAACTAGCAGCAAAGTGTGAATTAAAATACTGGATCAGGCCAAAATCAATAAAAAATGTACTTTTTTCATATGTTAAAGAGAGATAATAAGCCAACTCTTTAAATGATAGATGGTCAAAATTAATGTGCACACAAGTTAATTTTTGAAAGTCCCTTCTCTGGACCCTGTGACTACCTCTACCGATTTGCCTCTTCCTCTTCCCTTCACAGTCCAGCCGGCATCTCTAAGAAATATGGCACCTACTTCTTTGCCTCCAACTCACTGTCCACTCACTGGGACTCTGAAGCCAGTTGACCTCCACCCAGATCAACAGTGACTACTGGTAAATCCCATGGACTGCTTTCAGTTACCTTGCAGGGACTCAAGCAGGTTTTGACAGCGTTAACCACTCTTGTGAATTCCTCTCTCATGCCTTGGTTCTTGTGACACTATCTTACAAGGACTAGCCTCCCATATCTTGGAAATTCTTACTATTTTTTCCACTAGTGGTTAACTTGTCCCTTACCGTCCCATTCTTATAGCTCTTGGGACTCCGTCTTTGGCCACATCCACAAATCACACTTTACCTGGGCATTTTTATCAACTCCTATGGTTTCTGCTACTCTCAAGAGGCTGATGACGTAAACATCTTTGTCTCCTGCCCAGATATTTAGTCCAAGCTCTAGAACCAGCATGTTCTCTCATAGTTTTCCCAGGCACATTGCATGTTATATGCTCAAAACTGAATTCATGATCTCTCCCCCAACTTTTATTACCAGATTTTCTTACTCATTCTAATCAGAAATAAGAAACCAGGGACTTCCCTGGTGGCACAGTGGTTAAGAATCTGCCTGCCAGTGGCAGGGACACATGTTCCAGCCATGGTCCGCGAAAATCCCACATGCCACAGAGCAACTAAGCCCCTGCGCCACGACTACTGAGCCTGCGCTCTAGGGCCCGTGAGCCACAACTACTGAGCCCACGAGCCACAGCTGCTGAGCCTACGAGGCACAACTACTGAAGCCCACATGCCTAGAGCCCGTGCTCCACAAGAGAAGCCACCACAATGAGAAGCCTGCGCACCGCAACGAAGAGTAGACCCCGCTCGCCGCAACTAGAGAAAGCCCACGTGCAGCAACGAAGACCCAACGCAGCCAAATAAATAAATAAATTTATTTTAAAAAAAAAGAAACAAGAAACCATTCATGACATTTTCTCTCTCCCTCCGCCCTATAAAGTACATCATTTTGCTCCACAAAATATGGTCTAAAGACTAAAAGCTTTGACATCTTCTGAGAGCTTGTTAGAAATGCAGATCTCAGCCCCCTCCCTAGACCTACTGAATCAGAATCTGAAGTTTTTGCAAGATCCTCTGTTTATACTTATATACAGCCAAATTTTAGAAGCACTGCTCTACAATTCACACCTTAAAAACTCTCCAATTCAGCTCTCCATCTCCACTCCTACTATCATAATCCAGGCCATGAGCTCCCCAAATTAGCTGCATATTACAACACACTGGGGATTTTTTTAAAAATACCCATGCCAGGTTCTACCCATGGAGATTCTGATTTAATTCATCTAGAGTGGAATCCAGGAATCAGTAATTTTGAAAAATTCCCCAGGTTGTTTTATTATTTAGCCAACACTGAGAGCCACTCATTTAAACCATCATCACCCTTCAACCAGACTATTATAATAATCTCCTAACTGGTCTCTCAGTCTTCAGTCTTTCCAATTCTCCTTATTCATAATAGAGTGATCTTTCTTAAAATTTGTGTTTCAGTGGCTAATGTTGACCCCAGCACTAAGCCCATATACTGAAGCATGACAGACACAATCCTCCAGCATCCATTCCCAACTTATTTAGCCAAAGTCATTTCTCGCTATAACATCTCCTCCTCTTGCGCTCTTTTGCATCAAAAACTGAATTGTTTGCAGTTCACCAAATGGACCATGGTGTTTCGTAATTGTTTCTGCTTTTTTTACAGCTGTATTGAGTTATAGTTGATATACAAAGGACTATACATATTTAATCTGTACAATTTGGTGAATTTCGACATATGCAAACACTCATTATACCATCACCACAATGAAGGTAATAGTTATGTCCAACATCTCCCAGAGTTTCTTTGTGCCCCTTTGTTTTTATGTTTTGTGTGTACGTGTGGGTTTTTTGGTTTCTCTCTGTGTGTTAAGAATACTTAACATGACATCTACTCTCCTAACAATTTTGAAGTGTCATTAATTATAGACACTAGACGCTGTTGTGTAGCAGATTTTGAGACCTTAACAACTAACCTTAACTTAAACTCTATACCCACTGAAAAACTCATTTTTTCCAGCCCCCAACTCCTAGCAGCTACTTTTGTATTCTCTGCTTTTATGAATTTTACTATTTTAGATACTTCATATATGTGGAATCATGAGTATTTGTTCCTCTGTGACTGGCTTACGTCACTTAGTATAATGTCCTCAAGGCTCATTCATGTTGTCACAAATGGGGATTTCCTTCATTTTTTTTTAAGATTGACTAATATTCCATTTTATATACATATATATACCACATTTTCTTTATTTATTCATCCACCAGTGGACACGTGGATTGCTTCCACAACTTGGTTATTGTGAATAATGCTGCAGTAAAAATGCCTCTGCTCTTAATGCCTCCTCTCCCTGTAATGTCTTTCCTGGTCCCAATACTCAGTTTAAGCATCACGTTCTCTGTTACACCTGTCTTGACCCTTCTCTTCCCTCCCTATGGTAGAATTGACCACCCCATCCTTTCAGCACTGCTAGATTTCACACATATCTACAATACCGCATTACAGTTATATTGAAATTGTATTTATTCCTGCCTCCTTCTTTCGGCCTGCAAGTTGGGGCAAGAGCCATACCTAATTCACTTCTGCATCTTCAGAGCTTCCTACATAATAGGGACTCAATAAGTGCATATAAAATACATATACAAAGGAATAAAATAAAATTCATACTTCTGTATCATTCTTAAACATTTAAAAAGGATATATTTCATAATGTACAATATGTGCCTTTGTCACAATAATATGGCAATACCTAAATATCAAAATTTCCAGTATCAAAAGACTGACTGAATTTTTATCTTAAGGTAGCCTCTTGCTTGACTGTAAGATTAGAAGATTATTACACCGCCGATGGTCTGCACCACTCAGATGACATTTAACCAGCATCCCTTGATTGTGAAGTTAGTAGAGGGCAGTGGTTAGAGTGGGCCCTTGGATGTTAGACAACACCTGGTTCAAGTCCTACTTCTCCCCGCACCCCAACAATAGCTGGGCAGGTTTCAGCAATTTCTAAATCTCACTGTGCTCATCTGTAGTAGAAGGGCTTTTATCATAATAATAGAGAGCAAAATGATCTATTTTGACATGGTTTTAAATTTGGGTAGTAAGAAATTTCTACTTTTCTCAACTAATTTTTTTCTAAGAAATGTATCCGCTGGGAACTCCTTACCCAAACGAGACACTGCTAATCAGTTGATGGACACTATCAGAGGTAGAGCTTGGAGGCTTTAAAAACCTAATTTACACTAAAAGGAGGCATTATATAACATAAGAAAATTTTCTTATAATATGTTTATTAAATATTTACTGAGTACTTCCTGTATGCTAGGCATACAGGATTTTAAGCCAGTTCCTGACATTAAAGACATTAATATGTGAAAACAATAAAATATGCATGCAAGAATGATATCTAATATTTACTTAAAACTTGTGTGTGGTTACCAGTTGGGAGAAGGAAGAGGGGAGGAGCAATACAGGAGTAAGGGATTAAGAGGTACACACTATTATGTATAAAATAAGCTATAAGGATATATTGTGCAGCACAAGAAATATAGCCAATATTTTATAATAACTATAAATAAGTATAACCTTTAAACTTGTGAAATCACTATATTGTACACCTGTAACATATATAATACTGTACATCAACTATACTTCAATAAAAAAGAGATAGTTTTAAATCTCTTAAGTACTTATAGAAAAACTTCAAAATGAGCAATACATTACTAAGTGAATACACACACACACACACACACACACACACACACAAACTTGTGTTATGTTAGACAGTGTCTATAACCCTCATATCAACTCTAGAAGGTAGACATAATTAAAATCTTTGTACTGTAAATGAGAATAGCAAGGTTTTATGACCTGCTCGAAGGGTAGCCAGCTAACAAGAGGGAAAAGTGGGATTTGAACCCGGTACTGTCTAGCTCCCAAGGCCCCACTCTTAAGCACTGCCCTCTACTAATTCTTTACAATCAAGGGATGCTGGCCAAATGGCATCTGACTGATGCTGTCCATCAGCGGTGTTAACAATCTTCCAATTTTACAGTCAAGCAAGAAAGCTAATTATCGTAAGATTTAAAATTCACTCAGTCTTTTGATGCTGAAAATTTAGATACTTGGATACATCTGGTTAGTTCACAGAACTTTTACTTTTCATCCAGATGGCTTGTCATTATAGATGTCATAACATAAACCCAGCAAAACTTGAACTACTCAAGCTTTTCTAAAAGGACCTCAAAGCACTCATTACTCTTTCAGAAGTGTAATGGTGACTTTGATACACTACCATCTTTTGTGTGATGCTCTATAAGTAAATGAAAATGGACTCATTGCAAAGATATAAAAGTAGAAAATAGAAAGTTGTATTGATGAGAAATCTTAAAGTTTCTTTCTTTCTGAAGAATCTAGAAAATAGAGAAGCACCTCTGGTGTTGGAGTCCCCTCTGTGGACTGAGGAACTGGTGGACAATACAAGCATCTTAATATTTTAGTGTTTCAGTGTCTTAGTGTTTCTGTTCAGCCATTCCCCAAGGATGTGGCCAGGCTTAATCCCAGCAGTAAGACCATAGGTCATGATGTCATTATATTAGGTAGTCCAATAACCAGTATTCTTTGTTTTCATATAGACAGCCATGAAATGTAAACAAGATGAGCTTTGTTGCTCTTTAGACACTTTTAATATTTATAGGCCACATCTCACATGAAAATGGAATGATAATACCTGCTTATGTTCATACTCTTACAGAGCTAACATTGGCAGAAATGTATCTGTTCTCTTCTTTGGGGAAGGAACTGGCATTTTAGCTAATAGTCATTTATCTTACACTGATTAATTTTAAGCTTTTATTCACATTCATCATAATTAGAATCAGATAATGGAGTTCTATGTGAGGCACCAGTATCCTCCTTTAGAAAATCAAACAGATTGTAATTAAGAATTGTTGTGATATTTGGCAGAGCCGTGGAGCCTTCTGGGTCACTTTCGGTTTGTTCTTTGTGAAGAGCCACCCACATGAAGCAGCTGGAGCTCCAAAAGGACATTTGACTGGTAAATTGACTTGATTGATTCAAATTTGATTACAGACGGGAAACACATTTAGTTCAAGTTAAGCACATTAATATATATCAGTTAAAATAAAGACCCAATTGCTCCTTTGTTATTCATTAATGAAACTTAACGACTTCAACAAAACATTAATGAAGAGAAAATATTGGCTTGCATAATTCGTTTGGAAAAATTAATTAATTGTTGTATTAAGGGCAGCCTGTTCCACACAGTAATTACTGAGGCTTTGATGGCGAATTGCTTTTTGTTACTTATTTAGCAAGCTGTTGTTTACTTTTTTCATTTTATATTGATTTGTTATGCATATAGTTTTTTTCTCCTACAGAAGGAAATTAAGTATAATTTCAAATGATGATTATAACTATGTACTTACAATTGATAAGGTGGCTACATTTTAATATGATGTTTACTAAATTCGACATGCAGTACAAAGATAAAAGGATTATTTAGTGGTAATATCCTATACAACTAGATTTTCAACACAATATCTGACAGATAATATCCTTATTTAGTAGGTAACTAGAAGGCAGAAATGGGATAAAATAAACTTCAGCAAGTTAGCATCAAGGCTTTCCTTTTGACTAAGCAAAGTCATGATTTGTTACTATTTTAACATAGAGGTGCCATATATAGATATTTCATAAGAAAATTCCAATTATTAATGTTTTCTAGAATGCAGTATCAAGAGCTATATGAATGAGTAATTAAACATAAAGCTGAATCAACAGTTTAGATTTCTCATTTTCTTTCAACTTCTGTGTTCTTCTATGACTTTGATGTACATTCTAAACTTCATCACATCTATTTACGTAAAATAGAAACGTTAACAGAAAAATTCTTTTTTTTTTTTTTGCGGTACGCGGGCCTCTCCCGTTGCGGAGCACAGGCTCCGGACGCGCAGGCTCAGCGGCCATGGCTCACGGGCCCAGCCGCTCCGCGGCATGTGGGATCCTCCCAGACCGGGGCACGAACCCGTATCCCCTGCATCGGCAGGCGGACTCTCAACCACTGCGCCACCAGGGAAGCCCCTATTCTTATTTTTTTTTGGCGGTACACAGGCCTCTCACTGCTGTGGCCTCTCCCGTTGCAGAGCACAGGCTCCGGACTCGCAGGCTCAGCGGCCACGGCTCACGGGCCCAGCCGCTCCGCGGCATGTGGGATCTTCCCGGACCGGGGCGCGAACCCGCGTCCCCTGCATCGGCAGGCGGACTCCCAACCACTGCGCCACCAGGGAAGCCCCAGAAAAATTCTTGATTAAGGTATACCGACTAATGACGTTAACTGGTTTGACAATACAGTGGTAAGATGATGATGATTATTATTGATTAATCCTTAATATAATGTTCATTAAATTATCTTTTCATAAGCTACAACTCTGAAAGAACAAGTAATTTGTTTTGAATTATAAACAAGTGATCAAGAGCTACCCTTCTTTTAGAAGATAATTCATTATCTGCAGTGAATAAATGAAAGTGTTTCTACATCGAATTGCCTCAAAGAGACTTTCATTCCATTACAGGGTAGATTATTTGCCGGTAATGGCCAGATCACCTGCATAATAGCACCATGTTTCATTAAGATAAAAAAAGATAAAACCTGAAGTATTCGCATTCCAAAATAAATCAGCCCAGCTCTCTGCTAGTGGGTTTTAGCTTTTTCATTACTATATGGATATGATGGATACTTTTCAAAACCTAGTTTAGACAAACTGTTCAGAAAGAAATGAGTTCTCCTGATCAAACGAAAATTAAGGTGAAAATTGATGTCCTTCTTTCCTCCCCCCATGGAAATATTTAAGAATAAGAGACAATTATTTCTCAGAACGGGTCAGTCCTCTCGGGATTTGTCTCCTGCACACATTATGCAGCGACTATTTTAAACTCAGCCTATCTCCGAGGGGTGAAAAACAGAGAAAGTAAATGAAAGAATGCCACCCAGTATCGTTCTTTCTGCAGACAGAAGGCACGTGCGTGCTTGAGTCCCTTATTTCTCTTATTTCACAGAAGCAGATAGCTCAAATCATTTATTTAAACATTAGATTTCTCCACTTTATTCATTTCTCAAGTAACCACCGGATGGCAGCATAGGATGATAAATCAAAATTGATTCCTTAATTCAAAATCATCCACCAGAGGTTATTAATCAACGTGAATTCTTGTATGCCTAACACATGGAACTGGTAACAAATTTATTCATGGCGAAAATGTGTGTGATATTTAGTCCCACCGTGTGTGGTTGCAGTGACACCTTACCAAGTAATTTTTCAATTTGGCCTGGTAGAAACCATAACAGAATCTGTCTTTTACGCTGCAGTATCTTATAGGGTGTTACCAATGTGAACATGAATTTGTAGTGAGAAATAGTAGAGTTTTCACAAGAAAATGTAAAAGATCTGTCCATGACAGCCTGAGAGTTTGCTTTTTAAAAATCAATCCCAGATTTCCTTTCTCTGGCCCCATTTCCCTCTCTCATAAAGAAGAAAGTAAAATGGGCAAAAATCCATTCTGATTGTATCAAGTGATTTGGGCTCATTAACACAAGATTTTTAATATTCCCATTATCTTCTGCAGAACAGGATGTAATTTATCTTCAGGCTGGATGATTAGCCGATGAATTTTAGGTACTTTTTTCCCCCCCCCGTGCCTTAGGATGCCTCAGAGGGCGTGTTCCTCACTCTTACACTAATTCTGCTTCTCTTCCTTTTGGGAGCCATTATCTTTGCTCATCTCCTTTCTTCTACTCTCCATCTGGATGCCTTTGTTTATCAAAGAAGCTCTGGTCAGCTTTCCCTAGCATTTTCCCTCTGTGTACCACCCACCCAGTTGGACCACTTGAGACTTTCTTGCCTAGCCATATTTTCTCTTGCTACCAAGTTGCTCTTTGAGAGTTTACACCTTAATTTCTTATGAATTGAAATATAACTGACATATAACATTATAATAGCTTTAGATGTACAACAAAATGGTTCAAAATTTGTATCTATCATGAAATGATCACCACATTTAACATTTTACACCACAGTAAGTCTAGTTAACATCCATCACCACACAGAATTACAAATTTTTTTTCTTGTGATGAGAACTTTTAAGGTACTTTTAGGTACTTCTTAAAAGTTTAAAAATTGCAATATTAAAAAAAATTAGTTTAGATTTAGAACCCCCATATTCTATATTTCCTTACTTTACATGTATTTCCTATTTTCTCACATGCCTACAATTGCTTCACATGATATTATTTGTCATGCTTAGAAATCCTCAGAACAGCATTTTCACTGGGATATTGTGGAGTACTACTTCCTAAGGAAATGTTTCACAAAAGAACGTCCATTGGAGGAATTATACATAAGATTCCTTTTGAAAAGAAAGAATACACATTAACATATGAAGTCTGAAAAGTCTCACCAAAAAGAACTCTTTTACCTTTTATAAATCCAGGTTTTTAAACTCTGCTATTAACTTGCATTAAGAAATGCTGATTTAGAACATATAACTCAAAGAATTAAGATTACAGTTCAAGATCCATAATATCTCTTACATACAAAACTGGCATTTTTGACACCACAAATACTGCGATTACAAATCACTTTGTAACCAACCCAGAATATTTGTTAACATTGAAAATACCATCAAATTCCAAAATTCCCTAGACAACAGTTTTAGACTATTTTTAAAAATTTTCTCATATATCTTAAAAGATGTAAATCATTCAGTTAATTTAAAATAAATCTTTTGTGTGAAAATTGTGCACCGTGTAACTCTGAGTTGACCTGTGAAAACGGTCTAATTTCTCGATATATGTTGCCATCTAGTGGCCATTTCTTAAATCACAGTGAACTCTCAGAAGGGTGTGGCCCCTTGGTTGGAAGGTGTCATACAGTAATTACATTCAGAAATAGAATTTTAGAGTAGATTATTACTAAACTCAGATTAATTTATAATTCTATAAATTTAACTTGTGATGAGTATTTTCTTCAAGAAATCTTCTATTTGATTTTCATTTCACTTATCTGTTCTTCTGAATTTACTGAGTACCTCTAAGTATAAACAATAGTTTACTATTTTAGGGGGTTGGACGTCAGGGTGATTTTGACCTGCCCAAAATCAGGAGCCAGTGGAGAGAGAGAGAAAGAGAAAGTAGAGTTTTCACAGCTTGCTCACTTGGAAAGAAGTTCAAAATTACCCGGGGAAATATAAGCGTCAAATATCACATGAGAGGGGAAAAAAGTTAGATGTGTAATAAAATTAGGACAGGATACAATGTTAACACAACCTGACTAAAGTTTGAGATGACTGGCCTAAGAAAGCAGAGAAATTAGAGACAGAATGAAAGAGTGAGAAAGAGGCTGATTTTTTTCAAAGTGAATATTCTTAATCAATGCCTAACCAATAGAGTTTCAACTTTTCAAAGCTTGGCTAAAATGATAGAACTGTCTCCATCTTGTTTCAGATATTTTTAATCTTTGCAATTTTTTAAATTGTATTTTATTGTGGTAAGAACATTTAACATGAGATCTACCCTCTTACCAAATTTTTAAGTGTATAATACAGTGTTGTTGTTACAGTGTCACACAGCAGATCTCCAGAATGTTCTCATTTTGCATAACTGAAACTCTATAACCATTGAACAGCATTTCCCCATTTTCCCTTCTCCCAGCCCCTCGCAACTACCTTTCTTACTCTTTGCTTCTATGAATTTGACTATTTTAGATTCTTCATATAAGTGAAATTATGCAATCCTTGTCTTTCTGTGACTGGTTTATGTTATTTAATGTCCTCAAGGTTCATCCATGTCGTTGCATATTGAATAATTCCCTTCTTTTTTAAGGCCCAATAACATTCCATTGAATGTGTATACTACATTTTCTTTATCCATCTGTCAGTGGAAACTTGGGTTGTTTCCACATCTTGACTATAGCGAATAGCAATGCAATGAACATGAGAGTGTTAAGATCTCTATAAGATCCTGACTCCAATTCTTTTGGATAAATACCCAGAAGTGGGATTGTTAGATCATATCATAGTTTTATTTTCAGTTTTTGGAGGAAAAAAATATACTATTTTCTATAGCAGCTGCACCATTTCCCATTCTTACTAACAGTGTAAAGGGTCACAATTTCTCCACACCTTAGCTTGTTGTCCTTTGTTTTCTTGATAATAGCCATCCTGACTAGTGTGAGGTGATATTTCGTTGTGGTTTTGACTTGCATTTCCCTGATGATTAATGATGTTGAACATTTTTTCACGTACCTATTGGCCATTTGTATGTATGTCTTCTTTGGAGATATATCTACTTAAGTCCTTGGTCTATTTTTTTCTTTCTTTTTTTTTTTAAAGGGATCTTCCCAGACCGGGGCACGAACCCGCGTCCTCTGCATCGGCAAGCGAACTCCCAACCACTGCGCCACCAGGGAAGACCCCTTGGCCTATTTTTTAATCAGGTTATTAGTTTCAGTTATTGAGTTGTAGGAGTTCTTCAAACATTTTGGAGATTAACCCCTTATCAGATATGTAGTCTGCAAACATTTTCTCCCATTCCGTAGGTTGTCTTTTCACTCTGTTGATATGTTCCTTCGCTGTGAATCTTTGGAATTTTAAACGAAGACTTTGGAAGCTATCAAACTCCCAGCTTGCCAACAGAAAAGTCATATGCTTTTTTAATGAACATACTAAAAATTCAGTACAACTAAATAAAAGTAAGTAAAAAGTATCTATTGCTGAATAACAAATTATCTTAAGGCTTATGACTTAAAAGAACATATTTAAAGGACTTCCTTGGTGGTGCAGTGGATAAGACTCCACGCTCCCAATGCAGGGGGCCCGGGTTCGATCCCTGGTCAGGGAACTAGAACCCGCATGCCTGCTGCAACTAAGACTTCGCATGCCACAACTAAGGAGCCCGCCTGCTGCAACTAAGACCTGGTGCAACCAAATATATATATATAGGGACCAGGAGAAGATGGCGGAAGAGTAAGACGCGGAGATCACCTTCCTCCCCACAGATACATCAGAAATACATCTACATGTGGAACAACTCCTACAGAACACCTACTGAATGCTGGCTGAAGACCTCAGATTTCCCAAAAGGCAAGAAACTCTCCAGGTACGTGGGTAGGGCAAAAGAAAAAAGAAAAACAGAGACAAAGGAATAGGGACAGGACCTGCACCAGTGGGAGGGAGCTGTGAAGGAGGAAAGGTTTCCAAACACTAGAAGCCCCTTCTCGGGCAGAGACTGCGGGTGGCGGATGGGGAAGCTTCAGAGCCGCCGCAGAGGAGAGCGCAGTAACAGGGTGCGGAGGGCAAAGCGGAGAGATTGCCGCAGAGGATCAGTGCCGACCAGCACTCACCAGCCCGAGAGGCTTGTCTGCTCACCCACCAGGACGGGCGGGGGCTGGGAGCTGAGGCTCGAGCTTCAGTCGGATCGCAGGGAGAGGACTGGGGTTGGCGGCATGAACACAGCCTGAAGGGGTTAGTGCGCCACGGCTAGCCTGGAGGGAGTCCGGGAGAAGTCTGGAGCTGCCGAAGAGGCAAGAGACCTTTTCTTCCCTCTTTGCTTCCTGTTGCGCGAGGAGAGGGGATTAAGAGCGCCGCTTAAAGGAGCTCCAGAGACGGGCGCGAGCCGCGGCTATCAGCGCGGACCCCAGAGACGGGCATGAGACGCTAGGGTTGCTGCTGCACCACCAAGAAGCCTGTGTGCGAGCACAGGTCACTCTCCACACCGCCCCTCCCGGGAGGCTGTGCAGCCCGCCACTGCCAGGGTCCCGGGATCC
>NC_041232.1:43957158-43958596 GCF_002837175.3 Physeter macrocephalus
ATCAACTTGATGTACCCTGCATCTGTGGAATACCTGAATAGACAACAGATCATCCCAAATTGAGGAGGTGGACTTTGGGAGCAAGATATATTATTTTTGGGGGCTTCCCTGGTGGCGCAGTGGTTGAGAGTCCGCCTGCCGATGCAGGGGACGCAGGTTCGTGCCCCGGTTCGGGAGGATCCCACATGCCTCGGAGCGGCTGGTCCCGTGATCCATGGCCGCTGGGCCTGCGCGTCTGGAGCCCGTGCTCCACAACGGGAGAGGCCACAACAGTGAGAGGCCCGCGTGCCGCAAAAAAAAAAAAAAAAAAAAGATATATTATTTTTTCCCCTTTTCCTCCTTTTGTGAGTGTATATGTATAACAACAGTGAGAGGCCCGCGTGCCGCAAAAAAAAAAAAAAAAAAAAAGATATATTATTTTTTCCCCTTTTCCTCTTTTTGTGAGTGTATATGTATATGCTTCTGTGTGAAATTTTGTCTGTATAGCTTTGCTTTCACCATTTACCCTAGGATTCTGTCCATCTGTTAAAAAGATATTCCATGCAAATGGAAATCAGAAGAAAGCTGGAGTAGCAATTCACATATCAGACAAAAAAGACTTTAAAATAAAGACTATTACAAGAGACAAAGAAGGACACTACATAATGATCAAGAGATTGATCCAAAAAGAAGATATAACAATTGTAAATATTTATGCACCCAACATAGGAGCACCTCAATACATAAGGCAAATGCTAACAGCCATAAAAGGGAAAATCGACGTAACACAATCATAGTAGGAGACCTTAACACCCCACTTTCAGCGATGGATAGATCATCCAAAATGAAAATAAATATGGAAACACAAGCTTTAAATGATACATTAAACAAGATGGACTTACCCAGCAAGGATCTCATTCAGATTTGATGGAGAAATTAAAACCTTTACAGACAAGCAAAAGCTGAGAGATCCGCACCACCAAACCAGCTTTACGACAAATGCTAAAGGAACTTCTCTAGGCAAGAAGCACAAGAGAAGGAAAAGACCTACATTAACAAACCCAAAACAATTAAGAAAATGGGAATAGGAACATACATATCGATAATTACCTTAAATGTAAATGGATTTAATGCGCTAACCAAAAAACATAGACTGAATTGATATTTATAGGACATTCCATCCAAAAACAACAGAATACACATTTTTCTCAAGTGCTCAAGGAATATTCTCCAGGACAGGTCATATCTTGGGTCACAAATTAAACCTTGGTAAATTTATGAAAATTGAAATCGTATCAAGTATCTTGTCCGACCACAACGCTATGAGACTAGATATCAATTACAGGAAAAGATCTGTAAAAAATACAAACACATGGAGGCTAAACAATACACTACTTAATAACCAAGAGATCACTGAAGAAATCAAAGAGGAAATCAAAAAATACCTAGAAACAAATGA
>NC_041232.1:43958758-43959962 GCF_002837175.3 Physeter macrocephalus
GCAGTCTACCTGAAAAAGAATTCAGAATAATGATAGTAAAGATGATCCAAAATCTTGGAAATAGAATAGAGGAAATGCAAGAAACATTTAACAAGGACCTAGAAGAACTAAAGAGGAAACAAGCAATGATGAACAACACAATAAATGAAATTAAAATTAATTGATCTAGAAGGGATCAATAGCAGAATAACTGAGGCAAAAGAACGATGAGTGACCTGGAAGATAAAAGAGTGGAAATAACTACTGCAGAATAGAATAAAGAAAAAAGAATGAAAAAAATTGAGGACAGTCTCAGAGACCTCTGGGACAACATTAAACGCACGAACATTCGAATTATAGGGGTCCCAGAAGAAGAAGAGAAAAAGAAAGGGACTGAGAAAATATTTGAAGAGATTATAGTTGAAAACTTCCCTAATATGGGAAAGGAAATAGTTAATCAAGTCCAGGAAGCACAGAGAGTTCCATACAGGATAAATCCAAGGAGAAACACGCCAAGACACATATTAATCAAACTATCAAAAAATAAAAAACAGTGCTTCCCTGGTGGCACAGTGGTTGAGAGTCCGCCTGCTGAGGCAGGGGACACGGGTTCATGCCCTGGTCCAGGAAGACCCCACATGCCGCAGAGCGGCTGGGCCCGTGAGCCATGGCCGCTGAGCCTGAACTCTAGAGCCTGTGCTCCGCAACGGGAGAGGCCACAGCAGTGAGAGGCCCGCGTACCGCAAAAATAAACAAACAAATAAATAAATAAATACAAAGAAAACACATTAAAAGCAACAAAGGAAAAACAACAAATAACACACAAGGGAATCTCTATAACGTTATCAGCTGACCTTTCAGCAGAAACTCTGCAAGCCAGAAGTGAGTGGCAGGACATATTTAAAGTGATGAAGGAGAAAAACCGACAACCAAGATTACTCTACCCAGCAAGGATCTCATTCAGATTTGATGGAGAAATTAAAACCTTTACAGACAAGCAAAAGCTGAGAGATCCGCACCACCAAACCACAGCTTTACAACAAATGCTAAAGCAACTTCTCTAGGCAAGAAACACAAGAGAAGGAAAAGACCAACAAGAACAACCCGAAACAATTCAGTAAATGATGATAGGACCATACATATCAATAATTACCTTAAATGTAAATGGATTAAATGCTCCCACCAAAAGACACAGACTGGCTGAATGGACACAAAAACAAGACCC
>NC_041232.1:43961465-43962000 GCF_002837175.3 Physeter macrocephalus
GAATCCAACAACACATTAAAAGGATCATACACCATGATCAAGTGGGGTTTATCCCAGGAATGCAAGGATTATTCAATATACGCAAATCAATCAACGTGATACACCATATTAACAAATTGAAGGAGAAAAACCATATGATGATCTCAATAGATGCAGAGAAAGCTTTCAACAAAACTCAACACCCATTTATGATAAAAAACCTCCAGATAATATGCATAGAGGGAACTTAACATAATAAAGGCCATATATGAAAAACTCACAGCCAACATTGTCCTCAATGGTGAAAAACTGAAACCATTTCCACTAAGATCAGGAACAAGGCAAGGTTGCCCACTCTCACCACTATTATTTAACATAGTTTTGGAATTTAGCCACAGCAATCAGAGAAGAAAAAGAAATAAAAGGAATCCAAATCGGAAAAGAAGAAGTAAAGCTGTCACTGTTTGCAGATGACATGATACTATACATACAGAATCCTAAAAATGCTACCAGAAAACTACTAGAGCTAATCAATGAATTCGGTAAAGTAGCAGGA
>NC_041232.1:43963399-43979750 GCF_002837175.3 Physeter macrocephalus
GCAGCCGCATAGCACAGGGAGATCAGCTCGGTGCTTTGTGACCACATAGAGGGCTGGGATAGGGAGGGTGGGAGGGAGGGAGATGCAAGAGGGAAGAGATATGGGAACATATGTATATGTATAACTGATTCACTTTGTTATAAAGCGGAAACTAACACACCATTGTAAAGCAATTATACTCTAATAAAGATGTTATATATATATATATATACTGAGGCCCACGGCACACTTCCCTCAGTCCTATTCAGTCAGAAAGGGCCTATGCGTCAGTACTTTTTTTAACATCTTTATTGGAGTATAATTGCTTTACAATATTGTGTTAGTTTCTGCTGTCACAGAAACACCGACGCGGTCACAAAGCACTGAGCTGCTCTCCCTGTGCTATGGGGCTGCTTCCCACTAGCTACCTATTTTACATTTGGTAGTGTATATATGTCAATGCCACTCTCTCACTTCGTCTCAGCTTACCCTTCCCCCTCCACATGTCCTCAAGTCCATTCTCTAGGTCTGTGTCTTTATTCCTGTCCTGTCCCTAGGTCCTTCAGAACCTTTTTTTTTTTTTTTTTTTTTTTTAGATTCCATATGTATGTGTTATCAAACTAGGCATCAGTATTTAAGAAAAAAAAAGAACATATTTATTATCTCACAGTTTCTTTAGGTCAGAAATCCAGCACAGCTTAGCTGATTGTTCTGCTTTAGGGCCTCTCACAGGTTGCAGGCATGCCGTCTGGGCTATAATCATCACAAGGCTCCAGCAGGCCCCCAAGCTCACATGGTTGTAGGAAGGATCCAGTTCGTCATGGGCTGTTGGAATGAGAGCCTTGGTTCCTTTCTAACTGTTGGCCTCAGATCCCTGCTGTACAGGCATCCTCAATATGGAGGCTTGCTTCATCAAAGAATGAGCCAAGAAGGCAATAGAATCTTCAAGCGAGATGAAAGTTACAGTATTTTGTAATCAAATTACAGACGTGACATCTCATCAACTTTGCTGTACTCCTTTGGTTAGAATCAAGTCACTATATCCGGCTCATACTCAGGGAAAGATTTGTTAAGGGTGTGATTGCTAGGATATGGGAATTATTGGGGACCATTCCTGAAGTCTTCCTATCACAGAGGAGATGAAGCTTCTTGATGAGATTTATGGTCATCCTGAAGACCTGTTTTAACTTCTTATCACACACATTCACACACACAAAAAAAGCTTGGAATCTACCATTCTAACTGGAATGACACATCAACCATATCTTTGAGACCTAAGAAAATTCCCTAAGTCTCAATCCAAAGGAATAGTGGGGAAGTGGCTCAGCACTGGATAATGCATTGGATAGTGTGCAACCCATGTGCACTAGTGACATCCACCAATGTGCACATCTCAACAGCCAGTCTCAAAACTTTCAGGGCCACCTAAAGTCTAGCCAGTATTTAACTTCAATATTTAATTGCACTGATTAGAGCAACAATAATTTCCGATATTTGGACTAATCATTTAAAAGGTTGAACTGAACATGTTGAATATGAAATAATATAGAGCCACACTGAAGAACAAGTCACCAGGGGAGCTGCTTCTACAATGTCTGGCTCCAGGACTAAGCCACCACTGCCATGTTCATGAAATTACCACCATCAGGACAAAGCCACAATCAAGAAGCATCAATTATCAGAAAGCTATCGCAGGAATATGACACCTCCAAAAGACTTCTTTTCAGAAGAAAAGCACAGAAGAAACAGAAGCCAGGCCTCCGATTCTCTTCGACTTTCCAGCACCTGTGCAAGGGCATCTGATGGATGGAACCTAAATTACAGCCAAAACCCTAAATGCAAGTGAGTCTGAAGAATGTAGCTTTTCTCTTTCTAGCTTATCCGCTACTGTACATGAAGGAACAGTAGGAGGAATAGAGAATAGGTGTTTTGAGTGGTCCTGGGTCAATCAGAGTGACAGCTTTTCAGGCTTTGAATTTGACTCAAAGGAATTCTTGGCACCATTAGATGAAAGACTGTAGCCACATATCCCTCCACCATCATTGTACCAGCTTCTGACCTCCCTTTCCTGGTTGTATTCCAGGAGCAAATGCTGGATCATCAATGTCTGTATAGCACATAGTAAGAAAGAGGAGTAAAACATGGGATTGTGATACCACACCAACTGAGATCCATCTCTGCTTGATGTGTATACAGTATTCCTGCTGTAACAACTATGCTTTGGGCTAAGAGTTTTTAAAATATCACATTTTATTGAAGTTAAACATGATTACAATTGTTATTTTTGCTTTCAGTAAACTTACAAGAAGAAAAGAAAACCCGTATGACCTGATGAAGAGTTCACTGATAACATACAAAGGTATAGATCTTGTCTTTTAGCAGTTGAGACACAAATCGAAGAAGCATTCACAATCAATCAATCAGTGTCATATGATAAGGTCCAGAGTGTGCACACTGATCCGATTTGTTGACTAGATTAATTTCAATTTTCTTTTCTTAACCAGCACTAATGTCTTGCCACTGGATTCTAGATTTTTTTTCACACCTTGATTTTATGACAGCTACACTTATTTCTTCCCACTGTGTTTACTGTGGTTCTGCATGTGTTGCTATTTTAAGTACTTACCACATCAGCATGTGAGCACAAACTCATGGTTCCAAGTTATCTGGCTGGTCCACACTATTTTTTAATCATAGCTGGGAATTTCCCTCTCCTTCTCTTCCTTTTTTTTTTTTTTTTTTTTGCTCCTCTTGAACATTTCTTTCCCACTGGGCCTCAGTAAAACCCTTTTTAATTTTAGTAGATTCTACTATGATATAAAATAACCTAAACCCTCAGTTTGAATGCTGTCCCATTGGATGTTTTTGCTTCCAGAGTTCTAGTTTTTATTTATTTGTTTGTTTGTTTGTTTGTTTTTACTTTCTCTAAACTCTGGCATAGAGTCTATTTTTCTAAACAAGAATTGCAACTTATCTAATAAATTTCTGTCCTTAGTTTTGGGTTTCAGAGTCACAATTTAGGATGTTTGTCCACCATTTCTCTTGCTATCAGCCTGTTGTTTTTTTTCTAAAGATCTTGGCCACATTCTCAAATGTTGAATTTTATCATCTTGTATATGTTTATCTTTTTCATCAAATACCCTTTAACTCATCAATATCAGACACCCCACTCATTACCAAGTATCAGAACAATACCCATGTCCAATTAGGATTCTATACTCCTTGAGAAGTAGGAATACTTCTTGGACATTCATTTCCTTCTCACTACTCTCACACCTTCATGGAAAAGGAAATTCCCACATTACACAAAGTAACTTAAAATATGGTCTTAAAATATTTATATTTAAAAAATATTTCCATGATTACTCTAATGAGAAGTAATCATGTCTAAATTTGAAATCCATTTCAGGAGAAAATATTTATACTATAGAAATGTTATTGAAATATAAAGATTTTGGAGTATTTTTTTCTAGCTAGAGCATCTGTATAAAAATTAAACAGACAGCAAGTAAGAATAAAAATAAATGAAATGACTAAGTGCTGCCTTAAATAAGCTTTTTGGTATAAACTCATCTTTGATATATTTTAAAAATTGACTAGGGTAATATTTTGTTCAAACACTACCATTGTTTTCATGGGCCAAGGACAGATAGTTTGTAATGTCTATTATTGATAATTTTTGGATTCTTGGCATGATGTAAATAATGGATAAAAGATTCATGATGTTGGTAAACAGTGTTAAAATATGACATCCTAATGTGTACACACCTAGATAAATCTATAATGGTTTCTCCTCAAATTGAGTTCAACATAATGTAATATAAAACCAGTTGTGATAAATTCCCCAGTCTCAATGAAATAAGGAATAAAGCTTAACCATGTGCCCCAAAACTTGAAAAGCAACACCAAAGTAAAGAAAGAAATGATCTGTGGAATTTTCGTGTAGCACAGCTTCTGACCCCCACCCCACCCCAAAGAAAGAATACTGAGAAAAGAATATAAATTATTTGTTTTTAAATCCTGAGTATTCCTACTAATAGCCTTCAATTCCAAGATACTTTGAGTGAGCAGACCTGGAAATTGCAAATGAAAATCCACTGTGAGTAGAAGTTCTTGGGGTTCACCTTGAGACCTCAGCTTAGATAGAAAGATCACACACAGCTCTTCATCTTTCAGGGCACGAAGCTGAGTGGGTGATGAAATTTTACTACCAGGAGAATAGAAAAGATCTCTAACTGATAGCTCAGACTGGTAAAATTCAGGGATGGTATGTATTTTGTTATTTATACTTTTCTTTCAATGTTTATATTTTTGAATAATGGGTTTGTATTATTTTATTATAGCAATACTTATTTTTTAAGAAGCCAGAAATATAAAAAGTATAATGGGATAATCAAAGATATTCACAAAATACATGCACAAGAAGGTTGATCATATTATTACCAGTTATTGACTCATGTGGTCATTACTATCTTGGCATGTCCTTTTTTTAAAATTTTTACTTTACATTGGAGTATAGTTGATTAACAATGATGTGTTAAGTTACAGGTGTACAGCAAAGCGATTCAGTTATACCCATACAAGTATCCATTCTTTTTCAAATTCTTTTCCCATTTAGGTTATTACAGAATTTTAAGCCAAGTTCCCTGTGCTTTACAGTAGGTCCTTGTTGGTTATCTATTTTAAATATAGTTCTTGGCATGTTCTCACAGGCTGTCAAAATCATAAAGCACCTCATCTCGTTAATGTTTACCCTTGCTTCATTACGAAAATAATCCTTTAAAGCTGCTTGGCTGGTCATTTTCTCAAAATGACCCCTTTATTCTCAAAGGTCTTATTTGGACAAATTTTTAGCTGTGAAGCACTTCTTAGTTAATTGAAAAGGTAATTGAAAGTAAAAACCAACTTTGAAGCCTACTTGTGAGGATATCTCATAATTACAACATTAATTGGGTTGATTAAATCAACACCATTTTGAAAATTACCTTCACAAAGACAATTCTTATGTCCATTTATTACATTTTCTCAGAAGAAAAAGAATCATTACTTGAAAATGAAAAACATAAGAAATCTCAAAAAAAGGATTTTAAACATGAAGGCAATGCTAGTAGATATTTTAAATTATATTTTTAAAAGGAGAAACAGGTATTTCTTCTTCTAAATTGATAGCAAATAATTTTATGACTTGAAATAAAATATTATACTTGAAGTATATTAAAAAACATTTGAAATATAAAGATATTTACCAACTCTACAGGGAAATCAAACATAGCACCATAAGATATTTTACAACAATATTACTCAAGTTAGAAAAATTTTATAAATAATTTTATATGCAAATACTATCATTGAGCCTGAATCATTAGTATTTAGTATCTTACTTGCAACACAACACAATGGGGAATAAAGCTCAACTTTTGGGCAGTAAACAATGGATCCTTTGTTTTTCTTTCATTCCTTAGCACATCTGGTAAGTGAAATGCCAGAAAGGGGGGAGAAACATGGAAAAAATTGGAAACTTTTGTGTAGTTAAAAACTTTATGGAATCCAACATCAGCAAAATGGCAGACTAGGAAGGTCCAAACTCTCCTTCCTACATAAAAACATCTACAAAACAACCAGAAAATATCTAAACCAATTTTGCAAGAGTTCTAGACACAAAGGTTTGTGACATAGCAAACACCCAACCACAGAAAAGTCATTTCCAAGATGGTGGCAAAGTTTTGTGGTGTTTTTATCTGCCTTCACCTCCTCCCTGGTACAGTAGCAGGCTTGGTCTTAAGCAGCAGCAATCCAATTCCCAATTCCCCTCGTATTTGGACCAGAGGGAACAGAACAGACTTTATTTGTAAGTTATTGTGTAGGTGTGTTCTAATCCGGCTGGAGGATATTTGAAGGGCTGACTCACTAGTCTCTGTCTCACATAAATTGGAAGGCAGGCAAAGTGGCAAACACTCCTCAAAAAAGCTACAAGGGGGCTACAAACTCACAGACACCTCGAGTAAGAGATTATAGGTAGAGACATGCAATAAACCATCTAAGATCTGGAGGAGGATCTGGAGGAGAATCTGGAGTGAGACTCTTTGAGAAATCAGGACATTCAAAAGCAGCTGCTTATATGGGGGATTTTAGAATCTCACACGCATGCCTAGGCAAGATGCAGGTTCAGAAGAGTCATGAGAAGACCTTAAGCTTTCACCTTGCACTGATCCATGAAGGACTGTCTCAACAAAAAGCCAGTCTGCAAAAACTGGAAGAGATAGTTGTTCTTTCTTTTCTTTTTTTGGGGGGGTGTATTTTTGTTTGTCAATGAGATATGATTTTACATCTGCTAAAACAGCTACAATCAAAAAGCGTACGATAATAAGCGTTGGCAAAGATGTGGCGAAATCAGAACCTTCATACACCATTTGTGGTCATGTAAAACGGTACAGCTGCTTTGAAAAACATTTTAACCATTCCTCAAGAATTTAAACATAAAATTACCGTGTGATCCAGCAATTTCACTCTTAGCTATATAGAAAAGAAATGAAAACATATGTCCACACAAAAATGTGCACATGAATGTTCATAGAAGCATTATTCATAATAGCTAAAAGGTGTAAACAACCAAAATGTTCATCAATGATGAATAAACAAAATGTGTATAGCCATACAATGGAGTATTTTTCAGCCATAAAATGAATGAAATAATATACATGTTACAATATTGATAAACCTTGAAAATACTATGTTAATTAAGTAAAAGGAGCCAGTCACAAAAGACCACACACTATATGGTTCTATTGAAATAAAATGTCCAGAATAGACAAATCTTTAGAAACATAGTAAACTAGTGGTTGCATATAGCTGGGGGTACAAGGGGATTATAACTAATGACTACAGGATTTCTTTTGGCGGTGATGAAAATGTCTTTAAATTGATTGTGGTTGTGGTTGCACAACTTTGACTATAATGAAGATATTCAGTTAATTACACATTAGATTAATTGTATGGTATGTGAATTGCCTCTCAATAAAGTTGTTAAAATAAATAAACTGATTGGTTAATTGGCAAATCAATAAGTAAGTAAATGTAGAAAACTGGTAGTAGAGATATAATGAATTTTTTTAACTGGATTGAAATATAGTAAGGAAAGAGGAATATTGTAAGAAATTGAAATATAGTAAGGTAAGAGGAATAAAGTAACAAAAGTAAAGTAACAAAATACAGATGGTTCTAAAAGAAAACTAATAGCAAGATGGTAGACTGAAATCCAACTATATCAATATTTAAATAAATGAATTAACCCAGTTAAAAGATTTTTCCTTTATTATAAGACAAGATCAAACTACATGCTGTATGCAAGAAACACACTTTAAATAAAGACACAGATGTGAGGAAAATAAAGGAAAAGGAAAGAAATATACTCTTAGGAAAATACTTAGCAAAAGAAAGCTGGTATAGCTGTATAACTATTAAACAAATTAGAATTTAAGGCTAAAAATGTTACAAGTGATAAAAAGAAACACTTCATAGTGATAAATCAATTAAACAGAAAGATATGAAAATTTATATAAAATTGTCAAAAAATTTAAGACAGGCAAATCCATAATCATAATAGGAGGTTTTAACACACCCCTCTCAGTATAGATGTGTGATAGAATGAGCAGACCAAATACGTGGTAAAAAATACAATATTTCAGCAACCTGATCAGCCAAATTGACCTAAATGACATATATAAAACTTAACCTGCAGCAACTTCAAAAAACATATTCTTTTAAATTTTGAAAAGCAGGGAAGCAGAATACCCCATTTTTTCGACAATTTCAAATAATGAAATGTTTATTGCATTGATTTGAGAAATTTTCTGTATAATTTTCAGCACTGTAACCACTTAGGAACTAAAAAACAGAGTGGAAATTGAATAAACTTTCTAAAAGAAAAAAATCGAGGTGAAAATGTAAGCTCCTTCAGCCCCATGCTCCCTCACATCTCTATGGCTCTATGCCAGATTCCTGAATCTCTGACCTTGGGTTACTTGATCTAGAAAATAAATATAATAACATGTCAGAATAAAATTCTAAGCCATCCAACATGTACTCAGTAATGTTGGTTTTCTTTCTTCCTTTCCTCTTCCCAATCATCCTAAACAACACAGGCTCCAGTTATAATCTTAGACTGTATCTAGATAGAATAGCTACAGAAGGAAATGTGATAAGTTTACTATACAGATGTAAGATATTACATATCAAAAATTATAACATAGATGAAAGAAATGTATCCCTCAATAAATCATTATAGTTTCTATCACTGGAGTTTCAGTATGAATATAGAGGTCTAAGTCAGTGGTTTTCTACCTTTCCTCTGGAAATTCATAATAAAAAACATTAAAAACAAAGCAAAATAAACATGAACCCCTGAAGCTCCATTTTTCAGTGAAACCAGATGGCCTGTTGTGACAGACCCAAAGGTGACCCCCAATGATTTCCCACTTGCCAGTGTCCACATCTTTGTGTCATCTCTCCTTTTGAATGCAAGTTGGACTTGTGATTTGCTTCTAACCAACAGAATATGGCAAAGGTGATAGGATGTGACTCCCATGATTAGGTTACATTATGAGGCTCCAGCTCAGCGGACTGGAGGGAGAGACAAGTAAGCAGCGGGGTTGAAGAAGCCCACGTGGCAATGAACTGGGGTGGCCCAGATCTGACTCTAGATCTGGAATACCAAATAACCACACAAATGCTGACATTTACTGAATGCCACTCAGTGCCAGGCAGAGCTCTAAGTATTTTACGCACACTGGCTCAGTTCAATCTCAGAGCAATCCAGTGAGGTAGACATATTTCATATCTCCCCTGATTAAAAACTACCAATGGAGTCTCACTTCATTCAGAGTAAAATCTCCCACAAGAAATTTACAAAAGTTCTATGTCACTTCCAAAAGAATACTTTGCAAGATTCCTCTGAAAAATTTCTAGGTCCAGAAATTAGGCCAACTTGCTGGGTAATGTTGTTATTATGGAATAGAAAAGAAGCTGTCCATTAAAACTGCCTCAGATAAAGTAACACATTTGGTATCACTAATAATTGTCCATTATTTCTGCCTCGAAGGCCATAGTAAAATTAGTAAAATACACCAGTTGGCTTGGGAAAAAAATCCCCATTGACTGTCCAAAATGCTGGGATTCTGAAACTGCCTAGATTTGAGGAGAAGAAAAAAGTCATCTCATCAACAGAGGTATGAAATGAATGTGGTCAATATCTACATGTTTAGCTAATATTATTTTAGGTAGAAAATAAAGGAGCAGGGAAAAGCACCACTTAGATTGGGCTCTATCCTGAAATCTTAACCTCAATAATTTTAAAATAGAATTTTAGAAAAATAGACCATAGCCCAAAACTGGGATTTTCACCTAATGTTGGCAAGGTATGAAAAATAAATTAATTTTCTCATAGAAACCATCTCCAGTACATTTATTTGATTCATGTTTCATATAAGCCATAGCAGCAGCAGGAAGAAAGCACTTGTAAATAGCTATCCACCACACATGAATTGCACTGAGCTTTTATGGTGTGTGAAATAAAGCACTTGGTTTTGAACAGAGAAGGGGAAAGGGGGAAAAAAAGAAAATAGTAAGTTAACTGTGAGTTCAGGTAGAGCTGACATAATTAAGAATAAAGTGGATTAATAATCACTGTATCATACACTAGCCATGTCTGACGGCTTCCTAAAATTATCTGAATGTTATTTGAGGACATAAAATAAACTCAAAGATAAAATTAGCTCTGTAGTAAAACAACTGGACAAGTGCCCTCATCTCTTATTATAGTGAATGTCAGTAAACACAATTAAGGTGATTTTTAATTTATAATAAAAGTTAGATAAATTACCAAATTTAATCTCCTTAAGATCTTCGCTTTACATTATTCACAATAGCCAAGACATGGAAACAACCAAAGTATTCATCAACAATTAAAAGGATAAAGAAAATGTGATAAATATAGATATATAGACTTATACATGTGTCTATAGAGCTAGGTATAGTATAAACATAAGTATAGATGATATAGATATACACACCATGGAGTTTTATTCAGCCATGAGAATGAAGGAAATTCTGCCCTTTGGGGCAGCATGGATGGACCTGCAGAGCATTATGCTAAATGAAGTAAATAAGACAGAGAAAGACAAAAAAAAAAAAAAAAAATCTTCGCTTTAATCTGCTTAATCGTCAAGGAGATGGTTCTGTATGTTCGTTTATTTGATAGGCTCCTTGAAACATACATCCTTATGTCCTTTACCTTTCTTACCAGAATGAAAAATTATAGGACTGTTGGTGTAGAGATAAATAGAAAACCTAAACTGTGGAATACATGACATCAGATTAGTAAAGACACGCACGCTCTGTTTAAGAGGAATGTTTTTCAAGCCTTGTAGGAAAAATGGATTGACTTGGGGTGGAGACAAACCATTCAAAGGTGACGTAAGCTGGCTGGAAGGCAAACATCAGGTCTGAAATCAGACCTGGCTCATGGCTGTAGCGACATGTTCGAAGACAAGTTGGATTCCCATTGTTGGAGGAGAAACAAGATGCCAAGCGCTGACACTGGCAGCTTGGTTCCCCCCAGAACACTTGCCGGTTCACGCCTATTTATGTATTCCTTGTGACATTCCAAAGTCACTCACGTGGGCGCCTCCATCGTGACATGTGAAGGAGGGGATCTGGTAAGTAAGTAGTAAAGTTAGGAAGCAACTCAAGTCTAAGTCGGGGAGGCAGTAAATAGAAGACAACAGGAAGAAAAAGGAGAAAGAGGAGGAGGTGGCGGGGGATGGGAAGGAGAAGAAGAAATGTGGAAGAGGAAGAAGCAGAGAAGAGAAGAAAATTTTAAAAGAGAGAAGGCAGCAAAGAAGGAAGAGAGAAAGAGGAAGAAGAAAACCCTTTCTATGTACTAACTCATCTCACCTGGGGAGTAGGAAGTGCTGTTATAATTCATGTCTCTCCTCTGCCGAAGACCTGCCAGTGGACGCTTACCTTATCCATAGTAAGACCCCAAACCATTATGATAGCCACAGAGCCCTACAGGATTTTCCCACGGTGACGCCCTCTCCCGGCCCTCCCACTGTTCCTCCTCTTCCACTCAAGTTCAGCGACACCAGCTTCGTGGAACACACCAAGCAAAATCTTACCTCAAAGCATCTGGGTTAGCTATTGCCTTTCCCCAGAACGTTCTCTGCCCTCCCCAGCCCTGCAACAGGGCTTCCTCATTCACTTCCTTCAGGTTTTTGCTCAAAAGTCACCTAATTATGAAGACTTATAATTATAACCACTGTTTAAGAAAATAAAAATCTCCCATATTTCTGTGTGCCCTTTTTCTGCTTTATTTTTTTCTTTACATCATTCATTGCTCCGTGACATGTATTTGTACATTTGTTCATTATCTGTCTCCCCTCCCTTCTTGGGATTTGTCATGAGAACAGACTGGCTGTTTTATTCACTGCTGTATCTTTAGCATCTAGAACTGTGCCTGGCAGGTGGTAGTTGATCAAGAAATAATTGTCGGTGATTTACTGACTGACAAGGAAGGAAGGAAAGAAGGTAGGAAGGAAGGAAGGGAGGGAGGGTGGGGAGGGAAGGGACTTGCTTTAGACAATAAACAGAAGCACAGTGAAATTAAATAGTTTGTCCAGGTTACTTGGCAAGTTAAATAATTTTACTGTAATGAGCCAAACAACCTTTGTAGATATTTAGAACATAAATTGCATTCAAATTTAAAGCTGATGTTTTCTTTGTGTATACATGTGTGTCTTTGTTTTATTTTCTTGTGCTTCTCTTTGGATCATTGTTCTAATGTGTTATCCTCATCTATCAAGATAATAATCTTATTCTATCATTACAAACATTCGGCATGAGTGTTGGTGTGTAGACTGGAGATGAGAAATTAGTCTAATTGGCTGCCTGAGATAATAATTTGCTCAATTAAATTACCTACAAATCTGGTCAGAAAATAGGAGCTTACAACTTTTTCAAGGATTAGCAAAATAGTTTAAAAAAATTAGGGGGCATCCTGGATGTGAAGATCTCAGGAAGAGAAACCCTTCCCTCTGATCCCCAATTGCTTGAAGTAGCGTAAACTCTCTGAAACTCGGACACAATCTATGAATAGATGAGTGAAAGAGAGCCCTAATTTTAGTCTGATAAAATGTCCATTTTTATTTTATTATGGCCAACCAGCTAAATAGGGTGTGAGGGGACTGTCAAGATAAAGACAAATTAAGTTATGAAAAAATATTGACATATTTTCTACATCTGGAATTGTGATCATGGATATTATCTGTGTTTTGTTTACACACATACAACATAGAATTCCTCCTAAATCATACATGATCTTTCCAAATCCAGAAGGTGAGGTGAATAAGGCTTCTTTTTGAAAAATACAGTGTTTTGAGAATTGGACTGAGGAAAGTATTCATATTTAATTCTGAGGACCATTCCCAGAGCGGACCAGTTACATCCAGTATCACCAAGTTAGACTCACAGAACAACATGTGACTAAACCAACATGATTCTAATAAAATTCACATCACTTTTTTCCTCTCTGCTTTGCTTTTTTTTCCTTCTATGCCTAATATGTTTAAGCTGTTTTCTTGCATTCCCCCAAATAAACTTCTATTATTCTCTATCTGCTTTAACTTGACTATGATTATTCATATTAAGAAAAAAAACACAGAAATTTCAATGTAGCAGGAATCTTTGTGAAATTGCACTTTTGCTTGGAACTCATCACATCATGTCAGAGAAACTTGCATAGTCTATGAGTCAGAATGCCAATGTCTCAGCTGTCACCAGTAATACAATTCACCACCACAGACAATTTGTCTCTACACAGGAAGTGAATCTAATAAGGTAACATGGAAATCTATCCTTTAATTTAAAAAATGTATAATCACATATCACACAGCTTGTATTTATGTTACGTTGTTTGAAAAAAAACAATAAAATTAATTTAATAAATACGTGGGAACTTGGTAACAAATATTCAGGTTTCTTCTAGAATATTATATCTATTAGCTTGCCCCTAAGTAAAATACTAGCTTGTAATATCCCGTGTGTATTTTCCCCACTATTGTTGTGCTGTCCACGGGAGATAGAACAATTATGGAAGACATAGGTTGCAGGCGTTTCTGCCAATGTTTTAGCTTGTTTCAAATTGCCTTCTGAAGATCTCTCTGCTTTTGAAGTTACATGTGACGACGACAGCGTGCTTCTCTGGCACTGCCCACATGTTTGTGCATGCCCAGGCGTCTTCAGGCTGGGCTCAAACACAGCAGATGTCTGAGTGACTGAAGGGTGTCTGAAAAGGAGCCAGAGACACTGGGAACCAGAGGAAAAGGCAGAACACCAAGCCTCTCCTACCCTGAAGACTCATGGAAATTACCTCGCCCAAGGACACCTGAAACCAGTTTTTCCTGAAGGGAAGTATGTTGGGTTTTTTTCCCAACGTGGGGAGAAACACGACTTGAGATGTACCGTCAACAAACGTTTAGGTGTACAGTGTAGTATGGTTAACTGTGAGTACAGTGTTGTATGCCCATCTCTAGAACTTTCATCTTGCATGACTGAAACCCCACACCCATTGAACAGCAACTGCCCATTTCCCCCTCTGCCCCCAGCCCCTGGCAACCACCATTCCACCTTCTGTTCCTATAATTTTGGCCACTTTCCATACCTTATATAAGCATAATCGTGCAGTATTTGTCCTGCTGTGACTGGCTTATTTCACTTAGCGTAACGTTCTCAAGGTTCATCCATGTTGTAGCATGTGGCATGGTTTCCTTCTTTTTAATGGCTGAATGGTGTAGCTGCTGTGAAGAATATATGGAAGTTCCTCAACAAATTAAAAACAGAACTACGGTATGATCCAAAAGAACTGAAATCATGATCTTGAAGAGAAACCTAAACTCTCATGCTCATTGCAGCTCCATTCACAATAGCCACAAGGTGGAAACACCTAAATGTCCATGGGTAGATGAATGGATAAGAAAATGTGCTGTATACATACTTCCCTGTCTTTCAACAATCACCAGTTGCTTGTTTGAATAGTAGGAAAGAATCTTAAGTTCACTTCTCCAGAAGTTCCAGAAATACATCTCCTTTCATTTTTCTAATATTCAATTTCTTTTTTAGGTCATTATTGAGTCAGCGTGGCAAACAACAAACCTCAGTCATTTGGGATTTTATCTTCAGCTCTCTTTTCTGGGGTTAAGTCTCACTCACTGCGATAGAGTACCAAGCGGCAAGTGGCACTGAGTAGGGAGAGAGTCTGCTGGTTGGTCTTCGACTCACACAAGTGGTCGTTAAGGCAGCTCTTAGTCTGATCAGGGTTACCTGGATGGCTTAGACCTTGAATCTCTAGGTGTTAATTCTCTGGCACATGTACACAGAATCTAATAAAAACAGAAGGACTCAGTTGCTTAAATGGGATGGGGGTTGGGGAATAAAAACAACCTATCAGAAAGAAAAACATGCTATAGAATTGTTTTGTGTATTATGAGCACAAATTTTGGGGGAGAATAAGTGTCTCTTCCCCCCTCCTCCTTTTCTCCTATATAACCATAACCTTTTCTCCAAAAAGAGATCAGATATTGTTTTCTATTATATTCAACTACATAATTTTACTTCCTATATACATAACATTCATAAATCTTTTACTATGTACAGGCAATGTTCTACATGCTTTAAATATATGAATTCATTTAATCATCCCCACAACTCCGTAAAGTTGGTATTGCTTTTTTGATTTTAAAGATAAGAAAACTAAGGCTTAGAAGATAAGTAGACTTTCTAAAGTTACACACTTAATGAGTGGCAGAGACAGGATTCAGATTCAAACAATCTGACTCTAGATTCCATGCTTCTCAGCCACTATGACCCAAAATCTAACCAAACCAATTCTGCTGGACATGTGGAACCAAGAATGGAATATTGCTTGATTTTTTTTTTCATTCATAATGTTTTTCCTTGACTACATTGCTCCTCCAAGTAAGAATCCTGTATCACTGTATTAATTCTGGAACATTCTGCAATTACAACCTTACAGTACTTCTTCACCAGTCAAAATCAGCTGATAGTTAGACAGACATATAGACAGACAGTTAGCAGACAGTTAATATTTGTAAAGCTGTGCCCTCAATGGTGACCTCCTCCCAAATAGTATAATGATGTTGACAATTTGGTAATGACCCCTTCTCTAAAGGATTTCCCTATAAATACAATGAAACTATTACTAAGGATCTGTTTCCATTCCAGTCTTAAGCACAATTTTGCAGCATGACCACCTTGGAATAATTTAATCTCTAAAAATAGCAAAGACAAGAAATCAAGTTAACATTGTTTTGTTAATCCCAGATCTGTAAATTAAATTTTTGCTTATTTTAACCTGCCATGTTTCTCTAAAAGCAAAGTAACTTCTCTGAACAGCAAAATTAAAGCTCCATTAAAAACGTTGCAAAATCTCACTGCATTTTAGATAGCTGCTTCCTTACAAAAATAAGAAAAAAAATAATTTGTACATTTACATAAAAATTCAAGAACATTCACTGGAAGAAAAATTAAAGCTTCAAAAAGATATTTTCTTTCACACTAAAATAGCATAATTTTCACCTTACACATGTAAGGAAAGAAGAATACAATATGTAAAAAATGTTTACCTTAAAAATAAGAAGCCCTTAAAAGGAAAATTACTCTTTAAAATATCTAAGTCTAAACAGCTAGATTTCAGGAGCAAATTAGAAAACAGAAAATGGAGCATCAAAAAGAAAATTCAGACACCTGTTTAATTGAAGACATCTATCTCAGTGACCAGAGGGCTACATTAGGAATCCAGTATTCCCCATGAATGCCGTGTTTGTCCTGCACAACCAGATCAGTCCTGTCCTGAAAACGCTTTCAGACTCAGCAAGGAGTCAGCTCTCTTCTTGATTCCACACTCCAAATAAGCTGAGGCAGAGAAAGGGTTGGTGACACTTCACCAAAATGAAATGGCAGCTGCCACTGGCCTGAGAAAAAAGGAAAAGGAAGGGCCTGGCCTAGGACAAATTAAGAAGCAAACAATGTTGCTTCAGTGTTTACCACTCATGTCCCTTTTGTGGCCTCTCTCTTTGCCCTTGAAGGCCTGGGTTTTCATGTTCCTCTCTGACTGTGCAAATACACCACTTGTGCTTGCCCTCTCCTGGAGTTCTCTGTGTCCCCACCTGACCACGTGATCTTTTTCTTTCATGAATTCAAACTTCTTAGTTCTTCTATTATTTAAAAAAATCCTCGTTGGGGCTTCCCTGGTGGCGCAGTGGTTGAGAGTCCGCCTGCCGATGCAGGGGACGCGGGTTCA
>NC_041232.1:43980053-43998373 GCF_002837175.3 Physeter macrocephalus
TGGCTGCTGAGCCTGCGCGTCCGGAGCCTGTGCTCCGCGACGGGAGAGGCCACAACAGTGAGAGGCCCGCGTACCGCAAAAAAAAAAAAAAAAAAAAAAATCATCCTCGTAAGAAAGCAAACCCGTAAAAAGTAATTTATACTGAAGGGTGATTGACAGCCCAGAGTATTTGCCAGCTAAGTGTTATTGACAAGGTTGGGAGAGAGATTAAAGAAAGGGGGCCTGATGGGAGGGCTGATTTCCTTGAATCACATCTATGTCTCTTTAAAACAGGGCAGTGATTAGGGAAATGACATTTTATAGTTTCCAGGCTTTGATTGGAACACAGTGTAAAGGTGACAGATTTGAGGTCTTAGGACAGTCATGCCCCACTTTCGTGAGATTTACCCCGCCGCCGCCCCCTTTAGCCTTTAAAATCTGACCCAGAGAACATGGTTGTTTGGCTCTAAATTTTTTTAAATGTCGATTGGTAGGAGAGACAATGAAAATGGTTGTAGAAGATTTATTTTTACCAGAATTAGGTTAAAAGCAGTTTTTAGTGTTAGCCCCAAGAAAAACATTTCATCTCTGGAAACCTGTCACTGGAAGTCAAGGAGCCCTAGCTGTGATAGCCAGTCACCAGTTTGCTCCCAGTCTTTAGATGCAGAAGGAGACGGCACAGCAAATCTACTGTTCCACCTGATACCTTCTTTCCTTTCCACTGAAACCAGAAAAGTTTAATTAACTGTATACAATTTTAAACAACTTACATAAATGTACATGAACTATTTCCTGATATACTTAGTTATCATGCAGCACCTAAGAACCAAACATAAGTTCTCTATTTTTTAAATCCCGGATTTCTATTATAGAACACACCACACCGCCGCCTCATTTAAAATTAAATGTTTTTCACTTTGTTTTAAATGTTGTTTTTCACTTTGTTTTCCACTTTGTTTTAAAGGTTGCATTGATTAATGATTTAACCATTAATGATTAGTGGTTATATATCCAACCATTAATGATTAATGGTTATATATTTAACCATTAATCAATAAACATTAATATGTATGTGTATATATATACATATATCCAGTTCAAACTGTATTCCTATCGAACATTGCCACTTCATGGGCTAGCTCAACAAATTCTGCCTCCAAAGTAAAATAAAGAATTTTTTTTTTGCAGGGGTCGGGTATGGGGAGCAGGTCCCAATTCTTCATAGCTGCAAAATTTTAAAATTAATTTAGTCTTAATTATTTTTCTTTCAAACTTTTCTTCAACTAGTGGTACCTATTATTTGTTGTCTATTTTTTAAACTATCATTTGAAGTGAGTATATAATAATGTGCTATTAGGTTTATCATAAGATTAGATGTTAATTATTTTAAGTTTAAACGTCATTGCGGTCTTCCCTGGTGGCGCAGTGGTTGAGAGTCCACCTGCCGATGCAGGGGACGCGGGTTCATGCCCCGGTCCGGGAAGATCCCACATGCCGCGGAGCGGCTGGGCTCGTGAGCCATGGCCGCTGAGCCTGCGCGTCCGGAGCCTGTGCTCCGCAACGGGAGAGGCCACAGCAGTGAGAGGCCCGCGTACCGAAAAAAAAAAAAAAACGTCATTGCTCTGGGAAATTTTGCAAGGCCTTCCAGAGGCTGTAGCATGTGAACAAATTTGAGAAGCACAAAATTTAAGCAACACCTTGGAAGATATTAAATTGCACCTAAGGTTTAAGTTTCCCTATATTCATTTGATTCATTACAGCATTGTGTAATATTTACCTGCTTTAATAAGGAATAATGTATTTTATTTGAAAATGGTAGTGAATAGAAATGAATGTTAATGCTCATTGCTACCATAACTACGATGGGAGTCTGTTTCTTCAGACTGATTCAATGGCGTAACTACAGTCCATCTAAGGATAAGATATTCTAATTGCAAATGACTACTGTCGAGAGAAAATAAAGAGCCATATGTGCTAAACTTGCAAATGAAAATATGAAAGTATAGCTCTCAAGAGAAGAAAAGCATCTTTTTCTCAGCATAATTCTCATTACTGGCAAGTTATCAAAGGTAGTTCTGAATCTCAGGAAAAAGACTTGTGATTACAATCTCAACAGAAGATCTTTACATTAAAATACTGACAATAACTCTGTACGGTGAATATAGTTTTCTCTCTCGAGATTAAGGAAACTTAGATATATTCCTCATAACAATACTTTTGTAAACCATAAAACACACTTTCAAAAGTATAAAAACAACACATTTTCTTTTTTTTGGTCTACACTTTCCTGGTCTAGTTTTCACATTGTGGCTCTGTGTTTTTGACACCTTATTAGGGCAATCTAGTATCTAGAACTGCTCTTCATGATCTAATTGCTACTCAGAAGAAAAACAAAATTCTAGTAGCCTTCAGAGCAAATGACCAGGTGCTATTGATTTTTTACAGCTAAAAAAATCCAACATAATTTACCATAATGATTAATATTCTACTTTTAATCTAAATCTGGAATAAGAATGGAATTTTTAGCCCAGAGAGCTGTTCTGCTATAGTCAGTCAAATACAGCTTCTATTGTTGGACTAATATTTAGCCAATGTATTTATTGGAAAAATATATGAAAAGAAGAGGAGGTCCTTTATAGACCTAATTCCAGTGCTATAGCATGAGATTTGCTGGTTGTCTATTTACTCAGCAGTAAAAGAGGCAAAATCTGTTTTAACATTTTAAACTTCCTGAAAAAATAAGTAACAAACTGTTTTAAAGTACAAATTGGTACGTAGCATAATTCAAAAATTTCAGAAAAATTCATATATATTCATATTCATATATATCTAGATATAAATTAAATTTTACAATATCCCTTTCAGAAACCTCCAGAATGTCTGATAAAGATATGTCTAATTGTAGCACTGTCACATTATTTCTTTGTGCATGTTTCTGCTAAGGCAGTAAATTTGGTTTCCAATTTATTTAAAAAGTCAAGGCCATCTTCTTCCTGTTTTTCACTGCAGCAACCTACAGAACCAGCTGGAGACCCTCTTCCTTCATAGTTATATGTAAGAACATAGTCTTGAGATGGCATGTGGTCTTCATCCTGATTACATAGATGCAATTTCTGTAAAATTTTAAAAAAAGGGATTGTATTATTGTTTTAAACACACTGAAAGATAAACATAAAATTTATTTTTTATTTACCTTTTATGCTTAATTTTTAACCAGTGTGTCCTCTAATGGATTCCTACATGCAAAAAATGCACAAGGTTGGTCTATATCACAGCCATACCACAAAGTCAGTATATTTTACATTTCTAGTAATCCATACAAATCCAAAATTATGTATACACATTATATTTAAGTACATTTAAATTATTATTAAATTCTTATCCCTAAATTTTATATCTAGAGGTCAGGCTAGTCCACAAAATGGTGGCAATATGCACAGCGGTTAGGAATTTGAGCTTGGATAGTCAAACAGTCCTGATTTGGAGTCATAGCTTGGCTTTACCAACTAGCTACGTGACTTTGAGCAAGTTATAATACTGAACATCTTTAAGTCTCAGTTTCCTCATTTCTAAAATAGGAATACAGACAATGACTATCTCACAGGATCATTATTAAATGATGAAATAATAATGCATGAAAAATACCCTTATTATGTCCAGCATGTAGTACATGTTCAATAAACTAAAATCGCTATTATCTGCAGATATAATGTCGGTAAGATTACCACATTGTCTTCAGAATCAAGCTTCCGAGAGAGCCAAAACATGGCAAAATAAAAAGATGCACCAAAAAAGTTTCAGTGAAATTTAAAATAATCGAGATAACTCACACTGCAAAAACCTGGCCAGAATAGAGGCCAAGCATTCAGCCACATTTACCCTCGCTGTTTGTCACTGGCCTGTCTGCCAACTTGTCAAACTCGTGCACCTCTCCCCTTTCTCACCTGTGTACCCATCCCCTCTCAAACCCAGCGCTTATTACCTTGGCTTACGTTAGCAAGTGTCTCTCTTCATGACCATTTTAGCCTCACATCCCATTACCTGACATGCACATTGGAGAACACCCCTAAGAGTGTTTCTTTAGCTTCCCTCCTCCTCAGCCTGATCTTACATGGCTACTGACTGTCTAGAAACAGAAGAGAGATTAACACTTGAATCTGATGAAAAAAATAAATATGCTGTGGACCTATGATAACCTCCAGCCATGTCACAGAACGCTGCCCATCTGCAGTCCATCAAAGGCTTTAGGGTTTCTGGACCAGTGTTTGTATTACAACAGCACTGGTACTCTCTGATAAAAGAAGTGAAAACTTAGTACCAGAAAGAATACTTAATTCAGTGGTCCTCTACTCAGGCTGCACCTTTGAATCACCCGAGGAGCTTAAAAAAAAAAAAAGCTAAACTAATTAAAATCAGAATCTTTCAAGGTGAAGCACAGGCATTAGTATTTTTTAAAAGCTTCCCAGGGAATTCTGATGTGCTGCCAGGAATGAAAATCCCTTATTGAACCCCCCTATCTTTCACATCCTTGCTTTCCTCTGAATTAGAAAACACTTTATATATGCATGATGCTTTTTACATGAAAAAATAGTTCATATGAACCATATTATTTAATATTCACTCCAGAATTCTGTACAGAATTCTGTTTTCACAGAGAGATGCAGATTTGATTTGGGGATTTTTGTGATTGCGGACAATGAGATTTTTTCCCTATTCTTCTACATTAAAAGAGTTCATGAGATAAACACACACCTAAAAATGAAATGTAACTTTAGTGAGGGATAGTGGAATCCTCCAATTTTCATGAGATTTTAGAAAGTAAGAGAAATGTGACAGATGAAATAAAAACTTTTATATCAAATAGTGTAACAAAATCAAAGAGCAGGGGCAAAAATAATCAGAGTGAGAGAGAAAGGATACATTGGAGAATCTGAAAAAGAAGTTTCTGAAAATATATGTTAATCTCAATTTCCTAATGTCCTCCACTTGGACATTTAAATTGCAGGGTCTAAACACTCAAGGAAACTCACTTCAACAAGGTGGGGCTGAGTGAAATCGTACCACTCCGAGTGGTCCGTCTCCACGGTGCCTCCTCTGCAGGAATCCAGGGTATGATGATGCCCGGCCCCCTGGAACGATTCCAAGGTCTGGCTTCCTCCTTTTATCATTTCAATGGTTTCCTGCCTGCCATTCTTGACTTCTGATCCCATAGTACCACAAAAGCCTTGGCTAGAGTTGTTGACCGTATGGGTCGTAAGCCCACTGGCAGAACACTGAAATAAAATAAAATAAGACAGTTCATACAGGGAAGAAATGGATTCCAAGTAAAGTCACAAGAAGGCAAAGGAGACAGCTCGTTTACTCAACCTTTTATTCATTAATTCATTCAACAGACATTTATCATTTTCCAATTAGGTGCAAAGATAGAGACATGGTCCCTCAGTGGCTCCAAGAAGCTCTTACTCCAATGAGGCAGAAAAATAGACAATTACTTTAAGAATGTGATTACGCTGATGTACAGGTGAACACAGAATGCTATAGGGACACAGAGGAAGAGCATGAAAATTCAAACTCGGAGAAAGTAAGTGGAGCAAACTGGGAAAACTCTGAGCTGAGGGATTCCTACTGAGAAATAGGAGGAAGAATGCATTATCTGTAAGAGGGTCTAGAGGCAAAGGCAAATGGGGTTCCTTGGGGGTTCCCAACTTCAGCCTGTCAAGAATGCCTACCACAGAAAGTTCAAAGACAGAGGAAGCTAGAGAGGTTATAAAAGGCCAGAGGACATAAAGATCTATATGCCATGCTAAAATTTTTAGACTATCTTGAAGATTATGGGGACTAAAAGAACTGTTTAAATAACAGGCAAGGGACATATTTTTTAAAAAAAATCATTTTAGGCAATAATGTGAAAGACAAATAAGAAGGAGACAAGTTTAGAGTCATGGATATCAGAGAGGTCACTGAAACATTATAGGTGAAAAACGATAAGGATCTAAGCCAAAGTCGAAGCAGGGATGATTAAAAGAAGAGGATGGACTCCATAGAGTGCTTATTGGTGGTTAGACGGATGAGGCAGCAAAGGGAAGGGTCAGGAATTATTCCTATGTGTCCTGCTTGTGCAACTAGATAGATGGTATGATTCACTGAAACAGGGATGAAGGATGCACTTGCGGGTGAGAGGAGGGTGAGCAATTCAATTTTGGACGTGGTAAATGAGAAACCTGTGGATTTTCAAAATGAGTATACGAATATGTGGTCTGGAGCTCAGGTGAGAGATCTGAGCTGGAGTATAATTCTGGGAGTCACTTCCATGTAGGGGGGAGTTGAAGCCATGGGAATAAATGATATCAGCCAGAGAAAACTGCAGTCCAAAAGAAAAAAAGGTTAAGAATAGAACGACAAGAAACATCATGTTTTAAAGGGTGGATAAAGGAATTAGAGCTGTGACAGAATTGATCTGGAATAGCCACTGAGATAATACGGAACCAAAGAGGCATGACTCTCTAGCCAAGAGAGGATTACGGTAAGGAGATCAATGGTGTGGAAAAAATCCAAGTAGGGTAAGAACTGGTTCAAATAAAGTAAGCACCCATGAGAGTCAAGTAAAAAAGTGGCCAGTGGTGATCTGTGTCAAAAAGAATTTCCACGGAGTGCGGAATGAACAGGAAGTAATGTCATAGAGAAATCGAGTAAAAAATATTTCTCTCAAAAAATTCAGTTTCAAAGAAAAAGAAATATGGAGGGATCTGGGGGAGGACAAAGAGTCAAGGGAATATTTTAAAATGGAAAAGACTTGATTAAACATTAACTTAATGCTGGAACTGCACACCAACCCTCCAGGCCATAGGTGAGATGTTCAGTTATAGCAATAACCTCTGCACGTCAGTTTGAATTCTAAACCATCACTTTCACGACAAGACCCCCACTATAATCAGGTGTCATTGTGTCATCTTCCAATTTATTTTTTCTATCTAATATGCAGAGTCTCTATCAAAACAAAGATTTTCAAGTTCAGATAATTTACTGAATCTGAAATATATCTATAAAAGTCAAACATTATTTTACTGCCTTTGAAAAAAATACCAGAAAAGAGAACTGAAAAGTAGCCATTTGGTGGCACTGCTACCCTACATTTTTTGCTTAGGTTGCTGCTACAGTAAAATTCTATCACACACACACACACACACACACACACACACACACACACACAAATCCTGTTTATCAAATCTCCTTGATGGGTATAATTTTGTCATTATAAATATATATTGAGATCATATTTCTAAGCTAATAAAGGGAGAATTGAAAATAAACTAAAATCAAAGCTGAATCCACAGAACTGTTTCACATTCTCTAATCTCTGTTCCTTCCCCCAAGTTTATTCTCATAGGGCATCAACAACTCCTTCTCCATGTCAGTGATTTTCAAATTTACTTTTCCAGTCCTGATTTTTCACACAACTCCTAACCCCATCTGAATGCCTTTGACTTAAACTCAGATTCAAAACTAAAGTTACCACCTTTACTCATTGTATTAAAATGAGTTTACACATTCACTGTGAAATTTTGTTGCATTTTGTAAAAATATGCCTAAAATTATATACTGGTATAAATTAACAATTTCAAGTCCTTTTGAGAAGTGTTCCTAATAGAGAACAGGTAAATAGGTGTATGTTATGGTGAAGTGGCCAATCAATGCCACCGACTCCAGCATCAAATGGCAAAGAAAAAATATTAAGTACAGCTCAATCATTCCATGCTCAGATATAAAATAAGACCTTACTATGAGTCAAGGACTAACATGGGGCTAAATCTATTTCCTGAATGGAGAGATTAATTACAGGGTTCCACACACAGGCATGTCAAGCATAGATGAGTCATGATTTTGCCTGATGGTGGGAAGGAAGTGAAAGAAATAGTCAACAAGAAAGGCATCGTCACCTTGAGATACAGAAAAGGCCTAATATAAAGTCACTGTCCCGGGCTATAGCTTCTGTCACATTGACTCCACTTTTTATTAATTAAAAGAAAACCATTTTATTTATACATTTAAAATATTTCTTATCCATCTCTATTTTAATTTTCCAGTAACCATTATCCTAGTAGAGTTATCTCATGCTTAAATTATCAAAAGATCCTAATCCTTTATCCTCCCCATTCCTAACGTCTTCCTGTTCTTGTTGGTCACCCTACTGATTCAGTATCACACTGCTCACGTTATGCCACTTTCGTGCAGAAAGCCTTGACTGTCTCTCCCTTACCAAGAGAATAAATCCAAACTCCTTAGTGTGCCACAAAAAAGTTTCATCCCCCATCCCTCTCCTATTATATCTTCTCCCTCCGGAATCTAAGTGTCAAGCCTCCAGTCCAAAACATCATTTCTTCCATTTCAAATCAATTCATTTACTATTTGTTGAATAATCCCTAAACATTGTCATCTCCTTTTTTATTCATTAGGCTGTTTTTCTCCATCTCTTCACTTTCAAACCCTTCGTGTTCTTTATGTTACAGAGTAATCTGTACCTCTTCCATCAGGCCTTTCTGGTTGATATCCAGACATCATGAATATACTTATGTATCATCAGTACCTTTGAACTCCACCAGTGTCCTATCATATTGGTGCTAATAGTTTACTGTCACATTCCTATTTATTTTTCAATATCTCAAGAATGAATTGAAATCTTTTCAAGGGAAGAACATGCCTTGTAATAATTTTTTACATACTTCCCGCAGAACAAGAAGCATAGTGCCAAGCACCTCAGAGGTCCCAAGAGATATGTAAGAAAAGAAAGTGGCAGTATTCTTCCAATCTGCCCCCCCAAACACACACTTTTTTTAAAAACATATATCTTTTTGATATTTTTAGTTTATCTTGAGAACTTTCAGCAAGTTCTTCCTATTATAAATGGTCAAAGAGTTAGATAAACAAACAATATCTGAAAATATACATTGTAGAGAGCAGTCAAAAAGATTTTTCTTATCATAAATTCACAACATCAAATAACAAGTTTTAAACCATAACACTAGAGAGTAGAAAAAAGATAACTAAACCAATACATCTGGTTTAATAAATGCCCTACAAAAATATTTGAATATTGACAGATAACATATTTATGTCTATAGAATCTGATCAAATGAAAAATAGAAACTAACTCCTAAATTCTGAAATAACTTCATAAGGATGAGTTAAAGAAATTGTGGGAACTACTCAGAGATAAATAGCTGTATAAAAAAATAAATAAAATAAAATTCAAAAATTCAAAAAATAAAAAAATTACTTACCAGTATATCATCTCCAGGTGCTTCTGTGTTTGAGATGATTAAGTTTTGCTGTGCCAAATCTTCAGGAAGACATTTTTTATTTCTGGCACTAACAAGTCTCCATACTACAGTTATCAATATAGCTGAGTTAAAAACAAAAACAAAAATGTTTAACATGCATACAATAAAATACTCATCTTTTACTTCTCATTACCTAAGGTGCACAGGAGGAAAACAAGTCACTGAGCATGGTGTCCCACAAATTACCTTGGCCCTTCTAAATTAAGAGGCCATGAGTTAGCTTAGATTTTAACATTTAAAGTGATTATATGTATATTTTGATACACATATCTTCAAGAGTTTGAATTCCACCCATCATTTAAGTATTTTGAATCATGAATTTTTAAAAAATCAATGACATTTTTTAAGACAAAGACTTTAAAGAGATTTACTGATTCCCAAAAGAATGGTTTGCCAATATGAAAAGATAGCAAAGCAGACTTTTCTTCCCAGAATAGATTTATCTCCAAGTATCTTAATTAAACTTACTTTGTATTTTGCCTATTCAGAATTTTCATTCTGCATCATAATTGTGGGAGGTTGAAATACATGATAATAAAGCTAACAGCAACAACAACTCTTTACAATGTTCTACAAGCCCCTATACCAAGGATTGCCAACCTACAGCCCCAATCCAGCCCACCATGTTTTGTATGACTCATGAGCTGTGGTTCTTATATGTTTAAATGACGGAAAAAAATCAAAAGAGTAATATTTTATTACACGGGAAAATTATATGAAATTCAAATTTTAGTGTCCATAAATAAATTTCTAATGGAACACAGCCATGCCTGTGGTTTAAATGTTTTCTATGGCTGCTCTCTTGCTACAAGGGCAGATTTGATTGGTTACAAATGAAATCATATAGCCTGCAAAATTTAAAATATATACTATCTTGCCCTTTACAGAAAAAGTGTACCAACCCTTGCCAACTCTGTGTGGCCCTTGTTACCTTTCTGGTTCCATTTCCTACACTCCTCTTCCCTCATCCTCTCTCTACTCTCAGGCCACACTGGTCTCCCTGCCTTCCTTGATTTCTCAAGCATTCCCTCACCTTAGGGCCTTTGAACTGACTTTCTCCTCTGACTGAAAGCTCTTCCTTAAGTATTCTCGGCTGACTCTTTACAGCTCCAGAGACCCTAATTATCTGGCTCTATTTTTTTCCTCCACAGCATTTAATTTATTACTTTACTGTCACAAGGAAGACTTTGTTTTGGTTTGTTTGCTTTTGTCTGCTTTTTTCATTGATGAATCCCAAGCACCTAGACAGTTCTGGTATATAGTAGGTGTTCAATATATATTTATTTTTTTTGAGTTGATAAAAAATAATAAACACCTATTAGAAATGTACCATGCACTGTTTTAAGCTCTTCACATGCATTAACTCAATGAACCTCTGGTGCTACCCCATAAAATAACCTACTACAATTATCCCTTTTTATGAGGAAACTGAAGCACCGTGAAGTAACTTGCCCCAGGTCACATGGCTTACAAATAATAGAGCTAGGGTCCAAACCCAGATAGTCTGGCTCCAGAGTCTTACTCTTAACCACTAGTCCTATCACAGAATAAAGGAACAACAGCTAAAATAAGCTGAAGGATTGAATGGAAATGAAAAGAGAAGAAAAAATACGGCACCACTGGGAACTACACAACTGGTTAGGAGGAGGTTAATAGAATTTAATTAACCTGGTAGGATACACCCAAGAAGAGATACTGCTGTGATTTGAACACCTCCCATAAGTCTGTAGCTGAAATGAAAATGACATGATATGAAAGTGGCTTTTAGTGGACTTGCATATGGCAGAAGTTTTAGATTGTTTCATTTAGCCTTAAAAGGGGTAGTACGAGGACCAAGAAATAAAAGCTATACATTGACAGGTTTGGCAAAATCTAAGGAATTTTCAACAGTTCTGTCCAAGTATGAAATCTTTGATCTCAAAAAGGATTTTGCTTCTTCTCACAGAAAATATTCACTCAGAACTCAGAAAATAACACAAAAAGAATTTGTAAAAGGGACTCACACCTGACAGATAGCTGGACAAGATTTCTTTTTAAAGACCTTTTCCTGCACTCAGATATTTATTTTATATTTTAAAGTCAGGTAAGTAAAAGGACTTACAGAAAAGCAATGCTATACCCAGAAGTATCACAAGGATCGCCCATTTGCCAAGTATCACTCGTGCTCTCGGTTCAACAGTGCGACATTGACTTGGATGAATACAATCACAGAGGTTCACTCTCAAGGTTTTTGTTGCATGTTGACCTTCTGTATCTCTTACAGTAATAGGAATATGATATTCTTGAAATTTGGCATTTTTCCAATATGAAAGACGGGCAGCTGTATCTGAAAGAAAAGAATTATGTTTTTAATGAACATTGATTCCTCCTTTAACATCTGTTCCACCACACCTATTTGCGGAGCACAGGCTCCGGACGCGCAGGCTCAGCGGCCATGGCTCACGGGCCCAGCCGCTCCGCGGCATGTGGGATCTTCCCGCACCGAGGCACGAACCCGTGTCCCCTGCATCGGCAGGCGGACTCTCAACCACTGCACCACCAGGGAAGCCCACCACCACACCTATTTTTAAAGACACTATTCTCAAGGAACCACCTTCCATGTGAAAATGGAAAAAAAAAAAAGATGACGATCTTCAACCTTTTCAAGCACTAATATCACCAGATGTATGTTGCCCATTGTAACTTTTTAGAAGAGAGGCTTAAAGAAATAATTTGGCATTGGAGTGACCCAGCAGCCTTTCAGCAATATTTAGTATTCCCTTATTTCCTCCCTTATCTACAAGCTAATGATGCTAGATTGGCTCTTGACATACACTCCAAGCATATCTCTAAAGTACCAGTTTATGGTACTCATAAAGAATTAACACCAATAGTTACACACCAGAGATGTCTTAAGTTCTTATTTTCTTATCCATTTACCTTCTGGTACCTGTCCATTGTCTTTATGTATAAGGTAATTTCTCAAAACACAGCTGACCCTTGGTATTTAACACCTTCCCTGTGGAAGTAATCTCAATACCAGAAAACTAATTAACATCACCCAGGCTAGGTATAAGGCTTACATAAACACAGACATATCTATATCGTAACAATACAAGTTTTTATAAACAGTGATATTTCCCCAATGATCTTGTTACCTTATTTCAATGACTTTATTATCAACTGACCAAAAGCTCCACACACTTTCAATGGCAATTGCAATCTTTTGGGTTTTTCAATAAGTGAAATGACAAAATACCATAATGCACCTCCTGGAAGTGATCTGTAATTTCTAAGCCTTTCTTAAATGCACTGTTAGGGCTGTTGAGAACTTCAAAGATTTCTGGCTACACCTCAGACACAAAGCTCCCCAGAGGAATGTGAATTATCACTAAGGTTTATTTGGAACTTTTCAGGATTATATTGTGTTTAAAGTAAAATCCTTCAAATCTCTCTCGTCCCTCAAGACCACGGGCTGAGCCATATTCATGTCCATTCACTTGTACTAGTGCAGCAGCCTCTGACTTTCCCTGCCACTCAACTCTGCACTCTTCAAACTGCCCTCCTGTTATCAATGTCACTGTTTTTAAGACATAAATCTGGTACAGCATTGCCTTACTTGTACACTCTCAATGCGTACCTGCTGTCACCAACCATACAAAGGTCAGCCTCCTCAGCTAGTACATAAGGCCCTTCATCACCTCTCCTGCCAAATCTCTCGGCATTCCTACTAAAACCTTCTAAACTCTAACGACCCTGATTTACTTATTGCCCTAGTATTTTCCTGATTTCATGCATATTTGTTTATCAATTATTGATTAAACAAACATTTATTAAGCAGTTAGTGTCTACCAAGCACTGGCCTAGGTGCTGGAAATACACAAATGGGCTACAAATGTTCTGAGAAAGTCATGTATTAGCGCAGAAAGGTAAACAGATAAAAATACAACAAGTAGATTACATGTAGATAAAACAGGTAGATAGTAGGTGCTCCATAAATATTATGAATTAATATCAAGCTAAGAAGTGGGAAGGAGGTAGTCTAAGCAGAAGGAACAGCATATGCAAAAGTTGAATTGCATGAAAGAGCACAACATAGCAACAAAACAGCAGTGAACTATGGCTATAACATAGAAAACTGTACACCCCAGAAACCACTACTGTAGCAGTCTGCACTGCAGGCTTCAATGCCAGGCCTCTGTCCACAGCCCACCATGTTTCCTTCCAGAATGTTATAGAGTGCTTATCCCACATACCCAGATCCCTCATTTCCAGAGTTTGCTTACACTAAAATTTAAGCCGCCCACCTTCTGTTCTTTCCTCATCGCACAGTAGTTACTTCAAAAACACAGCAAGAACAATTTGTTTTTTTTGTTTTTTTTGTTTTTTGTAGTATGCGGGCCTCCCTCTGCCGTGGCCTCTCCCGTTGCGGAGCACAGGCTCCGGACGCGCAGGCTCAGCGGCCATGGCTCACGGGCCCAGCCGCTCCGCGGCACGTGGGATCCTCCCAGACCGGGGCGCGAACCCGGTTCCCCCGCACCAGCAGGCGGACGCGCAACCACTGCGCCACCAGGGAAGCCCGAACAATTTGTTTTAATGATAAGTTGCCCAATATTTTAACAAGGATTTTTTGTCTTTGTTGTAAATGTAAATTCTGCCTTCATAAAAATTATGATTTTTTTTTCATTTTATGTACAATATATAACACAGGTCCCACACAATGTGTGCAAAAGTTAAAGTTAGCCTTCTAAAATATGTGCATGAGAATCCATTTTACATTATGCTTCACGTGAGTAAAGCAGTAAATCCATTCTCAATTATTTCAGAGCATATAAATCATTATTTTTGATGAAATACCATTAACTCTGGTGAGGGTCCATAGTCGGTTGATTTCTGGAGAAGTTTTTGCCAAGCTGAAGTAAAATGGAGGGCCGTGGATGGGCTCATCAGGATCAACAGCTGAAACGTCAACATACTCCATCTCTGATTTGCAAATTACTATATAATTTTGAAGTATTTCTGGTGAATTATCATTCTCATCTTCAATGCTAACTGCAAGGGTTCCAGTACATGATCTATTATCTAGGAAGAAAGGAAAAAAGTTTAGTATAGTTCATAGACTTTTATAGTTTCTTAAGAAAAATAATCAACTAGATTCTACATATGACGTATGGGGTTTTTTTAAAAATAAACTGATAATTAGAGAAAACGGTAAATAAGAAGGTAGATGGATAAATGAAACCTGTAGATCACCTAAAATGAGTATGCTGTTGATAGTATCAGATATAACTGGCCAAAAACCTTTTACCAGAATTATTACCAAAAAGTAAAAATAAATGTCTGAATTTCAAACTCTCTATTTCCTTGGATTTCTTTTGGTCCAAATGTTAAGGAACAGTAAAGTGACTACAGAAAAATTACTCTAATTCTGGTACACATTTAAACCACCTAGGGAGCTTTTTTTTAAACGTACGATGTCCAGGCTCCCCAACCAGGGATTCTGATTCAGTTGGTCTGAGGTAGTGTCTACACCTTGATATTTTTTTAAATGTCCCAAATTATTTTAATACGTAGCCAGGATTGAGAAACTCTGGGTTACTTTAAGGAACAGAATTCAAGGAAAGAATTATTTTGACTTAATAGTCAGCTGAGCTATTTAACAGCTCAATTTAAAATGATGTAAAGAGATCTAGAAGAGTCTGGTGAGACCATTTCATCTAGTCCTAGACTTAAGTTTCATCTCTGTCCTCTGACATAGAGATCTATAGGCATTTAAGATGCTGCCATGCTAGGAATATAAAGATAAATAAGGCATGGTTTCATGTTACCAAGCAGTTTCAACTTGTTTGGTGATTAAGATAAATAGAAACAATCTTTAAAGTAATTTCTAAGAATTCTATATACTTAGCACAAGGATAATTCTGCACAAGAATAAATGAAGTTTATTCTCTAATTCTTTTATAACATACCAGATGAAAACTGGTGTTTTACCTTGATCTATTGCCAGGACTGTAACATTATACAAGGCACTTCTGTGAGTTGCAGCCTCCCTGTCTAAGGTTTTGGCAGTTTCGAGTGAGCCCGAAATTTCATTAATGGTGATCCACCCTTTTGGGTCATGCAATAATTTGTACCTGTTAATAAAAAGTAAAAATAGTTTTTAGCACTATAAAATGTATTAAAATATATTACTGTCTCAATTATTACAAATACATAATTAGTATGTGGTTATAGATTTCTTTGTACCTTAAACCACTGCTACTTCTATTTTCAGGGTCAAATGCCTTATATCCATTGATCTTTGAACCCACTGGGGTGTTTTCTTTAATCTGTATATATTGGACCGCAGGTCTGCATTCAGGCCCTTCGTCCTGATCCTTCACATGAACTGTGACCTTGGCTCTGTTCATTCTGAGTGTCACATCTCCAGCAATTGGAGCGTCATTGCCTACTCCAATTTCCAGGACCACTTGACGGTTTTCTTCGTAATTCAGTGGCTTTAAAAAAAGGACAAGTATATGAACATCAGTGTAAAATACATTTGGTATTTCAAATAGCAAGTGAACTTTTGTCGATATGAACAGTGCTATATAAATTCTGTACTCCCACTTAGCCAATATTGACTTTTATCCTTTGCTAAGGAGAGAGGTGATTCTTCACCAAGCCTTTAGCAAGAGTGGTCGGAAAGTTTCTGCAGGTGCTTTTATGGAGTTGTGGGAAAGCAACTCCTAAAATATTTTTATAGCTCATTCTTACTAAGGAAAATTAGTCTGAACGTGAAGATAATGCAAAAGCATGACCGTGTTCTTCTGGCCTTATTTAGAAGACAGGCCTAAGGGTCATCTGACTCTTGGAGAATGTTCAACTTACTATTTACCATTGATGAGGGCCCAGATATTTTACAGCTCTTATAAAACTAGATGTTGACTTAAAGCTGAAATGGTGCAGTGATTTTATTTTCTCTCTGATAGAAATGGTATTTCAAATGCACGTTTTAATTGTCCTCTAAGGCATGTAACTGAGCAATCTTTATTTCAGCTTTTCCTTTTATCAAAATCCATACAGCTTCTCATTTCTTCTAGGAAGCTGCTTTGGCTTTTTGCTGAGTCCCTCACTGATGAGTTAAGTAAAATTTTTACCCATGCTAACTATCTATTTTTATGAAAATTTTATTATTGACAATTTGAGAATTATACTTCGGCATTGTCTGTAATTTATCCAATGAAACTCTCACAGTGAAGAATGCAGAGGGGTAAGAAAAATATAATGTGCTATTGGCACTATTATTATCATCATCCCCATTTTAGAGAGCAGGAAAGTGAAGAAGAGGAAATAAACTGGGTTTCTCAAAGCCAAAAGAAACTCATTCGAGCTGGAGTTTGAAGCCAGGTAGTCTGGTCTGAGTCCATTTTCCTAACCACCACACTATAATCTTTCTGCTTAATTGACTCACCAGCCTCTAAAATCTTCTAAATCAATTCTTTGGTTACAATTGATTTTTATACAGCAAACAAGCCAAATCCATAAAACAGTATTTTACACTGTACTGAAAAGCTAACGCACTTTTTCTTTCATTCTCTTTCTGTTTATCAAAATAATCACTGGCTGAACATTGAACAAAATGCAAATTGATGAGTAAAATTTGGGGTTTAAGCCTTTCTCCACATCTCCACATCTAGGCATCATCAAGCAGAGATACTAATAATACCACAAGTCCAATAAGAAGTCAAGAAAATTTCTGAATCTTAGAATCTACAAAATGTATGTGAAACTCTTTTTGATTCTTTTATTAATATCCCAGAAACTGGAGCGCCAAGAGAGAAAAAGATTAATATCTGTTTATTTGCTGCTAATGAACACTACCTCACAAATTGCTCGTATTGCTATGATCAGGCTGAGAGTCTGCTAGCAATGAGAAATGGATGGAAATTTAGAAAACAGCTGCTGCCCTAGAAGAGGTGCAGTTATTCAATCTAGAGTTACTTGCTAAAAGCCCTAGAGTTTTTTTATGCAATCTTTTAAGGCTTAAACTGGATATTGCTGTAGTAGCTTAAAACTCTGCAAGATTTAGAAATCTGGTGGGATGAAATCAATGATTAATGAAAAAATATGAATTCTCTTCAACCATAGGATACCTTCTTGTTTCACCAACTGAAAAAAAATTGTCCAAAAATACCCCATATCTGCACTAAGATGCTAACAATTCCCTAGAAAATATATTGTTGTGAAGATGGATGTGAGGACTTTCTACGTTGAGAATGACCAAGAACTCTGTCTTCCTCACTCAAGCTCTGATGCACTGCTGCTGTTGCTGAAATGGAGAGAAAATACTAAGATGGAAAGATTACCCAGGACACAGCTAAAGACTGAATCAGCTCATACTCTACAGTTTCAAAAAAGTTATCTATTATGGAAAATTATAATACTATTCCCAAGAACATGATGTGACTTCTAAAAATATAATACTAATATCCTATAGTTTACCAAGTGCTCTCATTTTTTTTAACATCTTTATTGGAGTATAATTGCTTTACAATGGTGTGTTAGTTTCTGCTTTATAACAAAGTGAATCAGTTATACATATACATGTGTTCCCATATCTCTTGCATCTCCCTCCCTCCCACCCTCCATATCCCACCCCTCTAGGTGGTCACAAACCACGGAGCTAATGTCCCTGTGCTATGCAGCCGCCCCCCACTAGCTATCTATTTTACGTTTGGTGGTGTATATATGTCCATGCCACTCTCTCATTCTGTCACAGCTTACCCTTCTCCCTCCCCATATCCTTAAGTCCATTCTCTAGTAGGTCTGTGTCTTTATTCCCGTCTTACCCCTAGGTTCTTCATGACCATTTTTTTTTCTTAGATTCCATATATATGTGTTAGCATACGGTATTTGTTTTTCTCTTTCTGACTTACTTCGCTCTGTATGACAGACTCTACGTCCATCCACCTCACTACAAATAACTCAATTTCATTTCTTTCTATGGCTGAGTAATATTCCATTGTATATATGTGCCACATC
>NC_041232.1:43999290-44030746 GCF_002837175.3 Physeter macrocephalus
ATACTGTCTTGATTACTGTAGCTTTGTAGTATAGTCTGAAGTCAGGGAGCCTGATTCCTCCAGCTCCTTTTTTTGTTCTCAAGATTACTTTGGCTATTCGGGGTCTTTTGTGTTTCCATACAAATTGTGAAATTTTTTGTTCTAGTTCTGTGAAAAATGCCAGTGGTAGTTTGACAAGTTCTCTCATTTTCATTATCATATCTGAATAGCTACTAGGAAGGCAGAGAGAAATATTATTTATATTTTACAGGTAATACAGAGGCTAATTTTCCAAGGTCACAGAGCTATGCAAAGCAATTTAACACAGGGCTTAAGAGCAGATAACTTGGAATCAAAGAAACATAGACTCAAATCCTGTCTCTACTACATCTGAGCTGTGTCACTTTGGGTAGGTTTCTTAATGTCTCTGAGACTAAGTTTTCTCTTCTGTACAATTGTTATAAGAATGACATTTAACATTAGCGCACACAGTAAGTGCTGCTTTACCCTACAGGACAATTTTCTTTCTTTTTCTGGGTTAGGAATATAAAACCAAGAGTCCTCCCCAAAAGAGCCTTTTCTGCCCTTATAACCTGGACCCTAGAATGTAACAGTACTACCAAAAATACAACATATAGAACAAAGAATATGTTCATTCAGTGCTGTTTGATGTAATACTATATTTCATCCTCAATATTACCTTTAAGAAGATCAGATACAACCAGTCATATATTCAAGAGAGAGAGAGAGACACAGAGAGAAGAATATGAGCCTCTAAATCATATCATGTAAAGAACAATTAGAGGAATTGGGAAAATTTATCCTAGAGAAGGTAAATCTCAAATAGACATGACAGCCTTTTCAAAGGATTATACCTGTTTTGTATAACATTAGAGATAAAACCTGGTCCAAAGACGTGGGTTACAAGGAGAATAATTTAGGCACAGTAAAAGTAAGGCCTTCTGAGAATTAGAGTTCTCCAGACATGGAATAAGCTGCCAATGGATATACGGAGATTCTTACGATCGAGAATGTTCAAGCATAAGCTAGATGCCTAATAGCTGGTAACAAATTGTAGAAGAAAGGCAGAACAAGTGAACTAAATAGATGAAGTTCTCTTCCAACTTGTAAAGTCTATGATCTGAAACTACTTAGTTGATTAAACCATTAGTTGATTAAAACTTAACTTGCCAAATTGTCTATTACTCATTATTACTTTACCTTTACAACATAGAGAACACCTTCATTAGTTTCTTTGTCTGTAATGATATTGAAATGTCCATTTTCATTGCCCTTTAAAATAGTAAAATTGGCTCTCCAACTGGAAGTGTTAATTAAATCCTTATCTTGTACAGGTGTTCGTAAGATTTCCACATTGAACGTATTTTCCTCTACTGATGTTTCATACTGAAACAGAGAAAACTCATTAAAAACTTACTTTATAAAGGAAACTTTTACAAAGAAAGTAAAATGTTTCTTCCACTCCAAAAGTATTTGTTCTTACAGTTTTTGCCTAGATTATTTTAAAACATGAATCACAAAAGCATTGTTTTACTAAGGGTTACCTTTTAAATGAATGAAGAACTTTGTTACAAATAAAGACTAATGCTATGGCCTTTAACAAAAGGGAGATAATATAAATACTATTATGAATAAATAAAAGATATTTATATGTCAGATATTTTATTGATCAAATAAACATACATACTTCAAAGTATGATAAATATTTAATTAATTCAGATTAAATAAAAATAACAATAGAAATCAATTTTGATATTATCTACTTACAGCAGCTTGTGTGAAAGTGGGTAAATTGTCATTTGAATCTTTTACTGTTATGATGCAAGTTGCTGTACTCATCAATCCAAAAAATTGACCATCCATGTCTTGTACTTTCATTATCAATGAGTACTTGTCTACAACCTGAAAACAAAGCAAATATTTAATTAGCTTTGAAAACCTTGTTTAGATTTATAAAGGAAACCTCAGTTGTATACACTTCTATTGGTGTGTATCCATGCTTTTATTTGATTTCCCTATTTCTATATACCCAAAGACATGGTAGACAGGAATAAAGCTGAAAAGGTAAGCAGAAGTTCAATTACAAGATCCATAGTAAAAATGTAGACTTATGCTTAAGCAGCAGGTAATGGGGAAGGTTTTATGGGAGTCATATTGGGAGCACAAAATAGAAACATTTGAGTTTGAGAAAGAATATATTTAAAAGAAGGTCGAGCACAACTTGGAGTGAGCTGAGCTGAGATTCAAAGAAACCAATTAAAGGCTCCTGAAATAGTACAAAGCTGGGGCATTAGCAATGAGGACAAAAAGAAAGGGTGAGGAAAGTTATTTGTAAGTCAGAATGGAGTTGGACTTAAGAACAGATTGTATGCACAAGTTACGAGAGAAAGACGGGGTGGAGGATGCCGCTCAGGTGTACTACCTGGATAACAGGCACACAGAAGTATCACCAACCAATACAGGAAGACAGCGGTTCTCTGAGGAAGTGAACACTGGCAAGGTTGGCAAGGAGAGGCGAAAAAAATGAGTTTTGTCTGGTGGATATTGAATTTTACGTTCCTATGGGAAATCCAAGGAGAAAGGTCCAGAAGGCAGCTGGATAGATGGCCCTATACTTAAGGGGAGTTAAAGGCCAGAAACACCAATCTGGGAGTCAGCAGTATGTAGATAGTGGCTGAGATTATGGCAAGAATCTGATTTCCTGGGAGAGGTTAAAGGATGAGAAGAGCAGAGGATATGAGGAACAACAGCATTTCAAGCAGGAGGGAAGTAAGAAGACTAAGCAAAGGACAGACACTCAAAACAAAAGATCAGAGAAGCAGGAGGAGAACCAGAAATCCAAGAGAAGAGAGAGTTTTAATAATTGCCAGCAATAGAGAGAGTTTTAGCCACTCCTTTTGTTCTTTTATTCTTCATTTTCTATTTCCCTCTCTCCCTTCCTTGGTCTTTATTTTACTCATCCTTCTTTCACAGTGGAAACCAACATTCCCACCCCGAAATGCTCCTTCCACAGGCTCCAGCACTCTCTGAGACCCTGCTTTTTCTTCCTCTAAATGCAGTTTCTCTAGCTCCCTTGTTCATTTCTTTACTTCCTGTATTGTCCCCTACAACACACCTCATGGTTGTTCCCCACAAAATCCCATTATATTTTTTTTGATCAAGCAAGCACATCTGGGTTTGACCCCAAATCTGTATCTTACAAGCTGTGTAACCTTAATTTATTTAATTTCTCTAAGCCTCATTTGTCAATATTGAAAAATTAGAAAACATCCTTGTTTTCACGTGATTACCATATCATCTCTAAATATTCCACAGATTCAAAACACATTCATATTGTTCCTTTCAAACTCGCCCATTTATTATGACCATTATGTATTTTATCACATAGTATGTCCTGACCCCACAAAAATAATAATAATAATAAATAAAACCTTTGTACTATTTTTTATTCTTTTTTATAGGTTCTCACCATCTCTCCCTTTTGCTCTGACATCAAATCCCGTTGGTTTCTTCTTTATAATATCTCTCCCAATCATATCGATCCTTCCATTTATGTTATTCTAGTTTTAGTGGGAACCACTGAAGTGTTCTAATAAAGCTACTTTATACATATGAAATTGATTGATCTGCCTCAGTCAATAATGCAAGACTCTGAGTTAAATATGGACTGATGAAATGGACAAGGGCAAGATCAGAAGATTCAGTGCAGTAGTTTGACCTGGGCAAGTCAATCAATCCTCTGACTGTCACCTTTCTCCCCTGTAGATTGGCTATAACCAATCAAACAAGGAAATTATAAAGATGAGATCAAATTATGCATAAAGAATTTGAACATCAAGTGCTATACATGTAAAAATATGCTATTACTATCATCCAAATAGTGTTACAGATTTTTAATAATCTATCAACTTTATCTCAACTAATCCTTTCCTGATTAAAAGTACATATCTATAATAACTGGATAGGGATCAGGGTATATATAATCTATACCCATGGAACACGCAACACTAATTGTCCTACATGAGAATTGAGCTGGAACACTGAGCTGGAACCAACTAGCCATACACAAGAAATAAAGTATTATTCACTAATATCAACAGTCATAGCAATATCTTTTTTTCTCACCCCTTCTGAACACCAGTTGATCTTTATTTCTATTCCTCATGGTTTCTCTTACATAAGGAAATAGAAATAATATAAAAACAGGTAACATAGCCAGGAATTCTTACTGTCTTATGCCTAAATAAAATAAAATGAGGAACTCCTAATCCACAGGATAGCAAATTATAGTAAATTGGGGGTGGTGGGTTCAACCCCAAGTAAAATGATAATCTATGGATTGTGAAAGCTACCTCTCTGTCCAAATAATGAGAGAGTATGGTGATTACACCTGTGCCGGGATGCACAGAAAAGATCCCAGGTGATCTTGGCGTCTGTTCCAAAATGCTATACTTCAGGCGCGTATGCATCGTGTCTGGTTCATCTCTGTCCGTGGCATAAACCACTCCCACTGTAGTACCTACATGTTTAAAAAAAGAGTCTTTACTTTCCAGAATTGCAAAATATGTTTAGGCATATCTACACTTCTCAAATTCTAACAGTGATGGTGGAAACCTCATTTATGATGTATTTCTTACCAGAGATATTCCATCTTTACATAGAACTGATGAAGATGACTTCAAATTTATAATATGAAACACTTTGATGCTGAGAATCAAGGCATACTCTTACTTTGCCCACAGCTTAAACTATTTGATAGTAAATTTATTAAAAACTTATTTAAATGGCATCCAAGAATAATTTCAACACATATTCCCACATACTGCAATAACTAACCTAGCTGGGGAGATAAACCATGTCTCCTAAGTAAATCATATTTTTTAAAATCAAAGTTTTGATTAATAACTAAATCAAGGCTGACTTGGGTTATAACTGGAGAGATGATGAAGTTGACCTTTCACATCTCAGTCTATTTTCTATTCTATTTTTTGCTAGTTCTGGATTTGCTTCCTTCTCTTTCACCAGATTTGTATCCAAACCTCACTGCCTCCAGCCCCACTTAATCTTATTTCATACTATTTACCATTCAGGGAGAATTTAAGTTAACTGTTTCTGCCGTTAGAGCTATTAGTATTTTTCATCAGTAAGGAAAGTAAGAATATTGCTCTGGTAAAGGACTTCAGGTGTCAAAGAGTACATACAGGTGGTTTTTTGTTTGTTTGTTTGTTTGTTTGTTTTGCGGTACGTGGGCCTCTCACTATTCTGGCCTCTCCCGTTGCGGAGCACAGGTTCCAGACACGCAGGCTCAGCGGCCATGGCTCACGGGCCCAGCCGCTCCGCGGCATGTGGGATCTTCCCGGACCGGGGCACGAACCCGCGTCCCCTGCATTGGCAGGCGGACTCTCAACCACTGCGCCACCAGGGAAGCCCAACAGGTGGTATTTTTATAGTCTAAGGATAGTGTTCCAATGCCCATGAAATTATAATACATAGAACCACTTTGCCTATAACCCTGTATGTGACGTTGGCCTGAGGAACAATACATAGACACATACAATCATATACATATATATGTGTATATATATATATATATTCGTTGAAATTTTATATTTGAGGGAAATAAAAGCCAAGTAAAACTATTAATGCAAGGAAGTATTAGTTTTAAATAATTTTGTCATTATATCCTTAAACTTTATATATGTGTGTATATGCGTGCTTAAGTACATATATGTGTATACATATATATGTATATATAGATATAGATATAAATTTGTAGAGAATGTCCAAATACATACTTAAAAGTAACAAAAAGATTTCTGCAGTGGATCAATATGAAGACATGAAATAATAATCTTATTATTATAAGAAAATAAATTATCTTTTCATAGAAAACCGTTTATAATCTTTATAAGACATACATTTTCTTCCTGCAATTTCATTGACAGTCAGGAAGACATAAACACTATTTTAATTCTCTGGATACAGAACTCCTTTACTTATTACATAAAACCTTCCTAAAATCTTGACTTGAAAATTCTTTTCCATGAGTGCTATATTTCACTATTCGTTGAGCACCCTTTGCCCAAACCCGCTGTGTGTGAGTTAAGGCAAACTCAAAGAACACCTTCAGAGTACCACAGCCTTAACAGGGCTGACCTACTGGTGTGGTATGCTTAAAGTATTCTGGGTTAATCTGGGCATCAAAGTGTTTGCCCTAGATCCTTCTCTGTTACTACCAAAGAGAACAGAATGTTCAAGAAAGAGTCTAAAACCAATCATCCCTCTTTGAAAATAGAAAAATGTAACAGTCATAGACTTGTGAGGTTAAAGACATTATAAGTCATTCTAACATAATTAACTCATTTTATAGATCAGAGAACTCAAAGGAACTTCCATGAGTTCCCACAGTGAAATAATAACAGACCCTGAATCAAAAACTAGGTTTCCTAAACTCCAAAGCAACAATAATTTTTATAATTGTACCATGTGAGTAATAAAGAGGTTAACATCTATGACATCAAATTATCAAACTAAAATATAAAAGGAAAGAGCAGTTACAACAATCCAGTGAAGATCTAAGTAACTCCTAGAAACTTTAATAAGCAAGTTAGCTAATCCTCTATGGTTGAGTTCACTTCCTTTCAACTTTATTGTGAGTGGTTATTCTCCATATTGCAAGTCTCAGAAGACATTAAGAATGCCACATTTCAGGGCCTATTGAAGTGAAACACTTTGGTTTTCCACATGTGAGAGCAAGTGTTTAGGATGGAGAACACACAGTGCAAGTTCCTCTAAAGTTATTCCGGTATTCACTCTAAATTGGAAGTAGTAAAGTAGTAGTTTAAAGAGAAGAGACAATATAGATAAGAGCTTAAAAAATTGTATCCTCAGTGGACATCATTCAACACCTTCCTAAATAAAACCTAATAAAACTATCTACTTTGATTTTAGTTTTATCATACATTCTACCCTGCATGTCCTCCCTTGGAGCTAGGAATAATGACAAACCCACATAATAATAATATGAAATAAAGTATATAAGCCAAATATGGTACAAAGCTTGAATAACTGTTATCTGCCTTTATAATTCATTGGTATCATACCAACAACACTACAAACTCCTATAATACCTTGTAAATTACACATTGATTAGATTTGATAGGATTAAATGTATCCTGGTAAGTAGCTATTGGTCCAGTGTCATCTCAGATGATCTGGCTTTGAGTAAAAACTCAACCTCTCGAACAAAGTATATAAACATTTAACTTAGTCCATTTTACTCCTAAAAGTTGTCTTACCAATTCTACAGCTTTCTAGAACTTCAAAATTATAAATTGCTTCTGTGAAAATAGGGCGGTTGTCATTTTCATCCTCCACTCTGATGGGAAGTGGAAGAGGTAAGTCTGCTGAATACCCATCTGCAGTTGACGCATGGGCAATCAGCTGTAAAACAGTGAAAAGCAAGTTCAACGATCCATTATAAAAGATTCCAGCATGAGAGAATACTATGCTTTATCTACTACCTTCTCTGCAAATCTTTTCAATAATAAATCACTTCAAAAATTCCTATTCCCTGCTTCTTTAGTTATCAAAACATCGAACGTAGAAAGACTTTAACTACAGTTAAAAGTATACAATGTTTGGTAGAAGTGGCTACACTTCAAATAAAACCTAGGTCAGAGTACAGAGAATCAGAGACTACTCAGGTCATGAGACTAAGGAATTAAATGTGAATATGGAGATGTGGATTACAGTCCTTACTCTCCCCATAATCATAAAATTGTATTGGGAAGAACAGTTAACCTCCCTGCCGTGGGGAAAATCCTGACTTTATCATCTAAATAAGGCAATGAGTCCCAACTTTGTCACTACTGAGCCCCTTTATTGTTTAACCTCATAGATCATATATTTGTAAGAGGTTTCCTAACAAAATACATTTAACAATTTCCACATTACTAATTAATCAAAAGCAATGTAATGTCAAATAGAACTTCTTTTTTTTATTTTTAAATGATTTTTTAATATAAACAATTTTTCCATAGTTAAAAGTGCACTATTTCAATTATAAAAGAAACATCCTTATCATGATAAATTTAAAAATTCAGTAAAGTACAGAAGAAGAAAATAAAAATCCGTGACATACTACCCAGAGATAAGTACTGTTCACATTTGATGTATTCCTTCAGTCCCTTCTGTGTATATATTTGTACACAAAAATTGAGATCATACTACTGTAAGCTTATATCCTTTTTTTCCAAAAAGCAAACAAACTTGACTTTATGCTGTAACCATTTCCCAAAGCCCTTAAACATGCTTTGAAAATGGGATTTATTGGCAGTCTAATAATCTACCACATAGACATACTGTAATTTATTTAACTAGACCCCTATTGGTGGACAAATAGAACGTATTTCTATTCAGCATGTGATTACAACACTGAGTTGAAAATTTTCCAGCCGAAAGCAAAGAAATGTCATGTGGAGAACATCAGTCAAGTTTACTTACCCAGCATCTCTTCCCTCTTCTTTTAGGAAGAGAATCCCTCTTTCCTATGGGGAATCAGTCCCCCTGTACCACATGACCCCAGAGCATTGACCATATCACACTGAAAATTGTCTGAATGATTCCCCATTGATGTAAGTTCATCCACATCAGAATGCTGGCTTATTATGCCTTGTTTGGACTTGGTCTCCCAGTTTTGCTTCCTTATATACTTCTCAGATATCATCAGATAATTAGGCAGGTGGAACAAAGACCAAAAAAGGAAAAACAAAAAACACAGAGCAGAAGAGGGACACTGGAAGAGGACCCTTCCAATCAACTGTGGCCCCCTGTCTCGGAGAGAGGAGAAAGTACCACGACCAGAGAGAGAAAGAATCTCATAAGCAAAACTAACTCCTGCAAATTTGCTGGAATTTACATCCAAATACAATTAAATTTCTTGGCTTCATTTCAGGCTTACCTAATAGAAGTTGAGATAAAGAGCAGACCAAGTATTCCAAAATATTACACAATCTATTTCCTTTGTCTTTCAGATCCCCTCTAAGAAGAAGTGCAGAAGACAGGAAAGAGTAGATGCGCTATCAGAAGTTTAGTTTAAACTATGATTATAGTTTAATCATTTAAAGTTATGTGTATCAATAAAACTCCTACATCAAAAACATCATATTCTTCACGATCCACAGGCCGGGTACAATACAGATTTCCAGTGTTTTTATCTATGAAAAACAGATTTAAAGGTTCTTGGTCAACTCCACGCCCACTTATTGAGTAGAAGACGGTATAGTTCTGTGCCGCGTCAGATTGAACCTAAGAGGAAAAAGCACATGTAAAAAATTTTTCATGAAAATGCTATTTTTAAATACAACTTACATGTTTATATATTTTTTTATTTTAAAGAGATGACTTTAATAATATAATAATCACCTTTGTCACTTCATCAACATGCAAAATGGTAATGAACAATGGTGATTTGGCAAAAGATTTTTTAAACTGCTCAAATTTAAGGAAAACAATGTTCAACATAAATAGTAGCCAAAGACAACCTCACATTACGGCACAGTTTCCCATCTAGTGATTTGGCAAAGGTAGAAAAAAACAATAATACCCACTGTGGACAGGGGTGAGGCAAACAGGGACTCTCATATACTGTTGAAAGGAATGCCAGTTGTAATGTTCCTTAGGGAGGGGAATTAACAAAAATTAAAAGAATGAGAATAAACAGGGAAGACTCTTCCTGGCAGAGGAAACAGGAAGTGCAAAACAACCAGACCAGGGCCGTTCCTGGAGAGTTCAAGGAGCAAGGAGGCCACTGTGGTTGGAATACAGAGAACTAGGGGAAAAGGAAGTCGGAGAGGAGGACGAATGCAGTAATAGGGCCACGGCATGTAAGAGATTCCAAGGATGTTGACTTCTGCTTGGAGTCAGACGGGGAGCCATTGGAGAATTTAGACAACAGCAGTATCTGATTTATATTTTAGAAGGATAATTCTTGGTGTTCTGTTAAGATTAGACTTGGGTGGGCAGGTAAAGGAAGAAGCAGGAAGGCCATTTAGAAAGTTACTTCAAGAATTCAGGGGAGAGAGAACTGTTTGTTAGACCAGCATGGTAGCAATAGGGGATGTGAGAAGTGGTTAGATTCTGGATATAATTTGAAGATACAGCCAAAAGAATGTGCCAATTGGTTGGCTGCGTGGTGTGAAGACAGAAGTCAGGGATGACACTATGTCAGTGGGTGCAAGTATCTCCTGATGTCTATTCTGCCTTATGTCTATTCTTCCTTAGTATTAGAATTTACAGTTGAGCACAAGGTTGCCTGGAAGAAAGACTTTTCTCAGTCTCCCTTGCAATTAGGTATGACCACACGAAAAGGTCAGGTCAATAGGGTGTGAGCAAAAATAATACATGCAGGATCCAGACTGTACTCTAGAAAGTGGAGAAGTGTGTTCCCTCATTGGGACACAATGATGAGCCATCTTGAACCTGCAAGGATGGCCAAGCTTAAAAAGGAAAGAAGCCTGGGCCCCTGGTGATTTCTCAAATTAGAATCTCTTTACCAGATCACACGTTGACATGAAAGGACTAAATCTCTGTCATGCTTTAGCCACTACGATTTGAGATCTTGGTAAAATGTGGCTATATCCTTATCCTATTATAATACAGGAATTAAAATTTTAACTATAAAGAATGGATGGATATGGTAAATTGGGGCTCAACATCAATTTCATCTCCTTCTACTGTGTCCTCTCATAGTGTAGATATTAGAAAGATTCAGATAAAAACAAACCAAAAACTCTCCCTTTTCCAGGGTCTCTTGAAACGAGAGCTCTGAATTAAAATACAGACGGTCAGGTGTGCTTGCATGAAATTTGGAAGCCATAAGGGAGATAGATGCCTCCTTTTTGCTGCTTCTACTGTTTTTGCTGGCACTTTGTGGTGCAATTTTTTTTTTCTTTTTTCCTGCAGCAGCAGACGTTCTAGTGGTTTTTCACAGACTTTGTGGATGTTGAGAGACAGGATATAGATCAATCTTTTTGTGGACATGGATGGGAGCAGTTAGGATTGTTTTGGAGCTGCAATTGGAGAAGCAGCTTCCTGCCTGTGGTGGTTCCTTGCCCAGTGCAGCTTCCTGACCATGGCAGTGGCACTTTGGCTCTAAAATGACTGGCTTCCCCATCATGAAGAAAGCAGTATGTCCCTTGGTTATGGATTCTGTGGGGTAACTAGGAGATTCGTTCCTGAAAATTCAACCTAAAGTTTGCTTCTTCAGCCTTCCCAACAATTCTGTAAACTGTTTAATACACTATAGTAAATCCCTCTGTTAATTCCTTAAAGCGAATTGTGCTCTCCACAACTAAAACCTTACCGAATGGACTCTACCGCCCCAAGAACTGAAAGGATGGAGCTGCCATTAACTGAGAGTGGAGGATATTTTTTATAAGAAAACCCAAACATTTGATTTTTATATGTTAAGTTTGAAATGTCTACTGAAATTCCAAGTGGGAATATTAATTAGGCAGTTTGGGCTGGAGATATGAAGTCTTAAGTTTCCAATGTATAAAATGTACTTAAAGCTATGAGGCTGGATGAGATCACCGAGAGAGTGAATATAAATAAACATTACACAAGGTTCATAGTCTGAGCCCTGGAGCTCTCCAAATTTAGAGACTGAGGGGTCAGGGTGGTGAGGGTTGGGAGGATGTGGGAATGAAGAAGAACCAGCAAAACATACTAAGAAGGACTGGCCAGTGAGAAAAGTGGAAAACTAGGTGAATGTCATCCTAGAAGCGACGTGAAGGAGGAGGGACACGTCAGCTAAATCAAATGGACACACGTCAAGGAAATGAGTACTAGAAGTGGTGACTGGTTTAACAGTGCAAAGACCAAAATTACCTCTGATCAGTATAAGTTTGGTAAACAGAAATCATTTTTTTTTTTTTTTTTTTTTTTTTTTTTTGTGGTATGCGGGCCTCCCTCTGCTGTGGCCTCTCCCGTTGCGGAGCACAGGCTCCGGACGCGCAGGCTCAGCGGCCATGGCTCACGGGCCCAGCCGCTCCGCGGCACGTGGGATCCTCCCAGACCGGGGCGCGAACCCGGCTCCCCTACATCGGCAGGCGGACGCGCAACCACTGCGCCACCAGGGAAGCCCCCAGAAATCATTTTTTAATATGCTTTCACCAGTGCTTAAAGTACAATAATCTAAGAGAAGAAACAAGGGTCCAGAACTGGATAGAATTTTCTACAAGTGTGAAAGACACTGGAAGCATAGTTAAAAACATAAACAAGTAGGACACAGGTGGCACCATTGGTATTAAACATCAACCACAGTAATAGAAATTTAAGGGAAAAAGGCAAGCACAATGCCATAGCCTCACCTCAGTCATTATTTCCATTGTGTATATTCCATTTGGATCTTTGTGGAAAGTAAACCTGACCCTGCTTAAAAACGACTTGTTGGGCTTCCCTGGTGGCGCAGTGGTTGCGCGTCCGCCTGCCGATGCAGGGGAACCGGGTTCACGCCCCGGTCTGGGAGGATCCCGCATGCCGCAGAGCGGCTGGGCCCGTAAGCCATGGCCGCTGGGCCTGCGCGTCCGGCCGGAGCCTGTGCTCCGCAACGGGAAAGGCCGCAGCAGATGGAGGCCCGCATACCAAAAAAAAAAAAAAAAAAAAAAAAGACTTGTTTTTAGGAAAAAGTTAAACTATCTAGCAGAGCACACCTGGCCAATTCTGGGTGGACACTACCTGCCTCTTCTGCCCCATCTCCCTGCTCCACGCCCATCACACACAGGAAGACTAAGCTCTGTGAGCTCCTGCGAGGAGCCATGCTTGCTTGCACCGCTTTCCCCCCTCTTCTTCCACAATGATTTACCTGCATGACACTCTCCCATCCTTCAGGCTTTAGCTCAGATGCCTCCCACTCTAAGTCTTTTTTCTGTTTTTTACAGCATTTCAGCCCATGAATTCTCAAATCACCCCAACCCAGCCCCACCTCAGCACTCATCATGCAGTATTGCAATCATTTGCCTACTTCTATCTTCCTCACTAGACTCATAAAATACATGAGAGCAAAGGCCATGACTAAATGTATTTCTAGCTTCAGTACTTAGAGCAGTGCCTTCCACAGGACAGGGTAGGTGCTCAATAGCCGGCTGCTAAGTGAATGAATAAACTAATAAAGATCATTTAATGGCTGTAGAGTCTTTCTCATATTATTATTATTAGTTTTTTAGTGATTTTCTAGTTTTTCTCATTATTAGTTTTTTAGTGATTTTCCCATTTTATGTACTTTTATGACTCTTCATGAATATCTTCAATCAAATCTGTTGATTTTTAAATGTTTAAAGAGTTATTAAAACCTGGACAAAACAGACTCTTGGAACTAATTTAGCAATCCCAATCAGAAGGAATGGAAAACCTACTTGTTGAAGGAACAAAGGGAAAGGGCCCAAGGAATTCTCTTGCATTGAGCAGGGGAGAGGTGCCCATCTCCTCTTGGAACGCCTGAGAACAGTCTCTTTAGTGTGTCTTTTCCTCAGTACCTGAATTTAGAGAAAGAAAATTAACAATAAACAAAAGCATCACAGCCTACTTCATTGTAAAATAGTGGATGAACCATAAATCTAACACCTCTCTGGAGGCTCAGTGTCAGGAATTTCCATGCTGAAACTAAAGACCAGATAATAAGGTCTTCTTTGTGTTAGAAGGATAAGAAAGAATGTATCCAGACTTTAAAGGTTTCATGAACCAAAGAATTTCATTTCACATACCTTTCCAACACTGACCATACTTTCAGGTTAGGAAAATTATCACTGTACTCTCAGTTCTTCCTGTTCCATCCCAAAATGAGACAGAGAACACATCCTCTTTCAGACAATCTATAGACAGCACTTGTTCTTTCTGCTAAAACCTCATGCTCTCAGGTGAACTACAGTGAGGTAATGCGTGTTCTTCATTGCCTGAACACTCTACCTGCACTGTCCAATATGGTAGCCACAAGCCACATGTGACTATTTAAACTAATTAGAATTAAATAAAATATAAATTCCATCCTTCAGTTGTACTAGCCACATGCTAAGTATCAGTAGCCGTTAATATTGGGTGACCATATCACACAGTGCAGATTACAGAACATTTCCATCACTGTAGAAAGTACTATTGGAGTTTTTAGTGATTTCCATCTAAGCAGTCATTTAAGCATTTAGATGACTTTTTCATTAATACGCTTCACATCGATTAGTTGTAATCCAGTGAGTACTTTCACAACGGCATTCCTCATGACATGGAATTTAGAACTACAGTCAACAATCACTGAGTGGTGGCTAATACCATTCAGACGCATACATACTCCAGGATTTCCATCCTATTTTAACATCAGAATCACTGTGGCACTTGAAGTCAACCTCTTATTCACTGGGAACTACTGCACTTAATATTAATTTAACATGTACCTATTGACTATGGGTCAGGTGTAAATGAGGCCATAAACACAAAAGGGATTGATTCATGCCCTTAAACAACTACAGGTAAATTGTTTGCGCTAATAAAAAATTCCCAATGCTACAACAGAGGGATAACCAAACTGACACTGGCACACAAAAGCAAGTAGACTTTAGAGATGGAAGAAAGATTCACAGAGGAGGTGTCATTTAGATTTAACAAAGTAAGATCCAATGTCTAACCAGTGTTGAAAAGGGAAGGGGAAGGAGGGAAGGGAGGAGGAAGGAAGGGAAAGCAAACAGAAGGAAAGAGGAAAGATTAGGAAAATAAATCCTATATTTTCTTTTGTCTTCTTTGCAATTTTTAATGAGAGTATTTAAATGAGAAGAAAAACATGCCTGAAAATATCAGTGTACTTTGAATACCTTCTTCTGATGTTCCAGGAGCACAGGAATCTCTTTCTGTGTCTGTTTCTTTAAGTCAGAAAGCCATATGGTGAAAGATCTTTTCTCATCAGACAACACAACAGCATGGGCTGTGTATACTGACCCATCTTCTAGAACTCTGAAATCAGGATCACTGGATTGGATGCGGTCTGCAGATCCGAGGCACTCTTTCAAATTAACTGCAAGTAGGAATTTCCAAGTTGTAAAGTAAGAAACACACGCAAAAAGAAAAACAGTGTTAAAATAATTTATACAATCTTCTTCAAAATCCTGAAGTGAAATGAAATGAACCAATCACTCTGCATTTTTCAAATATCTTAACAAGACTCTTTACATGTATTTTTTTAAAGTGATAATACTTTCTCTGTTAAAAAAATGATAATTCTGGATTGTATATTTGTATTAAATAAGGTGTTTTAAACCTTTATATGCTTCTAAGAGGCTTATGAAAATGATCTTCCTATTAAAGACGTCTGTGTGTTGCAATCATGACAAAGCTGAGCTACATGCCCCCACACACACCTGGATAAACAAACAGAAAAGTTTTCCTTAACAGTATAGTCTGAGCCTTTTAAGATACACCTGTGTTAAGCCAGAAGTTACACACAAAGAGTGACAGAGTGTATGAGTTTGGCAAATAGTCAAGTAAGAAAAATCTTTAAATTCTTCCCACTAGCACTTTTCTGTCACATCCCCCCGACCCTCACCAACGCCCCCGGGGCCCACAGTTCTCTTTGTGTTCCTATTCCTCGCTTTCCCGGGCTCCCCAGTGAAATTCTATGTGGAATCTTCTTCCCCCTGGGAATTTTCCCAAGTGAAAAGTCATAAAATATAAGTATCATACAAGTGTTTTGATACTTATATCAAAAGTATCAAATCCATCCCATTCTTCCACTATCTGCTTTGACAGAAACCAAACTGATACATTAATACCCACTTAAGTAATAACCTAATACTCACTTAAGCAATATCATCTCAAAAGATTCATGTTACTCACGTATAGTGTTTTCACTTTAATCCAAATCTGTCACAGATGGAAAGTTAAGTCAAAATGAAGTGAACATCTTTAGAAGTGATGACATATTTCTCTCTGTTCACATTTTTAGCAGAGTGATAACCTCTGGTCTATTCCCCTGGACGAACACCCCCGACTTCTCTTTACATCCTCTCCTTTCTTCCTTCCCAGAAATGGGACACTCTGTTGAAAATTAATGTGGTGTCTCTGGGACAAGCTATATCTCTAAAAAACACATGATGCTGTCCTCCAATACTCCCTGTAACACAGGGAAAGTCTAGCTGGGCAGAGCTTCCCAGCTGTTGGGAAAGTTTGAGGTTCCCTAACTTCTCAAGTGTGCAAATGGCTGATTAAGCTCAGTTTTGAATGGAATAGCTCACCTTGTTATATTTCTCACTGCAGCTATGGCATTGATAAAAATATTGCTCTGATTCTCTCAGGTCGTTACCTGTATCTCTCCAGTGCTTAGAATCCTAGAGTAATGAAAGGGCTACATTCTACATGTAATTCTTTATGTTATTTTTACTGTTAAAACATAAGTGACTAAAAAAGCATGGATTAGTACATGTTCATTAGAATCGATGACAGAACTCTATAGAGTTCTAAAGAACAGAACATATATTTTAAACTTGACTTGTATCTAATTATTGGTTCTGGCTAATTCCAAAAGGCAAAGATTGGATAACATCCTCTTTCCAGCATAAGTAAATTAAATTTCTGTTTTAAAAACACTGTTTTGAAATTGCTCACCTCTGCCAACCACTTTGTCTGCCTCTAGTTTGGAAGGTATATGAAATATCACCTTTTTGCAAGCTTCACAAGCAAAACTGAAGACCTAGGAAAAAATGGTCACATTAATACAGTATAGAATAAAGAACTAAGTTTTAGATATGCAAGATAAATAAGTCCTAGAGATCTACAGCTAGCAATACTGTATTGTATACTTAAAATTTTTGCTGAGAGTAAATCTTATGTTAAGTGTTTTTACCAAAAGAAAATAGTAATAATATATAAAGAAGGTGAGAGGAAACTTGGAGGTAATGGATATGTTTATGGGATAGATGGTGATGATGTTCTCAAGGGTACATACTTATCTCCAAGCTCATCAAGTGGTGTACACTGAATATGCACAGCTTTTTGTGTGTCCATTTCACCTTAATAACATAGTTTTTAAAAAAGAATAAAGAACAAAGCCATATGATCATCTCAATAGATGCAAGCAATTGACAAAATCCAACGCCGACTTAAAATTAAAAACTTGCAACAAACTAGGAATTCAAGAGATTTTGCTCAATGTGATAAAGGGCATCTATGAAAAACATCCTACTTAACAGAGAAAGACTGAATGCTTTCCTCTGATATAAAGAACAAGACAATGATGCCTACTCTCACCACCTCTATTCAACATTGTACTGGAGGTTCTAGCCAGGGCAATTAAACACACAAAAAAATAAAATTAAAGGCATCCAGATTAGGAAAAAATAAATAAAATAGTCTCTATTTTCAAATGATACGATCTTGTACATACAAAATCCTAAGGAATCCACTAAAAACTATCAAAAAATAATAATAAGTGGTTTCAGCAAGGTTGCAGGATACAAGATAAACATACAAAAACCAATTGTTTTCCTATATACTAGCAATAAAAAAATCTGAAAACAAAATTAAGCAAACAATTCTATTCACAATAGATATCCCATCTTCATAGATTAAAAGACGTATTCCGAAAATTCATCTAACAGATTCAATGCACTCCCTATTGAAATCCCAAATAGCTTTTTTTGCAGAAATGAAAAATCAATCCTTGAGGAAATGCAAGGGACCCAAAGACCGAAATAAACTTGAAAAAGAACAAAGTTGAAGGATTTCCCAATTTCAAAACTTACTACAAAAATACAATAATCAAGGCAGAGTAGTACTAGTGTAAGGACAAACATATAGATGAATGGAATGGAACTGAAATTCCATAAATAGGCCCTTACATATTTAAAAATACATTATTGGTTTTGTTTGCTGCCACTTATTTTAATATTTCAAATATATGTCCACAAGTAAGATCAGGCTACTACTTTTCAACTTCATACCATCCTCATAAAATGAGTTAGGGAGAGTTCCACTTTTTTCTGTTCTTTGAAACAATGTATATAAGGTAGAGATTATCTGTTCCATATAATTATGGAAAAATTCACCTATCTCAGGTCTGGGCTTGACGGATATGACAGTGTGTGTATGTGGAGACATTTGGCTTCCAATTCAGTGTCTTTATAAGTCTATTTACAGTTTGTATACCTCCTCGAGTCAATGTTGGTAATTTGTATCTTGTAGAAATTTGCCTATTTTGTCTCTTTTCAAATTAACTAGAATAATATATTAATATTATTATCTACTTTTTAAAACATCTGTCCTCTCCATAACTGTGCCTCTTTTTATTCCTAATATTGTCTTATCTGTGCCTTCTCTATTTTTCACTTGTTCAATCATAGCAGGTTGGTCTATACTTTCAATTGATAGCGTTTGGTTTTGCTAATCCTCTATATTGCTTGTTTCTTTTTCCTTTTTTAACTGTTCTTCATAAGATATATTCTAAGTACACATGTATTTTAAGAAATAATAAAAGAAACACAAGGGCACTTACCTTCAAAGTTAAGAAATAAAACATTACTATTATTTTCAAAGTCCCTATATAACTCTCCCTAACTGCATTTTCTTCCTGACTTCAACCTCTCCAAATTCAGGTAACCACTAATGAATGATATTTTTTTGTAAATCATTTACTTCCCCATTTCTGCTTAATTTTATCCCATGAGTATGTATCCCTAAAGAAGATTGGTTTGTTTTGCCAACTTTAGGTTTTAAATATATGTAGTCATATGCCAATTATATGCAACTTGATTTCTTTCCTTAAATTATGTTTGTGAAATAGATCCATGCTGAATATACAGCAGCAGCCCATTCATCTTCGTCACTGTATAGTACATCACTGGAAAGCAGATACAATTAATTCATTAATATAAGGGATCGATATTGGAAAGGATGATATTCATACATAGATTTCAGTTATGCCATGTTTCCTGAATTATAAAGAAATTTGATACTATGTTTGTGGGGATTGGATATATTACTGAAAATAAAGTTAAAAAATAAAATAAAACCACCATTAGATTAGCAATGATGAACTAATGACTTTTAAAGGTATTTTAAAAGTAACTTTTGTACAGATGAGTGCCTAACAAAAAAAAATACAACATACAAAAAAATTTTTAAAGATTAATGAATTATGGATTGACTATTTGAGTTATAAAAGAATTTATTTTAATGAAGAACCCTCCAGGACAACTTTAAATATCTGACATAAAACTTAGAGTTGCAAGCAACTTTAAATTAAAATGTAACAAATTAAGTTTTAAAAAATGATAATATAAAGTATTATCTACTCTAGTCTGGGAAAAATGAATCGCTTTGTCTCACTTTACAGTACTGTCCAAATTGTATTAATTGTATCATAGAAAGCTTATCATACAAATCATTAAATCCTGATGGAACTATGTAATGCCAAAGGGAGAGTGAAAACACAGGCCTACCTGCCAGTGTTTCATTTTTGTGCTGTTGTTCAATTTTAGAGTGAATACGCAAGGCAGGCTTTCTAAAATAACACCTTTTTCAATAGAGGAAAAAGAAGCCAAAGAACAGAAATTTATAGAGTATCTGAAACATAAAGGAGATCTTGACTGAGCATATCGGTTACAGAATTTTCAATTCGTCGTTTCTCCTGTGGACACTTGCCATCTTCAAGACGGAAATCTTACCTGTCAAGTTCTTACCACCCTGAATTGTAAGATTTACCTCTCTGTATTCTCAGTGCTTTGATGATTCTACTAAATTCCTTTCTAACCAAACTCTGTATGATGGGATTCTAGTTAAATGGAAAGTATGATTAGCTGGAGGTCACCAGAGATGCCATATATGGGATGGCAACTGCCACAAGGATTACAACAGGGCCAAAAAATGTGCACAGCTTACATGTATTTAGTGACTCAGAGAGTGCTGCACCATTTAGCTGTATCTCAATATGAGCACCAATAACCTCCATTAAAGAAGGTAGGTGATAATGCACTGATATAAATATATACTACAACTCTGACTTTCTTAAGATCGTGGTTTTGAAATAAACTACTTCGCATTGACTTCTTTTATTTGTCCTAAGCTTTTTTCCCCACGAATGCAAAAGATAATAGAAAGTATTATATTCACTTTTATTTTCAAAATTGAATATGTCAAATGTTATCAAGAACAATAATAACAAAAAAGTCTGTTAAAGGAGTCACATTATTCTCAAATGCTGTAAAGTCTGAAAAGATAGAATGCCCATTTGTCAACATAGGTTGCAGGCAGAATTTCACATACTCCAAGGGGAAAAGCATGTTATGTTATAAAGAAAAATACTATTTTAATTCCTTTTGAAGAGCCCTTTTAGCAAGTGATAGATTAACCATGTCCAAGTACATACCATTTATAATATATAATAGTAAATATAATTCCCAAAGTGGATTGGATATGGCAAACAATATTCAACACACATATAAAAGGATCTCATTATTTATAACAGGGCAGAAGACATGTGAGCAACTGAGCTAATGTGAATTAGTTTTCACCATTCCTAACAATTTTGCTACTTTAAAAGGAGAAACATTTTAAGAGATACTCAGTGATTTCAACAATAATGGGATGATCTGACACGTTTCTTTTCTAGTTTCCCCCTCTCCTTTCTTCCTTTTCTTTGTATATGTGTATGAAAGGATGATTAGGAATTGTAGTTAATTGTAGCAGTTTGGAGTATACTGAGGATAGAAAGGTGGGAAAGGGATACAGATTCAGGAGAAAAGTGCAGAAGTGAAGATTCCACAACCTATGGGGCAGCTCAGTGGGAAAGCTAACACCTTAAAAGTCTCAGTTTTCTGTTAAAGACTTGCTTTGAAGAGCTCACTTCAAACAAGGAATTGTCTTTGAGAGATCCATTAAGGGATCCATAAAATGAAAACTGCGTTTCTAAAATGTTATGCCCTTAATATTATACTGAAAAGTGGAGAGTCCTAGGAGTCAAAAGGAAATACAGATAGATATAGGATGGTCAACAGAAGTCTTAATTTATCCGTCTGGACAGAAATTGAAGTTGTCTGTAAACTGGGGATTGCAGGTGAAAGAAATTATTCTATATACACTCTCTAGTATTCAAGTCTCCAGATAGACCATTTAATCTAAACTTTAGGAAATTCTTTTAAAAAATAATCCTAAACGAGGAAGTCATACACTAAAGCTGATGCTATCTCTGTTTAGATGTACAGGCCTTGCAAGTCTCTCCTTGCCCTCCTGCCTTGCCGCGCCCCAGTACTCCCACCACCACACCCCGCCACCCGGACAGCTCCTCGCATTCCACGCCCTCCCCTCCAGCGAATACACGAGAAATCTTGAGAACACAGCACCTCTGCTGTTTTCTTCTCCCCATTCCGGGATTCCTTTCGCAGGGAAAACACAAAACACTAAATTCACGCTTTTAAACATATTAGCTCGAAACACTTTCAAAGATATCACAAAAGAGCACACTTTCAGAGCAGTTCCCACTTGTAAAGAGTCATTTCATCAGCTCATTTAGTTGGAACAGCTGCCTGACAGGTCGACGCCCTCAGCTGTACAATTCCTTGTCCATAAATATATCTTAGATCATAACTACTAAACCGTTACTCATAACTCGATAATTCAAAGGCCAAAGCTTGCACCCACACGCCCTGCTTGGGGGCAGAAGAGCAGCAAGAATCCAAGTAGCCAGAGTCGACCTGCTCCCGAGCCAAGCGGGTCCTCTCGCCACCAGACCAAGCGCGGGGCAGTCGGGGGTTCGCAGCTTCTTTCCAGAGCACGTCTTGAGCGCAGCCGTGGTCTCGCCCTCAGCTCCGCGTAATCGCACAGTTCACGATTTTTTACTTTGTGTCTCGCGAGTTCTCCGAGACTCGTCCGTACCCTCCTCTCGGGGTGGATCTCATCTTGGGTCTCAGGTTTCCTGGGCACAGAAGACCCCAGGCTGGGCTCTGGGCTTGCGCAGTCCTGCCTGGAGCCGGACAAAGAGCCACCCATTCCCACGCCTCTCCCAACACTCCTCTCAGCCTGATTCTATCCCCTCTGCCCCACCCCACTCCCCCATCACACCGCCGACCCAACCCGTTTCCCTAATCGAGCCGCGCACGCCATCGCGCCCCAGGTACACTCCGGGTGGCCAGCGGGGGTGGACCGCTCCGGTGAGCTGCTTCAACGGAGGCAAAACCTGGAAGCCGTTTTTCAGAAGTGACTCAACGCCGGGACCCAGGGGCACCGCTCCAACCCCTCCTCTCACCAGCGTCCCCATCCCAGGTGACCCTGGGGTAGGGGGTCAGCCCCTGTAACTCACTCAGGGATCCTCCAAAACCTAACCCAACACTCTTCTTCGCTCTCTACCCAAACCCACCCCAACCATCATCACCAGCCCTAGGAGCCAGGAAAGGAGCGCGAACCCCAAGCCGGCCCACTCGCCACGGCGCACGAGAAAGCTCAGCGAAGCGGGAGCCCATCCCGTAATTCAAACAATCGAACAAGTCCGAAACAAAACCGTCAGTCCGGAACTGACTGAGGACTCGTTTCCCATCCTCATTCCTCAGAGCCCGAATCTGGCTCGTCTGTGCCCCCCCGCCCCCGCAAGATGGAGCTGAGCCGCGGATGTCACCTTTCGGTCGGCTTCGCCCCCACCTCTCCCCCCGCAGGACCAGGGCCCATTCGCCCCTCTGCAGCATCCCGGCTCCGGGTAGGTGGTTGCGCCCCACCCCGCCCGGGCTCCACTCACCACAAGGGTCAGCAGTAGCTGCCTGCAGAGGGCTCCGCGCGGGGAGCTCCGGGGCCCGGCGGCGGCCATCGGGGCGCGGGGCCGGAGAGGAGGACGCAGGCACCGGGCGGGACGTAAGAGACCAGAGCCCGCCGAGGTGCACCGACGGGGAGGTGCGCTTCTTTCAGCTGCTCGTTACGTCGCCCGGGCCTTTTTCAGGCTTGCCTGCCCGAGAGCGTTTTCACTCCTGAGACAGGATTGGACTCGGGAGACGCCGAGCCGCCCCTCCTCGTTTTTTCTCAAGTTTTATCACCGCGAGAGCCTCTGGGGAGCTGCCCAAGGCTGCCCTTAGGCTTCTCGGAGGCCGCGCCGGGTGCTCGCTGTCCAGGCCACCCCCTCTCTGCCAGCTCTCCCCCGCCCCTCCCGCCCACCCACCCCCCCCCCGGCTGCCACGCCTTTCGCCCAAAGCTCAGCGGCGTCTTCCTCGCAGACGCTGCTTGGAGCGTTCCTACTGCGGAACCCAAAACCGTCTGCAGGGGTCCCTGCCCCAACACGCGCGCTCCTGGGTGCCAGCAACACCCTTGTCATTGGACCAGCGGATCCTCCCTTCAACATCTGATCAAATGCTGGGCAAAGTCTCCTGGTTAATGCAAAATATATGTATTCTTCCCAAATTTGACTCACACGATAAGATAAAGGATGGGAGGGGAAATTATCCCAAGAGGCATGAATAAGCTGACACTTGTCATACCAGAAATTAAAAACAAATAAAGGAAATCCTGATATCTTACCATTTTCACGCACCCAAAATATGAGGGATTACACTCAAAGCTTTCATTTCCTGCCAATCTCGTGGCCTATCTGAGTTTTCTAAGAATTTCTTCTTCTTATATGAAATTATTGATTTGAGTAATTACCTGGTAATTGTACTAAGACACAATTTTTCAGTTTGTGGTAATAGAAAAATCTACCACACAAAAGCTTCTAGTCTAAAATGAGGCTTCCAGATTCAATATCATTCGACAAATGTTTATCACTGTCCAGAGTTGCACAGGCACTGGGGCTGGAGGAAAGGAAATGCACAAAACCCAGTTCCTGCCCAAAGCAATTCAAAGTCTATGAGGGAATAAAGGCATTCATCATAGCCCAGTATGCTAAACCTTTTAATAGAGAGGAAGCTTACAACACTACGGCACATTCCTTTGTTTCTCTCTAGACTGAGTTTTGTGTCCTCTACGGCCCCACCTACTAGACTCAGGATGAACTCCCTCTTACATATGTGTTGTTGCTTCTTAAAGTCCATGCACAAGTTCCAAGGTCAGGACCCTCAGACACTGCAGATTAATCAGAGAAGGCACTAAGGGCTTCATTCATCCCACCCTGGTCACCCCAATAGGCTGCTTGTCTAAGCCATGTGTTTCCCTAAAACTCACAGGCCTAAGCTCTCAGGACTCAGACCCTAAGCTGAGCTTCCCAGTCCCATCTCTGAGGTATCCAAGGCTCCTATGCACCCATCAGAGATCCTGTTTCACCTCTGGAGGCCTCATATGGAAGAGCTCTTCTAACCTCAGAGAATGCTCTCCACTCTTCACTCCAACCATTTTCACCTCCCATCTTCCAGACCCTCACCTTGACCCATGACCTCAAGACGGAGCCTCTCAAAGTGTCCTCTGGCCCCAGGCCGACTTTAGAGACAAGCCAGGATGATAGCTCTCATCAGAAAGCAAATTGGCTAGCACTTGATTTTGGACCCTCAGCCTCTAGAACTAAATAATGCTTGAGATAAGAACCAACAGAGAAAAGGAGAAGGGTAGGAACATGTTTTGGGCAAAGACCATAGTAATAGCCCTAGCAGAGCTCTCAGGAGTCTTGGAAGGGTTTCCCACATCAAGAAAATAGAAAGGAGTTTCTTCAGAACCACTGGATGGAAGACCTTCTGTGCTGAGAATTAGGTTAGAAAGGTAGTCTCCTAACAAACCAGGCCGAGGATTTGAATTTCATCCTAGAGGCGATGGAGAATCATCCACTCAATCTGTAAGAAAGATGATCACTTTGGGTGAGTTAACGGGCTCATTAACTTCATTAATGAACCTGTTTCTGCCATGATATAGCTTTTCCTTAATATTTAGGAAATAAAAGATTTGAAATGTTTTTCTTTATGCTCAGTAGCCCTAGTTTTCAGTGATTTCAACTTTGTCTAATAGAGTCTGACCTGATTACTACTGTCGTCCATGTGACTAAAACCATAAGATAGCTATCATTTGCTGTATAATTAAGGCGATTGTTAAACCTACTGACTACATATGACAGTTACTCTGAGCTTCTATGTTTAGCTTCTACAAAATAAAAATTATAGGAATCTATTCCAGAAATAGTGTAAGAAAGCATATTGGTGATATTTTCTATTTGTATTGTAAAATTCTAGGTGCAATATGAATACTGAATATCTTGGAATTTCCTGTTTTGCTAAGACATGTATTTGTCCACCATGAGTATATTAAAGTCCTAATAAAAAGCAATGTGTTTTTATAATTTAGAAAAGAATCTTCATAGGCAGTTATAATTATAAATATGACTTGAAGACAAATTTTAAAATTGCTTTTATTTTTCCTGTGGAGATTATAATTTTAAATGAAAATGTTGAAAATTTATTTAAAACATGAGCTTTAGTTTGAATATAGTTAGAACTGGATGCCTTCTATAATAAAATTAATTTTAAATCATCATGAGACATCATAAAGCATAGAGTTATTCTGAAATGTCTTTATTTTAATACCCTGTACCCCCAACTGGAAAGTCAGTTGGAAGTCACTACTAAAAGAATAATATACAAAAATGGGAAAGAAATATTATTTTTCCTTGTTATCTTCTTAGTTTGAGGGTAAGAGCAGCAATAAATAGAAGATCAAAAATGGAAGGTGGGGCTTTCCTGGTGGGGCAGTGGGTGAGCGTCCGCCTGCCGATGAAGGGGACGCGGTTTCGTGCCCCGATCCGGGAAGATCCCACATGCCTCAGAGCAGCTGGGTCCGTGAGCCATGGCCGCTGAGCCTGCGCGTCCAGAGCCAGTGCTCCGCAACGGGAGAGGCCACAACAGTGAGAGGCCCGCGTACCGCAAAAACAAAAGCAAAAACAAACAAACAAAAACAATGGAAGGTGATCTTAAGCTAACGTCTAAAACTTCAGGGATCCAGGTGACTTGTCATATTTTCAGTAGAAAGCAAACTTAAGATCATCAGGAAGAGTTCTCTGTAGCTAGGTGGAATCTCTGGCCACAGAAAGGGTAAAGACCCTAGGAGCTGGGAGCCGACTCCTAGCCCAGTGAGAAGGCTGCCTTGCACAACTCCGTGCCCACAGGTGCTGGTCTCACACACCCACTCACCTCAGTGGTTTATATGGGCAGTGACACCGCAAATGTGGGTCCCCTCACACACGCCTATAAAACACAACCAGTACAACTGTATGATGTTTGGAACAAATTTGCTGGTAAGGGAAGAGATATTTATGAAAAGCTTAAATTAAAACCAAGTAAAAGTTTCATACTGAATAGTCCTTCTAGTGACACAGAATGAGTTCTGCCCTGAGATGTTAGCTCCGAAGCATTTGTAGAATATTATTTAGGGTAAATAGTCACGGTAATGAGCAGTATTCAAAGAAACTGCTTGCTGGAGCAAGAGTGGGAAATACTGTACAAACATGTACTCAAATAACAGGAGCGTTCTCAGACTTAATTTTTAGAAATTAGCTCCCCTTAATTTATCCACTTGCTCTTTTAGAGAAGGCTCTTCCCTGCTGCTTGGCAACTGGGTGGTCGGATTCTCTCATCTCCACTGCTGTTTTCCTCTAAGAGTACTAAACTCTGCTACTGCCCTTCCAGCCTCCAGGAGAGGATGCTGCTTTTCCTGTAGCACCTTTCCCAAAGTGTGGCGGTAGGTCCTCCACTAATTTCCCACAGTGCCGCTAAGAACAGCCTCGATTTTTTTTTTTTTTTTTTGGTCATTTAAAAAGACTGCTGGAGATAGTGGAGGTTTTTAGAAATTAGCTCCCCTTAATTTATCCACTTGCTCTTTTAGAGAAGGCTCTTCCCTGCTGCTTGGCAACTGGGTGGTCGGATTCTCTCATCTCCACTGCTGTTTTCCTCTAAGAGTACTAAACTCTGCTACTGCCCTTCCAGCCTCCAGGAGAGGATGCTGCTTTTCCTGTAGCACCTTTCCCAAAGTGTGGCGGTAGGTCCTCCACTAATTTCCCACAGTGCCGCTAAGAACAGCCTCGATTTTTTTTTTTTTTTTTTTGGTCATTTAAAAAGACTGCTGGAGATAGTGGAGGTCAAGAGTAACCTATAATATTGCATTGCTGCTCAGGACGAGAGCCATCCCACGATCTCCATCAACCTCATGGCAAGCACCCCTCCCAGCTCTATTTCCACCCCCATGGAAATGCTCCAGGAAACAAAGAGAACCTCGAACCTAGACCAGAATGAGCCCTGGCCTCCCAGGGAACAGAAGTTTACCTTTCCTCCTTTTCTGTGCGGTGTCCTTACTCCTGAGGATTAATTTCTACCCAGAGTGATTGACAGTAGTATCACCCATTCCTTTCTGGAGAAAACACTCCCAGCCACAGAGGTGTGACCTTTCACTCTAACCTTGCAACAAACATTCAAAAGTTGAACATTTGTACATCTCTGAAACTCAGAAATATCCAGTTTAAGTAACACCATGATAATAGTGCAATCCAGATAGGGTGTGCCAGGCTCAGAAAGGCTCCCTTTCAGTCTCTCCTTATTAATAAATGATTCAAGAACTATTACAATGGTTTTACTCTTCCTCCACGGAAATCCTCAGACGCCCTGACAAATAGCCTCTCTTCTGCAAACAGGCCTTTCAAGGAGAGAGGACTGGTCTCCTGGTGACTTCTCACCAGGCTGGAGGGAAGACGGATTTCCACACAGGCAACAACTCCATTGTGTGAGTGATAACTTCTTACATTAACTAGACAAACCCAGGGTAACAAAGCCCTGCTACAGGGTCAATTTAGTCCCTCTCATCTTGGAATCATCCCATAATTCTTTGCTTCATGTCAGCATGAAAGTCTCTTCCCACCGGGTGAGGCTTTACTTTCTCCTGTATGTTCTCATGTCGCCAGGAGAGCACATTGTGTGTATCTTTTGTTCAAAGAGCATTACTCAGGGATGAAGGCTACAGGTGTGAATGGGCCAACTTCCAGATCTCGTGTCATTCATCTGATTCATTGGCCTGTCAGCCTTCATTTTTCCCAGAAGTTTAGAAGGACCAGCCCTCAAAATCAGGTTGGGGAAGTGGCAGGCCTCCAGCTCAGATGTGTATCAGCTAGCTCAGGAGTGGAGAAGCAGGTTTTCCCACCAGTTCTCTATGGGCGGTAAATTATTTAATTCAGCAGTTTTTATTTATTGTTCTTAATTGTTGATTTTATTTTTAATTATCTACTCATTAATTTTATTTACTCAAGATTTATTCATCTTGATTTGTTTTTTTCTTTTCAGCCTGCCCAGTTTCCCAAGCCCTTCTGTCACTAGATAAGGAATAGCTTTCTACCAATGAGCTACTTAGTGTTCACTGAACAAGCCAAACACCAAGGTTCTTTCCTTGCACTGCTGTCAAGCATCATACTTGTGTTTGCCTTTCAACATTATGATAAGCTGCACTTTTCCCTAATTGATAAGTTCTAGTCTTTACTTACACACATCTATGCAAGTTTATACCAGATCTCTATTCCTCTAAACAACCCTAATGCAGGGGTCTTACCTGAATGTTAAAAGAAGAAGAGAGAGAGAAGCTAGAAATATTCCTATTAGGCATGTAGGCATGTCCCAGAAAGGCTATTTTGTTGTCCCTTTCTCCTAAGGTTGCAGTGTTCTTGACATGTGCAATAAAATTGGCTGCTTCTCCCAGATTCCAAGTTCTGTTTGGATGGTGGTCAGAGAAAGACTTGATCTTAACTATAATATTTCACTTTAAAAATGAGAATCTCTGACCAAAATCACCCTTTCAGGCCCCCAAAGTAATAAATAGTACTTTTAGACATCTCAAAATAAATGATTCCAAATGCACAGAGACATCCTTAAGAACTTTATTTCCTACTCAAACAAAGTTAAGTAGAGCCCAGAACCAATATGATGGAGTAGAAGAATGTGCTCTCACTCCCGCTTGCGAGAACACCAGAATCACAACTAGCTGCTGGACAATCATCGACAGGAGGACACTGGAACTCACCAAAAAGATACCCCACATCCAAAGACAAAGGAGAAGCCACAATGAGATGGTAGGAGGGCCGCAATCACAGTAAAATCAAATCCCATAACTGCTGGCTGAGTGACTCACAGACTGGAGAACACTTATACCACAGAAGTCCACCCACTGGAGTGAAGGTTATGAGCCCTACATCAGGCTTCCCAACCTGGGGGTCCAGGAATGGGAGGAGAAATTCCTAGAGAATCAGACTTTGAAGGCTAGTAGGATTTGATTGCAGGACTTTGACAGGACTAGGGGAAACAGAGACTCCACTCTTGGAGGACACACACAAAGTAGTGTGTGCATTGGGACCCAGGGGAAGGAGCAGTGACCCCAGGGGAGACTGAACCAGACCTACCTGCTAGTGTTGGAGGGTCTCCTGCAGAGGCGGAGGGTGGCTGTGGCTCACCGTGGGGACAAGGAAACTGGCAGCAGAAGTTCCGGGAACTAGTCCTTGGCGTGAGCCCTCCCAGAGTCCACCATTAGCCCCACCAAATAGCCCAAGTAGGCTCCAGTGTTGGGTTGCCTCAGGCCAAACAACCAACAGGGAGGGAACCCAGCCCCACCCATCAGCAGTCAAGAAGATTAAAGTTTTACTGAGCTCTGCCCACTAGAGCAACAGTCAGCTCTACCCACCACCAGTCCCTCCCATCAAGAAACTTGCCCAAGCCTCTTAGATGGCCGCATTCACCAGAGGGCAGACAGCAGAAACAAGAAGAACTACAATCCTGCGGCCTGTGGAACAAAAACCACATTCACAGAAAGACAGACAAGATGAAAAGGCAGAGGGCTATGTACCAGATGAAGGAACAAGATAAACCCCCAGAAAAACAACTAAATGAAGTGGAGATAGGCAACCTTCCAGAAAAAGAATTCAGAATAATGACAGTGAAGATGATCCAGGACCTCGGAAAAAGAATGGAGGCAAAGGTCGAGAAGACAAAAGAAATGTTTAACAAAGACCTAGCAGAATTAAAGAACAAACAAACAGAGATGAAAAATACAATAACTGAAATGAAAACTACACTAGAAGGAATCAATAGCATAATAACCGAGACAGAAGAACGGATAAGTGACCTGGAAGACAGAATGGTGGAATTCACTGCTGTGGAAGAGAATAAGGAAAAAAGAATGAAGAGAAATGAAGTAGCCTAAGAGACATCTGGGACAACATTAAATGCAACAACATTTGCATCATAGGGGTCCAAGAAGGAAAAGAGAGAGAGAAAGGACCAGAGAAAATATTTGATGAGATTATAGTTGAAAACTTCCCTAACATGGGAAAGGAAATAGCCACCCAAGTCCAGGAATTGCAGAGTCCCATACAGGACTCTCTCTTCCCTCTAGCCCAAGGAGAAACATGCTGAGACATGTAGTAATCAAATTGGCAAAAATTAAAGACAAAGAAAAATTATTGAAAGCAGCAAGGGACAAAAGACAAATAACATACAAGGGAACTCCCATAAGGTTAACAGCTGATTTATCAGCTGTTATGCTGATTTATCAGCATAAACTCTACAAGCCAGAAGGGAGTGGCATGATATACTTAAAGTGATGAAAAGGAAGAAGCTACAACCAAGAGTACTCTACCCAGCAAGGATCTCATTCAGATTCGATGGAGGAATCAAAAGCTTTACAGACAAGCAAAAGCTAAGAGAATTCAGCACCACCAAACCAGCTTTACAACAAATGCTAAAGGAACTTCTCTTAGTGGGAAACACAAGAAAAGAAAATGACCTAAAAAAACAAACCCAAAACAATTAAGAAAATGGTCATAGGAACATACATATCGATAATTACCTTAAACGTGAATGAATTAAATGCTCCAACCAAAAGGCAAAGGCTTGATGAGTAGATACAAAAACAAGACCCACATATATGCATAACAATTATAAATATATATGCACCCAACATAGGCACACCTCAATACATAGGGCATCTGCTAACAGCTATAAAACAGGAAATCGACAGTAACACAATAATAGTGGGAGACTTTAACACCTCACTTACACCAATGGACAGATCATCCAAAATGAAAATAAATAAGGACACAGAAGCTTTAAATGACACAATAGACGAGATAGATTTAACTGATATTTATAGGACATTCCATCCAGAAACAGCAGATTACACTTTCCTCTCAAGTGCGCATGGAACATTCTCTGGGATAGATCACATCTTGGGTCACAAATCAAGCCTCAGTAAATTTAAGAAAATTGAAATCATATCAAGCGTCTTTTCTGACCACAATGCTATGAGATTAGAAATCAATTACGGGAAAAAAAACGGAAAAACACTAGCACATGGAGGCTAAACCATACGTCACTAAATAACCAAGAGATCACTGAAGAAATCAAAGAGGAAATCAAAAAATGCCTAGAGACCAATGACAATGAAAACACGATGATCCAAAACCTACGGGATGCAGCAAAAGCAGTTCTAAGAGGGAAGT